>NC_036253.1:18500659-18581341 GCF_002742605.1 Olea europaea var. sylvestris | reverse complement strand
ACCTCTGAAAAAAAAAAAAAAAAAAAAAAGATTGAACCCAACCTAAAGGGTCTCCCACCGCTCCGAGAGAGGTTAATCGCCGGATGTGCCCCAACAGGTCAGGAAACAAGAGCTGTCTGTATATTGATACTCACAAAGAGTTCCAATCCATATTTCAGGAATCGAATCCTCATACTGTGACTGCCAACAAAGTTGAATATACCTCACCCTTGTCCTTTGCACCATTGAAATATGACCCGGGAAATTATGGATAGCTCTCTGGATTTGCAAAATGGTGTGAAAATGAATATTCATTAGTCATTACACTTGGAGAGTAGAAGTAAACGGGTAGCTTGCAAACAATGGAGTGGGGCCCAATTGTGCTGGTGGAAATGGGTGTTGGACCGGTTGGAGTGAGAAAATGAAGGAGACAACGATGAGTGATCGGAGGCGTAGGGTAAAAAGGAAAAACAAATTCACGTGTAACCATCCTTTCTTGTCAGAATCTTTAATCAATTGAAATTGGACTGCTCTATGCAACGACAAATGATCTCTTGAAATGTACAAAAAGTATGCGCTTAAGAGTTTTTTATTGTAATTGCTTTTTAAGTCTAATTTACTTTGTCTAAATAAAGCTGTATGCAAGCATGATTTATCGTGGCAATTTTTGGATCTATATATGATAAGAAGGGAACGTTTGGCACGATTTTTAAAAAGCAAAAATGAACCTTTAAGATCCAAAAGCTGCTTTTTCGACACATTTGACTAACACAGAAATGCTGTGCAGTTAGTGGGATCGTCTTCTCGATTATATGGCGCAACAACATTGGAAAAAATTGTACTGGTTAAATTGTAACGTCTATTGTGCAATCACCTTTAAGTGCATGAGAGGCAATTTGATGTTATTTTCATGTAATCCGCAGCGTCAATAATGTCATGATCAATTACAAAATGGATTTTATGTTTTGCACTGCCAATAAAATCTTACAATCCGGAAATAATTGATCATGTTTAACAAAAAAGTTTGCTTCTGTCGCACTGTTGTTCTTTTCATGTAGATGTTGTAATAATAATAATGATGATGATGATGATGATGATGATGATGATACTTTTCCTCATATAATAATAATATTAATATTAACAACAACAACAACAACAACAACAACAACGTGTGTTTATGTGTATGGATAGCATTCTGGATTTGCAAAATGTGTGAAAAATGAAAATGTATATTCATTACGCTTAGGGAATAGAAGTAAACGGGTAGCTTGCTATCAAGCGTATAATGTAGTGGGGCCCAATTTTCTTGGTGGAAATGGGTGTTGGACCAGCTGGGGCAAGAAAATTAAAGAGACAATAATGAGTGCTTGGAGGCATGGGGTAAAAAGGAAAAAACATAAAGTAGATTCTTCAAAATTCAAATGTAACCGTCCTTTGTTGTCAGAACTTTTAATTAATAGAAGCTTTAATCAATTGAAATTAGAAAGCAATTTGATTGATGTGTGGAAATATAATACGGACGAATTATTAATCAATGCTCTTCCCAAGAACTTCCTAGTGTTTTTAAAAAGCAATTTGATTGATGTGTGGAAATATAATACGGACGAATTATTAATCAATGCTCTTCCCAACAACTTCCTAATGTTTTTAAAAAGCAATTTGATTGATGTGTGGAAATTTAATACAGTTCTTCCCAACAACTTCAATTATGCACATTATAATAACATTATAATAAAGGATGGCCGCCGTCCAACACTTTACTCCTCTCATGTTGAATAAAATCAGTAAATCACATAACCTACTTTTTCACATCGGAGCCAAACAAATCGTGCTGCTCCTCCGCTCAGTTGATCAATATTGTTCTTGGGAAAGCATTTCAGAACAGATTTTGTTATTTTGATTCCGAAACAGTAATCCTACTCATCTATGTATCAATTTTTTACTTTCATTAACTTTTATTTGTATGAATAAATCTTCATTTGATTGTATTATGAAAGTAGAGATAGAAACGTAGGTTTGGTTTAGGTTTCAATCTTTGCAAATCATTTTCAACCGCCAAACCATTTATCAAAATAAATCTGAAAATAAATTATTCTAAAATTTATTTAATCCAATTAAAACTTTAACACATTTCAATTAAAAAGATACATTTATATTAGACTTAATTCAATTAAACTCAATTCAACAATTATACATCTCAATTAATTAATTGATCATATCCAAATATGCATGAGTCATTACAACTATGAATGTAAAACCTTTAAATTGGATAAATTGTTGAACAACTAATGCTAAACCACATTCATCGATTCTTCATTACAATTGAATAGACAATAAAATCTAGATTTTAATTCAAACGTGCACATTTCAATTCCTTCTAATGATTTGCTTAAATTTTGCTCAAATTCAAGTCAGATTACCAAAATTCTTTTATTTTTTGGTAATTATTTTTATATTTTTATTGGTAGTTATGTTGTTTTGTTCTAATTATTGTCAGTTTGTCGATCTCCCTTAAAATAATTCACCAATATTTAGATTTAGTAGAAGTTTTGAATGATTCACAAAAATTCATAGTAGCTAGGTACTATTGTGTTTGAAATTTTTTTTATTAATTATTTTATATCATTTAACTATAACCAATGAATTTATGTCCTATATTTTTATATTTATGAAAAAAAAAGAATCATGTATTACACTTGCAGATGGACGCCATTAGTATCGACTAAGAGTTTAAAATATTTATATCATGTTGTTGCATTTAATGATTATAATTATATAACTTTGATTTGTAATTCTTTTAATAATACAATTTATATTTTAACATGAAATTTTAGACTAATATTTATATTTTAACTTATTTGATATATAATAATTTTTTTTTTTTTGCTAAAACTGTAGTTTTAAATCGAACCAAACCGAAAAAAATGGTTTGGATTTGTTTGGTTCGGTTTGAAAAATTTCAAACCCCTTTAAATGGTTTGATTTGAAAATTTATCTCAAACTGTCCAAAACAAACGGTGTTCACCTCTCGTTTAGATTTTTAATTATATATTTGTGATTAAGTTGTAATTTTTTGAAAATTTGGGGGCTATTGTTGCAATTGGTTCTTTATATTGTCATTTCTTTTTGTTTTATTTGAATAGGAGGATAAAATCATATTTTTATTGTAAAAATGGATGAAAATGACATTTCACGCAATGAAATGTGAAAATAGGGGTGGAAATGTCAAAAAATTAAAGATATTGATGTTTTGCACAATGACATTTAAAGATAAGGATGTTTTATTCTATTTAGCCTTATATATTATGCCCCTGTTTGATCCCCATTTTTGGTAATGAAAAGAGGAGGAATAGTGTTTTGTTGAAAAAATGAGTGGTTAAAAAAGAGGTAAAAATTTTCGATTTACGTTTAATACTATTTTATGGAAGATTGTGAGGTTGAAAATAAGAGAGAGAAAAATAAAATGTAATGAAATGTAATTTAATAGGGATCAAACAGGGCTATATAAGCTTTTATCAAAATATGTTAAATTTTTTATCAAGAACTTTGTCAAATAATACTAAGCAAGATTTTGTATTGGGATTTATGACACGAAGGTTTTCTTCTTTTTTTTTTCTTTTTTTTTTCTCTTTTTTAAATAAAATTAATATCAACGTGAAATCTGATTAGCTTATGCTTCTAAAAACCACTTTGATTGATGGGTACAATAGAATACTCCTTTATAAATTAATCAATATTCAACGCTGTACTTATCCACTTCAATAATGCACACATGAAGTAAAACATATCCTTCTTTCAATACTTTACTTTCTCTCTCTCATTCAATAAAATCAGTAGATTGCAGAACCTACTTTTCCACATCAAAGCCAAACAAAGCTAAATAGTGCTACACTTCTCAGTTGATCAACAGTGTTCTGGGAAATCATTTCAAACGGTAACTCTTATGTGTCTAAGAAAATTTGTGATCTGAACTTTTGGATATCTATGTTTTAGTTTGATTTATTTATTTTTTTTCTGTCTCAAAATTAGATTTGTACTTTCTAGTTGAAGGAGAAGAACTCTGAGTCTCTTTATGAACACTAATGCTAATTGATTGTATATGCAAGTAAAAATTGGCATCTAAATATTATTATATATAATATTTTTGAGCTACATGTTTTTAGAGTTTGTACCAAATAATGAACAAGGTTGGTGCTCCTATTCAATTGGATAAAATTAATTTAATTATAGTTGTTTCATAGTGCAACTGGTACTCGATTTGAATTTAATGCACATAACTTAACCTCCTTTAGTCAATAGGACTGAAAATAATGCTCATACAATTAGCCCTCGTTTGATCCCCATTACCTGAAAATGAAAATGGGGGGAATAGTATTTTTTAGAAAAAATGATTGGTTGAAAAAGAAGGAAAATTTTTCGATTTACGTGTAATATTATTTTATGAAATATTGTGTGGTTGAAAATAGGAGAGAAAAAAATGCAATGTAATGTAATTGAATTTAATGGGGATCAAACGGAGTCTTAAATGGGTTAAGAAGAAAGTATTCATTCACCATGGGATAATCGTGCGGAGAGGGAATGTAAATTTAAGTAAATAAGTTTTAAAGTGTTGCGAAATTAAGAAGATACCGGATTACTTCAATACTAATTTGTTGGAGAAAATAAGAGATTATTGCTACAATATAAAGTAAAGATTTCAAGGACACAAAAATAATTTGCGGAGTTAAGGAAATTTTATTATAATATGGAAAAAGAATACAAATTTTTTTGTGTTTATAATGTTTCTAACTTATTCTAAATCATAATGAAGAGCCAACTATCTATAGGAAACAATTAGGGGATGTTCGAACCATAATAGTAGAGTTGTAAGCTAGCCTCAGGCTAGCGAAAATACGAAGAGAACATTTTTCGGTCCATAATTTCAACTTTTTCAATTCCAACACAAATTCCAACTTTCAACAGAACTTCCAAATATAACTTTCTCCAGAATTTGGCAATTAAACTTTAATAGAATTCTATAATAGCATTTCAAATAGAATTCTTTTTAATATGCCCTTTAATTTGAACTCTCAATTATATTCAACAAAGAATTAGAACTCCCAAATTCGAACAATCTCCACTTTGACACAAATTTCATTACATTGAACAAAACTTCAAAGAAAAAAACCCTCCACTTGGAGACAAATTTCATTGCAATAAACTTGAACTCTTCAACTAAAAATACAAATGAACTTCTCCAACGAAAATTTTGAACTAGAAATATTCTCCATCTCTGTTATCCCAACTAGGGGCAAAAGTGATCTAATGACCACCAAACAAGGCTTAAACGAGCCTTATAATAGAATTACAACCGAACACATCAAAATAAGGATTTTGGCAAGATTCAACACCCTTAACTGCATTCAAACCATTAATTAAATCAGCAAATTTATACCAATGTGGAGTCTTATGTTAAAAAACGGGTCTGTTACTAGCAAATAAATATAATGACACCATTGATGATGGTGGCAAGGCGAATTTACCAATAACTTCTAAATTAAACTGAGATTTATTCTTTGAAGAAGAGCACAAATTAGACTTCAATGGTACATAAACCAACTTTAAATCTATCTGAGTTCTTAAAATATGTTGATTGGTATAACACTGCAAGATATAAAAGTGAAATTTTCTATGTCCATTTATCAAAACACGGGATCTTTTACTAACATATGGAAAGTGAAAGTTGCATCAAGTATCAAAGTCTCATCAGTTTTGAAGTTGTAGTTACTGTTAGGATTTCTGCAATGCTTGTTTCCCTTGAAAATTCTGATTGTTGATTTCCAATCAATTTTCCTTTATTTTGCAACTTATAACAATTGTTTATCAAGTGCCCATTTTTCTTACAATAGTTACAAAAATTTGAAGTTAGATGTTGACACGCCCTTTGCACGACCACTATCAATAATGAGACCATCTCCATGAACCTTAGATGAAACAAGATGTTTCATCTTACCCTTTGAACATAGAGCATCATAGACTTCTTCGATGGAGAGTATCACAACTATATAAAATCGTGTCTATAAGAGACGTATATGAAGCAAGCAATGAACATAATAAAATCAATCCTAAATCTTTTTTATCATATTTGATCTCCAAGGTCTCCAAATCAACGATAATTTCCTTGAAGGTAGCTATGTGATTCTCAAACGACGCACCGTCTATCATACTATGAGAATATAGATGTTGCTTCAAATGTAATTTATTAGTAAGACTCTTCGTCATGCAATATTGCTCAAATTTTAACCATAATGTAGCGGACAACTTTTCCTTCAAAATGTCTTGAAAAATATTATTTGAAAGATGAAGATGTATTTGAGATAGGGCCTTTCAATCCATCCATTGTTTCTCCTTCGGAGTCCAAATTGTGTATATCTTGTCAAATCCCAAAAACGTATCGTGAAATTTCATTTGAGCGAGTACTACTCCCATCTTTACCTACCACAAATAGAATCTTGTATTGTGATCTAATAGTTGAATATCATACTTTATAGTTCATCATGAAAATATCAAGTTGAGCTATTAACTTGATCACAACCTCAATCTTCCCAAGAATTTCAAAATCAAAATTTCTGATACTAGTTCGTTGTTAAATGAAGATGATATCAGATTAATCCAATAATTATTTGTTGGAGAAAATAAGAGATTATAGCCATAATATGAAATAAAGGTCTCAAAGACAAAAGAACAATGTAATTTATAGAGTAAATAGAATTTTATTATAATACGGAGAAAGAATACAAATATTTTTGTGTTTATAATGTTTCCAAATTGTTCTAAATTATAATGAAGAGGCAACTATATAAGGAACAATTAGAGGATGTCCAAACCCTAAAGGTAGAGTTGTAGTTAAAGTAGAATGTAAGAAAACGGATCAAAAAGCAAAAATGGGCCTAGGCCGAATAACACCGTCGCTTGAACCGATGGCTAGTACTAGGCGAGCTGCACCTTGTCGATCAAGCGGTAGGCTAGAGCTAGTTTCTCTGCTTTTTGCACTCTAGTGCCCAGGGCTAGCAAAAATGTGGCGAGAACATGCTTCAGTCCATAATTTCAACATTTTCAAGTCCAACCCAAATTTCAACTCCCAATAAGATTTCCAAATAGAATTTCAACAAGAATTTGTCAAGTAAACTTGAATAGGATTTCACAATAGCATTCTAAATAGAATCTTCTTAATGTACATTTTAATTAGAACTCTCAATTATTTTCAATGAAGAATTTGGGTCACACCCAAATTCTAACATAAAATAAATAACTTATTTTCTTAACTGAAGTTAAAAATGAGCAAGATAGTATTATTGATAACGTATTAGTTACTTTTTAAAAAGTAACAATTCAACTTAATGTTAAGAGAAAATAAGTTATTCATACATATTTGTAAACTAAACGTAAATTTACATATAATTAAATAAGTAAAGTTACAAATATTTAAATAAGTAAGTTCTAAAATGAATAATTAAATTTTGGTAAATTAGGTAAGTTCTAAAATAAATATATATATATTTTTTGTTAATCAAAGGTGAATTCCTTATTTTGAAACAAAAATTAGAATTACATTTAAATGAAAGTAATTGTTTACTTAACTAAAAGGAGGGAAAAAGTTGTGAAACATACTTGTCGATATAAGGTATATTTTCTAATAATTAAATAATTAAATTTTCAAATAAATAGTTTTTTATCAGTCAAGGTAAACTACTTATCTTAAAATTAACTCAAGTATTACCTTAAAAGAAAAAATTACTTAAGAATAAGAGAAATTAAATTTTCTAAAGTATTTCTAAATACAAAGTAAATAGGACAATGCTACATATACATAATTTTTTTTTACTTAATCCTTCACCTACTAACAATAGGGGGTGGGGACCATAATTGAAAATTTTTATATTCATGCATTCCCGCAAGAGGGGGACAGCTTTCGGTACCCCCAGTTCGGTCGGCAGAACCATATTAAGAACTTGTTTACAATTTTTTTTTTTTTTTTTTTTTTTTTTTTAATTTTTTTTTTTTTTTAATTTTTTTTTTTTTTTAATTTTTTTTTTTTTTTAATTTTTTTTTTTTTTTAATTTTTTTTTTTTTTTAATTTTTTTTTTTTTTTAATTTTTTTTTTTTTTTAATTTTTTTTTTTTTTTAATTTTTTTTTTTTTTTAATTTTTTTTTTTTTTTAATTTTTTTTTTTTTTTAATTTTTTTTTTTTTTTTTTTTTTTGGTTAAGTTAATTTTTGAAAATATATTTCCAGTAATCATTAGTTTTTTGCTTAATAATTTTGATAAGCTTGAGCAATTTAAACAACTGTTCCAATCTCTCATTACTGTTCCAATCTCTCATTAGAGTTATTGTTTGTCAATCCAAATGACAGAAACAGGGCATGACTCCTTCAACTAACAATCTGAGGAAACTTCTTGAATATCGATTCAAGAACGAAAGGCTTGAAATGTTCCATGGTCAAGGACAACTTGTTCTAATTGTTGCCCAGTTTATGATAAAAATGTGCGGTGAAGATGATGAAGTAATTGCTTTGCTAAAGAGACTTGACGATTTGGCGAGGAATTGCTCGGGATCCAGTCGACATAGTAAAGAATACATAAACTTTTCCTTATTATTTAGGTCTTTCATGGCAAGGCTTAGAGTATTCTTCGAAGTCCCGAATTCCATGCAGAATCTCATTAATCCTAATGAGCGTGTTGCGGTCTTCATTGACCTTTTCCTCGAAATTTTAGAAGAAATACTTCGTCTTCAGCCAAATTTCATTCTTCCTGTCAACGATTCAATTCAAACTCTTAATATGGAACTAAAATTTCTTATCACCTTTCTTGGGGATAAACCATCGCAGCCCACTGAGCTCCATACAACCAAGATTGTATTGGTAGATATTGAAGCTGTAGCCAATAAAGTGGGAAGTTTTTTATATTCTTTCTTTCTCGTCACAGACCGTATTTCGGTCACTGCTATGAAGCAGAATCTTTTGCATTTGTTGGAAAATCTGAGGCTCCTGAACGAAAAGATAAAAGAGCACTGCATCTCACTCACAGAAATATTACAGAGTGATAGGATCCCAAATACAGATGTGGTTTCGCTCTTCCTTGTTGACTCAATTCTAGACGATCTCAAGATTATACTGAATCACAATGACGACAGGATTTCTTCTGTGAAGGCTGAAATTGGAACAATCCATAGTGAGCTAATGTCCTTGCAATACTTGCTTGCTCACATGGAGGTGGAACGATATTCAGAGCTTGAAGAATTTGTTATACGAATTAGAGACATAGCATATGAAGTTGAATATGTAGTCAGCTCATTTTCTCCTGTATGGTATCTCAAAATCAGGCTTCCTCAAGTAGTTGACAAGATTACGCTTGTTAGGATACAACTCCAAGAAATGAAGAAGAAATATTCTGCTGGAATGCTAAAGGATGCAGAATATCCAAGGCAACAAATGTTATTGCAAACTCAGACACCTGACACTGGAGACATTGTTGGCTTAGAGGATGAGGTGACAAAAATTAAAGAGCAACTCCTTACAGGCACAAAGCAGCTACAATTTATTTCTATTTTTGGGATGCCAGGACTTGGCAAGACTACTTTGGCAAAGAAAGTTTATCACGATCCTTCGATTGTTAAACATTTTGACAAGCGCGCCTGGTGTGTTGTCTCTCAAAATTATCAACGTAGAAATATCTTAATTGAAATTTTAACATCAATGAATGTCCTTAACAAAGAAGCAATGATGGACATGGACGACAATAGTTTGGGTGGCAAACTCTATCAAAGTTTAATAAGTAGAAGATACATCATTGTCATGGACGATATATGGGATGTCAGTCCGTGGAATAATATCAAAGCATACATTCCAAACGGTGAACAAGGAAGCAGAATTTTATTCACCACTAGGGATAAAGATGTGGCTCCCAAAGCTTCATCTTCTGCCATTATTAATCCTCTTAAACGCTTGACGGATGAGGAATGTTGGAATTTATTGAAGAGGAAGGTATTCCAACAAATTTCATTCCCTGAAAATTTGACAGTCACAGGAGAGGAAATTGCAAGAAAATGTGATGGATTACCACTTGCAGTTGTTGTCATAGCTGCAGTTCTCGCAAATATGCAGAAGGAACCAAAGTTATGGGAGGATGTTGCTGAAAGAATAAGTTCACACAGAGCTAAAGAGTCAGACAAGTTCATGAATATACTGGAGCTTAGTTACAATTCTTTACCTATGCATTTGAAACCATGTTTTCTTTACTTCGGAACCTTTGAGGAAGACAGGGAAATCGCAGTCCGGAAGTTGATATCGCTATGGATTGCTGAAGGGTTTGTCGAGAAAGTAGAGAACATGAGCATGGAGGCTGCAGCACAGGAGTACCTGAAACATCTCATTAATAGAAGCCTGGTACAAGTTGCCAAAAGAAGATCCGATGGTGGAGTCAAAACTTGCCGTATTCATGACCTCTTGCGTGATATGTGCTTGCAAATAGCTGAAAAAGATAAATTTATGAAGGTGATTCAAAAGTAAGCTCTCTCTCTCTCTCTCTCTCTATGTCCCTCTGTGTGTGTGTTTCATCTTGCCTTCTGTTTTGTTTATATTTTGCACACTAATGATGATGACTATATGTGATCATGTCAATGTTGCTGTTGTTTCTGGCGATGCTTTACTGTCATTATCCTGTGACACTTGATGGCACTACATTATGGCTCTTCAGTCAGTTGTCAGTATATGAGCAATGTCAACGCCTAAGCATTCACTCTCGCTCAATTCCTTCTTTTTCGAGACCATTTGGACTGCATGTTCGCTCACTGTTAGGAAACTTACCTGATCCCTCCACATTCATCTTTGGCAACTTGAAACTTCTTAAGGTATTGGATTTATCAAGCATGGACTTCAGATTTTACAATACACCACGAGTAGAGGATTTGGTTCTCTTAAGGTTCTTGGCAGTTTCTTCTGTACCATCATCAATAGAGAGGTTTCAAAATCTAGAATTTCTTTTTGTGGATAATAGGAAAACAGTTGAAATACCGGAGAACCTTTTTAATATGGTGAAGCTAAAACATGTATATTTCAGCGGTGGTGCACAATTCAGTAAATCCTGGCGTGAGCAAGCAGCTAAGGGCAAGACGTTCCCAGAAAGTAGCCTACAAAGAATTTCTTATGTTTCCATTTATGATGAAAATGATGAGAAAATCTTGAGATACTCACCTAACATCCGAAGACTGAAATGTAGATTTGCAGTATTTTTTGATTCATCAGAAAACAACTATCGCTATCCTACCTTGAATTTCCTTGGTCAGCTAGAATCCCTCAGCATATCTTTCCGTCGGAGTTATGTTATAGATGACCCCAGTCCCGATTTAACCAATTTACCCTTGAAATTAAGAAGGTTGACTCTCCGTAACTTCAATTTATCTTGGAAGCAAATGGAAATAGTTGGAACACTACCTGAGCTTGAGGTTCTCAAGTTACGAAATGGTACCATTGAGGAAAAAAGATGGGACACAAGTGAAGGTGAATTTAAAAAACTTAAATTCTTGGAACTAGATGAGGTACAAATTGAACAATGGAATGTCTCAATGTATGATTTTCCGGAACTTGAACGATTAGTTTTGCGAAACTGCCAGCATTTGGAGATCCCTTCTGATTTTGGCTATTGTGAACGTCTACTAAAGATTGAGGTACATGGTTGCGAAGAATCTGTTGAACTCTCTGCTTCGGAGATTAAAAAAGAGCAAGAAGATTACAGTCATGATATCGAAGTCCTTATCTCCAACTCCTGATAAGAGTTCTTTCTTATGTAATTTAAGTTTGAAAATCTCATTTTGCAGGTCTCTCCTCTCAATATTCAGACTTAACATTATGCGCTGTTTTTATTTCTTGCATTTTCTGATGTTCATCCTCATTTGCTCAATTACTATATATATATATATATATATATATATATATATATATATAAAAGGAGTTGAACCTGTAAGTTTTCCATGAAGTGCTTTATTTTAAACAACTTATGAGAACAATTTTTATATCACAATGAGCAGTTTTTATGAAGTAAATTTTCAAGAAATATTAGTTTTATTAAGTCTAAAATGTTTTTATTCTAACATCCAAAAGTTCTATACTGTACTTGAAACTTCATTAGAATGTTTAGAATTTGAATTTTCCATGAGTTAAGTCTAAATTATGAGATGAATAATATTATTATTCCTCAAGAACTAGAAAGCAGAATTTCAGCTACAAATCGAATACATTGAACCAAACGTTATGACTTGAATAAATTTTTTTGAACTTTTGACTTAATTAGCTTTTAATTAGTTTTATGTAAAAAAAAAAAATATTTTTTATCGCTTGAGATTATTAAATTTGCATGAGTGACATACTAAACAAAACCTTTAGCACGTGTATGATACATAAGGATATTTATACAGGTGGTGTTGTTGATTTTATATTCGGCAAGTGTACAAATTATAACAAATAATAAAGTAGACCTAAGAATTTGAATATTGTTTTCGCTAGAACTACTATCTAATCATTGGTTAAGTTATTCCCAACTTCAATTTGATTGAAAACAAATAAAAGTCGTTATATCCTCTTTAAAATTTTTTATTTTAAATATACTAAAATAATAAAAGTTGATTTTTTAATGATGATTTAAGTGTTAGGATTCAGAGTTCACCATAGCTATCCCTTTAATCTCAATCACCAATTTTTATCACAATTAATTATGTGTACCCAGTCAAATTCTTCTAACATATTCAATTTACTTCTTATAATTTCAAATTAATTATATTTAACTAAGTTAACCCTCTCCCCTCTTTTCCTTTTGTCTTGTTTTTGTTTATGCCCATGTTTAGTTGTAGATTTTAACGTAAGTTAAAGTCAATACTTAATTTTAACCACATATTTTATAGCAATAAATTTCAACCATACATTTTATGGGATTCAGAGTTTTTTAACCACACATTCCATTAACTTTTATCAAAATCTTCTAAAAATCTAATTTTAATCCCTACTAAACAGGAGGTATATTTATGAATACTAATGATTGTGACAATATTGTGATCACGTCAATGTTGTTGTTGTTGCCAGTGAAGTTTTGATGCTATTATCTTTCAATGCTTGGGTGAGGCTACATTGTGGTTTTTCAGTAAACAGTCGATAGATGAGCAATACCAGTGCCTAAGCATTCACTCTCACTCAAATCCTTTATTTTCGAGATCATTTGGACTGCACGTTCCATCCCTATTAAGACATTTACCTGATCCCTCCACATTCATCTTTGTCAACTTAAAACTTCTTAAGGTATTGGATTGTCGAACATCGATTATTGATTTTATAATTCAACACAAGTAGAGCATTTGGTCTTGGCAGTTCTCTTAAGGTCAAATCGCCATTTCCTTAGCCCCAACATTATGGTAATAACTAGTTTCAGTGTTCTCATTTTGTTCTTCTTGTGTTTGTTTTGAAGAGGTTAACAAGTAGGTTTGAGTTCTATATCATATTAATATAGTTGGCCTGTTTCCCTTTTAGGTACATATGCACATCAAACATTGAATACAACATTTACTTGAACATAATGATCATTGGCTTTTATTGGTAACGAGACGAAGTGCAAGGCTTTTTTTTTTTTTTTTTTTTTTTCTTTTTTTGGATTGTTAATGTGTGTGCATGATACACTTGGGCCCATTGTCTAAATTGCATTTCTTGAGTTTGAACACCATCTAATGAGATCCATGGTACGAGAGCTAGCAAGAACAAGAATTCGTTGATCGTGGAGAATGGCCAATGACTAGGTCATGAGCAAAGAAGGTCAAAGAAGCCATAGGATTACTTGTTTGAGTTACGGTAAGCGAAACATTACTCACAAGCAAAGGGACAAGTTTCATGTTGGGCATGGAAGAAGAAATACTATGGATCAATTTGATTCAAGCAACAGGCAAAGGAACTGACAGGAAACGCTATGCAACCACCTAGCACATCAAGGCATACCATTATACCGAAATGAAGGGTAAAAATGCGCATATACGATCACACTCCTTAACGTTATGCGACTACATAGTACAGAAATTGGATGCGAATTTTCCAAATTTCGCATATTCTCCTATTTTAGTTAAAACTCTATTTTATGGTATCTTTAGACTTTATTTCCATTTCACTTAGGGTTTTTATGAGTTACCTATATATAAAGCTCACTCTTTTCATTGTAAAATACACAATTTGAGAGATATTATTCCAAGGCATATTTGATTTCTACTAGTTCTGCATTGAATTAATTCTGGAACTTATCAAGGACTAATTGCTTATGGCATTCAACAATTCAAGTAAGTTTCATAAGTTTGGTGATCACAGAGTCAAGATATTGTTTGCGATTGTTTGAATTCTTTGGTTCAATAATTTATCAGGTCAACTTTTTCCAAAAGTTGATTACTGGCTTTTTTGGGTTTGATCTAATCTGTTACGTGTTTCATAGTATCAATTATTATGTGGGTGCACATCATTTTGTATCAAAGCTTAGGTTTTAAAAAATCAAGGTTATATGCTTTACTTTTTGTTAAAATTTTCATCCCCATTCTTCGTGTTCTTCATCTTTTGAGTCATTCAATCCAATTAAAGTTTCAAACAAATTCAAAAATTGTTTGTGCACTAAATTAGTACCTAAATCAATTTCTTTTCAAATTTTTGGGGTCCTTGTTGAATTCTCGAGCGTCTAGTAAAAAGAAATCTAAAAATTGGAAAAACGTTTAGTAATTACAAAAAAAAAAAAAGGAAGGGGTGAGTCCAAAGTAAAAAATGTCCAATTCGAATTCAAGAAATACCTTCTTGAATTTATCTTTAGTGTTTCATACGAGTGTCAATTCCCGCTTCTTGAGTTATGCTAGAGTCAAACTTCCCTTACTCAATTCTTTGTTTGAACTCCGCAAGGATTGAATTTTGAGTGAGATCGAATTAGTTCTTTAAAGTGCTTGTAAGGAAGCATTGAGTGAAAAACGTAGATCGGTAAAGCTAATAGAGGGAAAAAAATCCAGGGTGAGTGATAAACAAGTATACACACTTAGGCAAATAATATTCTAGATTTAGGATGTCTGACAGAGATGATTATACTTCAAGCAAGAAGAATAATCAAGTCATCATGATGGAAGAGATGGTATGATGATTTGAGAGGTTATTTAGAGATATGGTAGATGGAATGAATTGGCAAGAGGCGTGGATGGAGAGGCAAGATGCATTGCTTGCCAATTTATGTAGGAAACATCCTAAAGGAATTCATAATGTGATGAGGCATAGTAAGCGGGTGCCTAAAGCTAAAATTGGAGGTGAAAATGAAGTGGTTAGTGGGATTGATGATGATGTATTGTAGAGGCTGAAATAGGAAAGACGAGGAATAAAGGAGATAGGCATGATCTAAGGGCTAGAGATTATGTGGAAGATGGTGTTGATAGGAATATGGGCAACATTAAAATGACCTTCCATCATTCAATGGAAAGAGTGACCGGGAGGTCTATTAAGAGTGGGAAAGAAGATAGAGCTTATATTTGATTGCCATAACTACTCGAAGGAGAAAAAGGTAAAACTTGTTTTCATTAGGTTTACTAATTATGCTATCATTTGGTGGGATCAAAGAGTAATCTCTAGGAAGAGAAATCATGAGCTGCCTATTGCAACATGGGGAGAATTGAAGGCTATCATGAGGAAGAGGTTTCGTCCCTAATATTATCATAGGGATCTCTACAAACCGTCTATCATAGTTCTAGGAGTGTGGAAAAGTATTACAAGGAGATGGAGATTGCCATGATAAGAGGGAATGTTGAGAAGGATCAGGAAACCATCACGGCCTAATTTTTGAATGGTTTGATTAGGGAGATAGCTAATGTCGTAGAACTACAACATTACGTGGAGTTGGAGAACATGCTACATGTAGCTATGAAGGTGGAGCGACAGTTGAACAAGAAGAGAGTAGCTAAATACCCATCGAATTCTTCGGGTTCTAACTCTTCATGGAAGTCGAAGTGGGATAACAATAAAGGTGATGGGGCTATTTAAAGGGTAAGGCTAAGCTATTGAAGGAAAGAGAGGAAGTTTCTAGCAAAGCTACACCCAAGGCGGATTCTCAGCCTCTTAAGAATCAGGATATCAAATGCTTTAGATGCTTGTGATCAGGACACATTGCGTTCTAATCTCCAAACAAAAGGGCGATGACTCTACAAGATAGTGGGGAAGTGGTGAGTGATAGAAAGGGTGAGCATGATGACATGCTAGAATTGGAAGACACTAGTGATGGTGAGAAAGTGAAGTATGTAGCAGGAGAGTTGTTGGTCACAAGGTGAGCTTTTAGTGCTCAAATCAAATTAGATGACTCGGAGCAACAAAGGGAGAATATATTTCACACAAGATGCCATGTCAACAACAAGGTATGTAGTATGATTATTGATGGAGGTAGTTGTACCAATGTGGCTAGCACTATACTTATTGAGAAATTGAGATTAACCATGCTAAAACGTCTTAACCGTCACAAATTGCAATAGTTAGATGAATTTGGAGGGGTTAAGGTGAACAGGCGAGTGTTGGTAAGTTTCTCAATTGGGAAGTATCATGATGAGGTGACGTGTGACGTAGATCCTAAGCATTCTAGACACATTTTTGTTGACCTATGGTTGACTTCATTCTCAATGTTTTGATCATAACAAATAAGATTAATATTTCTTCTAGCAATTTATTTTAAGTGATGATGGTTCAATGTTAAAATCTATAAAGCAATATATATTGGACTTGAAATGAAGATCAAATTAGAAGTTTCTTATGCATTCAAGTCAAACTGGAAGTTGCTTATGCATTCAAGTCAAATCATTCGAGATGAGAACTTAAAAGATAAACGCCAAGAAAAGTCAAGCATTGAAGACCAATGACAAGAAAGATAAAGATCAATAGTTCAAGAGCCAAACATGGAAGAAACTTCGGAGGAAGATCAAAGGCTTGATTTCTTAGGCCAAATGTAACGGTACTAAAAGACTTGATTTCTTAGGCCAAATGTAACGGTACTAACACTTTGATATTTGGCAATGAATAGTTAAGCTCAAAATCCTTCTATGCATTAAAAACAATTTTTGTGCATTAAAAGTCATTGCAATGCAACGTTTTGATCAAATATAAATATAACTTTCAAAAGTGATATTTGGACTCTCAAAAACATTTTTATCATGAAAAATTAGTTAAAAATATTTTTCAAAGGTCCATGCACTTCAAAACTTTCAAATCGAAACAAACTGGGCCAAAACGTAAAAACACTACACTTCTGGGACGGTCAACCGCCTAGAGAGGTGGTCGACGGACCCCTCTACCGATCTTGAATTTGATCATTTTGACTTCTGATTTTTGCTGTACAAACGGCTATATTGATCTTCCAGATAAGAGGTGGTTGACTGGACTAGTCTTCCATAAGTACATATTGTTTTTTTCGTTTTTAAACTCCATAAATATCCTTATTGTTTTTTTCGTTTTTGAACTCCATAAATATCCTTACTCTTTCTATTCCTCACAAGATTTCTAAGTGAATCAAATGAAATATTTTTGTTTTAAGAATTCTTTGAGCTTTCATTTGCACTCATTTAATTTATTTCTTCATATAAAAAACTCTGATTGATTTAAACTCCTTAATCATCATTCTCATCAAAGTTTTTCATCTTTCTTTGCGCTTAACTTATTTATACCATTCTTAAAAGAGTGATATATTCTTGAAGAAGGTATTTGCACTTACATTGCATAAATCTTTTTTACTTCTTCATATTGAAAAACTTTGATTGTTGAATCACATTTCTTGAATCATTTCCTTCATCAAATTTTTTCATATCTCTTTGTACTCAACTTATTTATATCAATTTTCAAAAAGAAATATATTCTTGAAGAAGTTCTTTGCATTTATATTGCATAAACTTTTCAATTTTTTCATATTGAAAACTTTGATTGATTAATTTAAATTTGTAAATTTATCATATTCATCTAAGTTTCATATTTCTCTCTTAGTACTTAATTTATTACACTCTTTCATTAAAAAGAGATATTTCTTGAGAAGATCTTTTTGAATTTACATAGTATTTACTTCATCTTAATCTTCTCATTGAAAAAACTTTGATTGATTGAATTAAACTTATAAAAACATTATACTCATCAAAGTTTCTTATTTCTCTTTTAGTACTTGATTTATTATAATCATTCATTAAAAAAGAGATATTTCTTGAGAAGATTATTTGAATTTACATTGTGTTTAATTCTTATTCATCTTCTTATTGAAATACTTTGATTGGTTGAACCTAATTTTTAATTGTCATTTTCATCAAAATTTTTATCTAATACTTGAGCTATCATTTGTTACCATTCATTGAAGTATTAGCCTCTCTTAGTAATTAATTTATTTTGTATTATTTAGCAAAAGAGAATTTGATTGTAAAATCACTTTGATAAAGTGTGGGTCATATTGAGGTTCTGGAAAGCTCAACATTGTGTAAGGATTGGTGGTCCTTGTTGTAAGTCACCATATGGGTCATACTGAGGTCCCGTAAAGCTCAATAGTGCGAGTTGGGTTGAGGTTTTGTAAAGCTCAACTTTGTAAAGGATCGTGCTCCTTGTTTATAAGTCACCAGAAGCTTTGTAAAGGGTTGAATTGCACCATAAGTTAATCAACATAGTGAAAAGGCCTTGCTCGTGCCGAAGAGCTTGGTAACGGAGGATGTAGATCATTGCTTTGGATTAAACCTCCACAATTATATCGTTTGCATTCCCTCTCCCTTTTAACTATCACTTTTATACTTGCGCTTCTTATTTGAATTTATCAATTTAGTCTTTACTTGCTTTCTTATTTGTACCTATTTGTTTAGTTGACATATTTACTATCATATTGGTTTATATCTAGACTTAATTTTGGAAAAAGTTTTAAAATCCAATTCCCCCCCCCCCCACTCTTGGTTAATCATTTTTGAGCTTTCAATTGGTATTAGAGCAAGGTGCTCATTCTGAAATTAAGATTCTACAATCTTAAGCGATGACTAGCCATATTTTTCAAAATCTTGGGGGGCATTCTAATAATCGTCCTCCTTTCTTTGATGGTACAAATTATAACTATTAGAAAGCTAGAATGACGATATTTATTCAATCAATAGATTATAATATTTGGGAAGTTATTGAATTTGGTCCTTGCCTACGAAAATTATTAAAGTTGATGGTAAGCTGGATCGAATCATTCCAAAACTTAGAGAGGAGCAAGATGATGATGATAAAAGAAAATTAACGTTGAATGCTAGAGCAAAAAATATACTTTATTGTGCTTTAGATAGAAATGAATTTAATCATATTAGCACATGTGATTCCGCTTATGATATATGGCTTGCTTTAGAAGTCACACACTTGGGCACTAGCAAGGTAAAAGAAACTAAAATAAATATTTTAGTTAAGGAATTTGAAAATTTCTTTGTGAAACAAAATGAATGATATGATTACTCGTTTAAGCGATATTATTAATAGCCTTAAAAGCTTTGATAGAAAATTTACTAATGGTGAATTTGTGAGTAAGATACTTATGTCTCTCGGAGAGGATTGGAGCTCACTAAGGATGTTGATAAAAAACACCAAGGATATCAATACATATCCATTGGAAGAGCTGTATGGAACATTGATGACACATGAGCTAAATCACACCGAGACAAAGAAGAAAACAATGAAAAGCAAAGAAGAGGAAAGGTGCCAAATTACTTTAAAATCCGTATTTGATAAAGGCACTTCAACCAAATATATGGATGATGAAGAACTAGACAATCTAGTTCTTCTTGTTAAGAAATAGCAAAATTTTTGCATCAATTGAGGATTCCAAAAGGAAGAAGAAAATGGCGAAAAGAATAGTAGATTTATCAAAAAGAAAGCACTTCAATCAATATGGGATAAAAGTGAGGATGATGACGAGGAAGAAAATGGAAGTCAAAAGGAGATTGCCAACATGTGCTTCATGGCTATTGAGGATGAGGTAACTATAAATGAAAATTGTTCATACGATGAATTATCTACTTCTTATGATGAACTTCTTGAAGAATTTGAAAAACTTACTCTCAAATACTCTACACTCAAAAATAAAAATTATTTATTGGAAAAATAGGTAAAGAAACTTTTGGAAACTCAAAATGATTTTGAAAAAGAAAAAGTCAATTATGATTCTTTAATTAAGGAGAATTACTCTTTACAAGAAAAGATTTTAGATTTAACTCAAATTATTCACAAATTTACTCAAGGCAAGAAAATTTTTGATTTAATGCTTGGTGAACAAAAATGTGTTTTTAATAAAGGGGGAATTGGATACAAACCATTTTTAAAACAAAAGTCTTTTGAAAATTTCTTTGTTAAAGCTTCTACTTCCCCATTTTAAATGTGGCACGCAACTTTTGCAACAAAAATGGACATGTATATTTTAATTGTCCATTCAAAAAGAGGCTTCACTTTAAGAGCAAATACAAGTGAATTTCAAAGTCCACAAACACTAACAATCAAGGACCCAAAGTTATATAAGTACCAAAGAACAAAAACTAAATTATTTTGTAAGTATCAGAGAAAATAAAGAGCAAATGGTCTTGAGTTAATTGATCTGAACACATGATTGGGAAGCAAGCTCTATTCTCAAAAGGAAAGAATGGATTTCAAAATGAAAGGATTATAGTCAAGAAACACTCCAAAGAGCTCATCAACCGAATTGGACGATCAAGGTATATTCGTATACACATCAAAATATCGAGGTAGGGTCGAACTCTTCTTACTTAACTTATAGTTGACCCGGTATTATGTTTGGTATGTGCTTATGTGCCATATTTCAATTTAATCATAAAGAATAGCACATTCGTACCGAAAAGCGGATTTTTAGATGTCTTAGTGGCACTAAGACATTAGATCTTTGGCATCCAAAGGCACCAACCTTGATTTTCTAGCTATATGAAAAATTAATTGGCCAATAATTTTTACTAATCCTCTAGCTCTTGATAGACTTTGACATATTTGAAGAAGTTTGGAAACTCTAGATGAAATTGAAATATGTGACTAATATATTTGTGTTATGCCTCTATGATAATAAATTTCAAAATTTTATTAAAAATAGGGAAACGTACGTCCAAATCTATTGTCCAGATTGACAAAAAGTTGGGACTTCCCTATGCGATCGTCCGGATATGTCAAGAGGACGTCCGGTTGAGCACCAATTTTACGTATTTCAAATTGAATGTGATATATTATGTTTTGATATCAATTGTTCAATTTTTTTTCAAGCTTCAATAAGAAGGATAGTGGTCTTGATTCTTTTGAAAATAATGTCAACAGAAAAATCATTGAAATTATTGGTAGTCACCCATCTTCTTTTATTGAAAATTGTTTTCTTAATAGATAACATTAAGCATAATCTATTTTGTTTTTAGTCAATTTTATCATATCAAACTTGATTCTTCCTTATTAAGGATGCTACATCAAAAGGAGTAATTGTTATAGAAAGCCAAAATAAGGATGTTTATGAATTTGAAAGTGAAGAAAAATGTTTATCACATTTTAGAAGATACTTGATTGTGGCATAAAAGATTAGAGTCATATTTGCATGGATCAACTTTCAAATATTTCAAAAAATTGTTTTAGATAAAGGTATGCCATATTTGAAATTTGAGAAAGAGAAAATTTGTGGTATGTCAATTTGGAAAACAAGTGTAGAGTTTCTTCTATCTTAAGCAATATTCTTCGACTACAAAACATGTTCAATTTCTTCACATGAATCATTTTGGACCATCTAGAATCACAAGCTCAAGGGGTAGGCATTACGCTTTGTCGTTATTGATGACTATTCTAGATTTCTTGAGTCCTATTTTGGAACCCAAAGCATGAAACTAAACATCCTTGAAGAAAGGTTCAAAATGAAAAAGGGATACTCTATTAAATGTTTGAAGTGATAATGATGGAGAAATTTGATTTTGATGATTTATTTTATTTTATTTATTTATTTATTTATTTTTGCAAAATTGATGGCTATGAACATTATTTCTTGGCTTCTAGAACTCTTCAATAAAATGGTGTAATAGAAAGGAAGAATAATACATTGTTAGAAATAGCTCAAATTATGAAAATGGTTTACAACAACATTTTCTTTTAGCACTGTGTTCCAGGTTATGAGTAATTTTTTTTTTTTTTTTTGGAGAGTTTGCATTTTTGGCATATAGAGTTTTTCAAAATTGTTTACTTAAAATTGTTTAGTTGCAAATTTTCTTAAACACTAAAATTTGGGAATTATCAATGAATTTGAACTATGTGGCTAAATTGAATTTATACTAAATGTTTCCGTATGATTGGTTGGAATGTATATAAATCTTATCCAAATGATTATACTTTCTTCATTTCATACTTTGTTTAATATTTTTACTATAAAGTGATGATTATTCTCTTGTTTAAACTTGCGTATATTTAGCATCTTATGATTAATTGAGGGGAACATATTCCTATTTTCTATGGTTGACTTAAAGTTTTGATCTTATATGACATATTCTTCTATATGCTAACTTTTTGAGATAAAATTTGAAAATCATTATATCTCTTGTAAAAGATTGGGGAATACATGCATAAAATTTAGGGGGAATAATGTGATATCTAAATATTTTCTATGGTCATGCTTTTATCTTAAATGTTATATCTTTTTGCTTATGCCAAAAGGGGGAAATATAGTGAGATGATTATGCATGCTTTGAATTGAAAATATAATATGCTTGGAGTATATGAACAAGAGGAAAAAAAGTGAATGTATGCTTTAAATATGTGGTTATTGATTTCTAAAAGTAAGGGGGAATAAGAGCTATGTGATAAATTCATAATGTATATTCCTTTATCAAATTGATATAAATTGTTCAATTTTACTTGTCAAATCATCTTGTTTGTCATAATCAAACTGGGGGAAATTGTTGACCTACGGTTGACTTCGTTTTCAATGTTTTGATCATAATAAACAATATTAATATTGTTTCTAACAATTTATTTTAAGCGATGATCGTTCAATGTTAAAATCTATCAAGCAACATATATTGGACTTGAAATGAAGATCAAATTGGAAGTTCCTTATGCATTCAAATCAAATTGGAAGTTGCTTATGCATTCAAGTCAAATCATTTGGGACGAGAGCTTAAAAGATAAATGCTAAGAAAAGTTAAGCATTGAAGACCAATGACAAGAAAGATAAAGATCAATAGTTCAAGAGCCAAACATGGAAGAAACTTTGGAGGAAGATCAAAGACTTGATTTCTTAGGCAAAATGTACTAACACTTTGATATTTGGCAATAAATGGTTAAACTCAAAATCCTTCTATGCATTAAAAATAATTTTTGTGCATTAAAAGTCATTGCAATGCAATGTTTTGATCAAATATAAACATGACGTTTAAAAGTGATATTTGGACTTTAAAAAATATTTTTATCATGCAAAAGTAGTTAAAAATGTTTTCCAAAGGTCCACGTACTTCAAAACTTTCAAATTGTAATAAACGGGGTAAAACGTAAAAACACCATTCTGCCGGGGTGGTCAACAGCCCAGAGGCTCTAGGCTGTTGATCAAACCCCCTCTAACGGTCCGAAATTTGACCGTTCTGACTTCTAATTTTTGCTATACAAACGGCTATATTGATCTTCTGGACAAGAGGCGGTCGATCGGACTAGTCTTCCGCAAATACAATTTCTTTTTTCCATTTTTGAGCTCTATAAATATCCTCACTCTTTCCATTCTTCACAAGATTTCTAAGTGAATCAAAGTGAAATATTTTTGTTTTAAGAAATCTTTGAGCTTTTATTTGCATTCATTTAATTTGTTTCTTCATACAAAAAAGGTTGATTGATTCAAACTCCTTAATCATCATTCTTATTGAAGTTTTTCATCTTTCTTTTATCTTAACTTATTTATACCATTCTTAAAAGAGTGATATATTTTTGAAGAATGTGTTTGCACTTACATTGCATAAATCTTTCTACTTTTTTGTATTGAATAACTTTGATTGTTGAATCACATTTCTTGAATCATTTCCTTCATCTAAGTTTTTCATATCTCTTTGTGCTCAACTTATTTCTATAAATTTTCAAAGAGAGATATATTCTTGAAGAAGTTCTTTGCTCTTATATTGCATAAACTTTTCAACATTTTTATATTGAAAATTTTGATTGATTGAATCAAATTTGTAAATTTATCATATTCATCAAAGTTTTATATTTCTCTCTTAGTTCTTAATTTATTGCACTCTTTGATTAAAAAGAGAATTCTTGAGAAGATCTTTTTGAACTTACATAGTATTTACTTCATCTTAATCTTCTCATTCAAAAAACTTTGATTGATTAAATTAATTTTGTAAAAACATTATATGCATCAATGTTTCTCATTTCTTTCTTAGTACTTGATTTATTATAATCATTCATTAAAAGAGACATATTTCTTGAGAAGATTATTTGAATTTACATTACATTTAATTCTTCTTCATCTTCTCATCAAAATACTTTGATTGGTTAAACCTAATTTTTAATTGTCATTTTCATCAAAGTTTTTCATCTAACACTAGAGCTATCATTTGTTACTATTCATTGAAGTATTAGCCTATCTTAGTACTTAATTTATTTTGTGTTATTTATCAAAAGAGAATTTGATTGTAAAATTACTTTGATAAAGTGTGGGTCGTGTTGAGGTCCTAAAAAGCTCAACATTATGTAAGGATTGGTGGTCCTTATTGTAAGTCACCGTGTGGGTCATACTGAGGTCCCGTAAAGCTCAATAGTGTGGACTGTGTTGAGGTTCCGTAAAGCTCAACTTTGTAAAGGATCGTGCTCCTTGTTTGTAAATCACCGAAAGCGTTGTAAAGGGTTGAATTGCACCATAAGTCAATCAACATAGTGCAAAGGCCTTGCTCGTGCCAGAGAGCTTGGTAACGGATGTCGTAGATCATTACTTTGGACCGAATCTCCACAATTATATCGTTTGCATTCTCTCTCCCTTTTAACTATCGATTTTATACTTCCGCTTATTATTTGAATTTATTAATTTAGTCTTTACTTGCTTTCTTATTTGTGTCTATTTGTTTAATTGACATATTTACTATCATATTGGTTTATATGTAGAATTAATTTTGGAAAAAGTTTTAAAAACCAATTCATCCCCTCTCGGTTAGTCATTTATGGGCTTTCAATTTTATTAAGGAGACTATGGCAATATACAGGAAGGTAATGCATGATAGTACAAAAATAAGTACAGGTATCACTTTACTAAGGATGAAAAGTCTATTATTCATGCTCCCATTAACCCCATACAAGTACATGAAGATCAAATTAAATTGAAAAGTGAAGAAGAAAATAAATTGAGAAAAAAGAGGAGTGAGATTTATCTTTCACATAAAGAAAATAAAACAGAAACAAGTGAGGTGACTAGTTGTGAGAAAAAAGAGTAGGGCCACAGAAGAGTAAAGAAAAAAAGTCTAATGAGAAGAGAGAAAAGTTGACAATGAATTTCGATGCAAAATGGAATGAGTTGGAGAGAGCAATAGTTGAGAACCGATCTATGATGTTATTAGTTTATAAGGAATCACTCTCAATTTTGGGGAATCTAAAACACCCTTCCCTAGTTTGGCTACTTCTTTTTTACAAGAATTCGAAGACATGTTTCCAAAGGAAATGCTTAGTATGTTACCACCCTTTTCGAGGCATTGATCATCAAATTGACTTCGTATCTGGAGCTATCATTCCAGACTAACCAGCTTATTGGAGTAATCCAGAAGAGACCAAGGAACTTCAAAGGTAAGTGAAAGAATTGATCGGTAAAAGGTACGTAAGGGAAAGCATGAGTCTATGTGGTGTGCCAGTGCTACTTGTGCCTAAGAAAGATGAAACTTGGAGGATATGCGTAGACTGTTGGGCGATCAATAACATAACGATAAAAATGACGGCATTCTATATCTAGGTTAGATGATATGTTAGATGAATTACATGAATCATGCATGTTTAGTAAAATAGATCTTAAAAGTGGATATCATCAAATTAGGATGAGAGAACGAGACGAGAGAAAAACTGCTTTCAAAACTAAGTATGGTCTATATGAGTGGTTAGTCATGCCATTTGGACTTGCTACTGCACCTAACACGTTTATGAGAAAATAAATCATGTATAGCGTATATTTATAGGCAAATTCAAAGTAGTTTACTTCGATAACATCTTAGTATGTAGTAAGAATTAATGAGCATATAGGACATTCAAGATGTGTGCTTGTGATTTTAAGATAAAAGCAATTTTATGCTAAGATTGAAAAGTGTACATTTTGTATGAAAAAAGTTATTTTTCTTGATTATGTTATTATTGCAAAAGGAATTGAAGTGGATGAGGAGAAAATCAAAGCTATCAAGGAATGACTGATAAGCATAATTGAGGTAAGAAGCTTTCCTGGTTTAGCTAACTTCTATAGGCATTTTGTTAAAAACTTTAGCACAATTGCCATACCATTCAAGGAAATTCTAAAGACAGTGTAGATTTTATTGGAGAATTGAACAAGAACATGCTTTTAATACTATTAAAGATAGGTTATGTACTATACCAATTTTATCACTACTTAACTTTAACATTACTTTTGAGATTGAATGTGATGCTTCAGGAATAGGTATTGGAGCTATCTTGATGTAGGAACAAAGGCAATAAATTGCCTCGGGATAAGCTAAGTGGAGCAGCTCTCAACTATCTTATATATGACAAGTTGTATGCACTTGTTTGTGTTTTGGAGACATGACAACACTACCTATGACTAAAGGAGTTCATGATTCACACTGATCATGAGTTTTTGAAGCATTTAAAGGGTCAAGTTAAACTGATTAAGAAGCTTGCAAGGTGGATGGATTTCATTGAGACATTTCTATATGTTAAGTACAATCAAGGTAAAGAAAATGTGGTAGTGGGTACATTGTCCAGGAAGTATGTGCTACTAACTTCCTTAAGTGCCAAATTACTAGGATTTGAATATGTCAAGGACATGTACACTAATGAAACGGACGTTTCTAATATATATGAATCATGTGACAAAGGTGCTATAGATAGGTTCTTTAGGCATGCTCGATATTTATTTCGAGAAAATAATTTATCTGTACCTAGGTGTTCAATGAGAGAGCTTTAGTATGTAAAGCAGAGGTTTACTGGGTCACTTTGGGGTTAAGAAGACATTGGTTATGTTAAATGAATACTTATATTGGCCTAAGATTAAGGTTGACATTGATCAGGTTTGTAGTAGACGCATCATTTGTAAAAAGCTACGTCTAAGGTTTTACCTCGATGGTTGATACGCCATTATCCATTCCTAGTAAGCATTGGGTTGATGTGTCTATGGACTTTATATTAGGTTTACATAGGATTAAGAAAGGAAGAGATTACATTCTTGTAGTGGTAGATAGGTTTAGTACAATGGCACATTCCATTCCATGTCATAAAACTGATGATGCCACTAATATTATGGATTTATTCTTTAAAAAAATAGTGCGTTTACATATTGTACCTGGGAGTATTATATCGGATCAAAATGTTAAGTTTATTAGCCATTTTTGAAGATTTTGTAGAGTAAGTTAGGGACTAAGCTATTATTCTCTACTGCTTATCATCCACAAATGGATGGACAAATTGAGGTTGTTAATAGAAATATGATACAACTATTATGCACTATAGTCAATAAGAAATTGAAGAATTGGGAGGATTGTTTACCATTCATAGAATTTGCATAAAATAGGGCCATGCATTCGACTACTTATTATACTCCATTTGAAATTGGTTATAATTTTAATCCACTAACACCTTTGAATTTAATTCCTTTAC
Source organism: Olea europaea var. sylvestris (assembly GCF_002742605.1). NCBI lineage: Eukaryota > Viridiplantae > Streptophyta > Magnoliopsida > Lamiales > Oleaceae > Olea > Olea europaea. The sequence goes on along the minus strand of NC_036253.1, from coordinate 18,553,475 downwards.
CAGTTGATGAGAGAAGCAGTTTGAATGGGAAGAAGAAAGCCGAGCTATTAATATCTCTCCATGAAAAGGCATGGTACTAGATTGAGAAGAAAAATGAGCATTATGCTTCTCAAGCAAATAAAGGAAGGAGGCGCGTTGCATTTGAACCAAGAGATTGGGTTTGAGAGCATATGAGAAAAAAAGTCAAAGTTGTAACAAAAGGGGATGAACCTATTCAATTGCTTGAAAAGATCAATGACAATATCTAGGGATGTCAAACTGACTTGGTGGCTCAGGCGGCTCGTGACTCCGATGGAGCGAGCCTAGGCTCGGGCCGAGCCCCATTTTGGGATATTGGCCCGAGCCCGACTTGGCCCGTTGTGGCTCGACGACCCACACGGGCCACTCATGTCACGAGCCAAAATGGCCCATGACAAGGTCCGCCCAAATTCAAGGTTAAAAAAATAGTGTATATATATATATATAGTCAAGCTGTCGTTAAGGTAGCACCTACTGTATTTCATACTATTTTTTTACTGTATTTCATAATTCAATTTACGGGTTCAAATTCAAATTTCAAATTTGAGTTTCAAATTTGGAGGTAAAATTGAATTTTTTGGCTATAAATACGAGGTAAATTTTTAAGTTTCAAATTAATTTATTTCAACTGACTTTAACTTGCAGTATTATAGATTCAAGTTTTAACTCTAATTTTTTGCTCTCAATCTCATATTCAATTTCTTTCATTCTCATATAGTCATACTCTAATATTCTGTATTTTATACTATACTAGTTGTAGATAGATTTTACTAGTGATGAGTTTAATCAATTTAAGGGTAGCTCGAGTACTCCATCCAGTTACGATGATGCATCTCGAAATGTTCGAATTGATTTGGAGAATATTGATGAGGAAGAAGTACTCGAGATTAAAAGGTCGAAAAAAAAATCCTCGAATTGTTGGCAACATATGATACGCAAAAAAGTTAGTGTTCAAAATGGAGTGGATATTTGGAAAGCATATTGCAATTACTGTGGCAAAGAACTTAGTTGGAAGCTCGATTCAAGCACAACATATTTGAATAGACACATATTAAGGAGTTGCAAAGCGAAACCAGTCAATCTCGACTCAAAACAGGTCGAATTAGTGTTTGACGGTTCTTGTTTTACTCTTTCCACCTTTGTATATTCACAGGAAAGATTTCGTAAAGGAATGACTGCATACGTGGCTGCAGCAGAAGATGCTGCTTATGATGATACACTCAGTACACTTTACTCGGCTCGTGCAGAAATATCTCCAAACCACGTATTCTTCTTATTGTAGAAATACTCTTCGTTCAGATACTATAAAATTATATAACAAAAGAAAACAAGTTGCTATTGAAAGTCTAAAAACGTTTAATAGTGTTATATTATTTACATCTGATTTATGGACCGGTGGTAATAGAAAAGGTTATATTGCTGCTACGGCTCATTATATTGATCACATGTGGCTTTTACATAAAAGGATTATTACATTTAGATGTGTAGAATATCCTCATAATGCCACTAACATATACATGGTTTTAAAAGATATCATATAGGAATATGGTATGCAAGATATGATTCGAAGTTTTACTTTTGATAATGCTAGTGTGAACAAAGGTGTTATCGAAAGATTATTAATGAACTTAACCCTTCATTTGGAACTTTATTTTTTCATCAACATTGTGTATGTCATATTATCAATTTAATTGTAAAAACTGGATTAGAACATATAAGTTCTCCTTTAGATTAAATTAGACAAGCAATAAATTTTATTACTGTATCACCGACAAGAAAATAAGTATTTAACAGTTTGTGTGCAAAGTATGACTTACAGAAGAAATCATTTGCCACTGATGTAACACATAGATGAAATTCTACATATCTTATGTTACATTCATGTGAAAATTACAATAAAGTGATTTCATTATATTATAATGGTAGGCATACATATGGACCCGAACATAATTTAGAAGATTGGGAATGGTCTCTTGCATTTCACGAGAAAAAATTTTTAAAATCTTTTTTCGTTCCTACATCTTCACTTGTTTTACAACATTTTTCTACATTTCACAAGCATTTCATAAATACAGGAATTTGTCCTTTTTTCTGACTTATTTTTCTCTACGGAGTTAAAATTTCGTAAATATTGGAAAGAATTACCCTCTTTATTTATTTTAGTTTCGGTAATGGATCCTCGATTTAATTTGAATGGCACAATAGTCACTGTAAAGGGGATTTCAAATTTCATGAATGTGGAATTATCGCATGTGAATATAGAATCTACGTTATCTGAAATATGTAATTATTATGCTGATAAAAAAGGTCAGTGTAGTTCTACTTCCTAAAGTTCTTTTTCAAGAAATATTTCAACAAATTCAGATAATTTATGAAATTTTTTGGAAAGCAATACAAATGTTCCCTCGTTTAGTTCTAGCTCATCGATGTCTAGAGCGATAAATGTCGGTTGCACAAATTTTGAAATTCCCTCCGAGTTAGCTAGGTATATGTGCATGACGTTCCCAGTGTGTTACCTGAAAAGAATTATAGGAATTTAGTCTTCTAAATTGGTGGAGGCGTAATGAAAGACAGTATTCAATTGTATCAAAAATTGCACGTGATTTACTAACACGTCTGGTGTCTACGGTAACATTGGAGACTGCATTCAGTTTAGGTGGTCGAATTTTATCAGACGAACGTTCAAGACTAAAAGAAGATATATTGGAGGTTTTAACATGCTTGAAGGATTGACAATGTGCAAAATTACGTGTTCTTATTCGTGTACAATTTTAACTCCGCCTACGTCATGTAGCCGGTCCCAAGTGTGGAAAAAAGGAGGAGGGTTGTAAGTTGTAATTTTTTTTAATCTGTGATGCAATTTTATAAGTTGTAATTTTTATTTTATTTGTAACTCGTATAAATTATGAAAATTTTAATTTTTTTTAAAAAAAATGTTAGATTCGTAATCTTGTTAAAAAAAATAAAAAATCAAGCCGGCCCTGCTTGGGCTCGGCTCGGCTCAAGAAAGCCCGAGCTTGAAGCTCTACCCAAGCCTTGTTTTTTCAACCGAGCTTTTGCTCGGCTCGGCTTGGGCTCGAAAAAAGCTCGAGCCGAGCCCCCGCCTCGAGTTTCGGCTCGCGAGCCGATTCGACTCGGTTCATTGATATCGCTAATATCTAAAAATTGGATCTTCTAGTTAAGTATAACATTTCTACTATTTTTAATGTTTCTGATCATTCCTTGTTTAATGTAGGTGGAGATTCAATAACGAATTATTTTGAAGAGGGAGGGAATAACGAGATCCGTGGTACGAGAGCTAGCTAGAACAAGGATCCATTGATCGTGGAGGAATGGCCAATGACTAGGTCACAAGCAAAGAAGGTCAATGAAGCGATGAGTTCATTCTTTTCATGGTAAAATACACAATTTGAGAGTTAATATTGCGAGGCATATTTGCTTTCTACTGGTTCTTCGTTGAATTGATTTCCAAATTTATCAAGAATTAATTTCATGTGACGTTCAAAAATTAAAGTGAGGTTCGTAAGGTTTGTGATCATGAAGGTCAAGATATTTTTTGCAATTGTCTTGGTTCTTTGGATTAATAATTTATCGGGCCATGCTTCTCTAAATGTTAATTCTTATTTTCCTTGGCTTTAATCTAATCTAGCGTTGGTTCCGTAGTTTCAATTGCTACATGGGTTTGTATTACCATCCCACTTTTCGATTGACTAAAAGGGGAATATTGTTGTAATTTGGTGTTAAATTTGTAATGATTAGTGTACAGGAATGATAATACATCCATATGGGTATGTAGATTAACACAGAATAAACAAGAAGAAAAAATGAAGGAGTTGAAATTTTGGCTTGAGCGAGTGCCCAATGTCACTTTCAATAACCCAAGGCCAAAACCTTGGCCTAGAAAACCATACAGTCCAATTTTTTGACTATCGGATTTAAAATTTATGGTTCATTTTTTGGCACCTTTTCATGAAAAAATTTCATCTTTTCATGAACCTTTGATTTTTTTAATGGTAGATGATTGAGAATCTATATATATGAGATAGATTTTATTTCTCCAAACAATAATTACACCATCAATAATTGAAATCATTCCATTTATAGAGAGTTTTGCAAAAGTCTCTTTACATATTCATCATTTTGAGTGTTCTTCAAGTTTCAAGGAGAAAACACAAGTTCTTAGTATCTTTCTACTTCAAAGACTTGTTAATCCTACAAATCATTTGTTGTGAGTCATTTTAAACATAAAAAATAATCCTGGGGGGGGATTAGGTTGTCCAGCCATAGTAGGCCTATGACTTCGAACCCCAAACTTTGAACAATCGAACAAGATTGTATTCAAAACAAGATCGAGTATAGAGATACATATATATGTTGGTAGTAGTGGTGGTTCAAATCTTTTAGGTTGGTGATGCGTTGTTGTGATGGTGGTGGTGGTGGGATTGATGGATAGAGAGAGATTGTGTGTGTGTGTGTGTGTGAGAGAGATAGGAAAATAAAGAAAGGGGGGGGGGGGGGGGGGGGGGAGAGACAACGATTGTACGTTCAAGTTAATTTTCGGCGTTTCTTTTTTCTTTGGTTTCTTTTCTCCATTCCCTTGTTAGGGTAAAGTTTTTCCAAAAATCTCAAACTAAAATTATTCTACGGAGAATAAAACTACCACGCTTGGATCGATTCGATGGAACAAATTTCACTCGATAGCAAGACATGTTGAAGTTCCTTTTCATGACTGAAGATTTTCTACGTCTTTGAACCAAAGTTGGCACGACTACTAGAACAACCAAATGGAGATACTGATGCCATAAGAGGCAGGAGCTAAAAGCGTCTAGAAGATGAATTAATTTGTCGCGATCACATACTCAATGCATTATCCGATCGGTTTTACGATCTTTACACCAACACATCATTGGCAAAAGATATTTGAGATGTATTAGAGAATAATACAAAGCCGATGAAGAAGGTACAAAGAAATTCTTGATATCGAGGTATTTCGATTTTAATTTTCTTGAAAACATTTCTTTTCTCTCTCAATTGTATGAATTACAAATACTCATCAACAAATTTAAGGTGGACAAGATTGAACTTCCAAAATCTTTCCAAGTGAGAGCAATTATTGTTAAACTTTCCAAAACTTGGAAAGGATATCAAAAGAAGATTAGTCATAGTTTCGAAGATTACTCTTTGGAACAAGTTTAGAAACATGTATGAATTGATAAAGAATCGAGAGCAAGGAATAAGAGTGAAAACTATTATGAAGACACTTCAAAGGCTACTACCGTGGAAAAGACCGAGGCATCCAACAAATCAAACAAAAGGAAGCCTTTTAAAAACTTTAACAAGTTTAAGAAGAAACCCAAGGCAGATTGTTTTGTATGTGAAAAACCCGAACATTTTGAAAAGAATTGTCGACATCGAAAACAAAATAAGAAAGATGGCAAAGTGAACTCCATTGGTGAAGATAGTATTGTGGCTACCATGAGCAAAATAAATGCTATCAAGGGAAAAGTTCCTGATTAATAGTATAATCACATGTGCAACTATACATGTAATATATGATAAGTCACGCTTTAAGACTTATCATGAATCAAATGGAGAGAAATAGATTCAAATAGGTAATCAAGGCCGCTCCAAAGTGGTTCGAAAAGGAATTGTTGGTATTATCTTTGCTTCCGAAAAAATTGTTACCTTAACAAATGTACTACATGTTCTCGACATGGATAGAACTTAGTTAACCAAAATCTCCTGAGAAAATTGGGACATTAAAAGTGTTTATGAGTCCAAAAAACCTGTAGATTCCCAAATGGAAAATTTTTGGAAAATGATATTCAAAAAATTGAATAGTCAAATTGTGTGTTGTTGATATTATTACTAATAATTTTGTTTATTTGGTTGATTTTTTTACATTATGTCATGCTAAATTAGGTCACATGGGTGATAGTACCATGAAAAGGACGTTAACTTCTGACATAATTTCATATGATGTGGATAATGCATATAAATGTAAAATAAGTGTAGAATCTAAATTGGTTAGGAAGCCTTATCGAAGTGTGAATAGGACTCTCATATTTTAAAAATTGTTCATTCAGACGTATGTGAACTAAATGGCATATTAACTAGAAGTGAAAATATGTATTTCCTTACCTTCTTGGACGATCACTCTAGGTATTCTTATATTTATTTTACGAAACATAAATATGAAGTATTTGGCATGTTTAAGACTTAAAAGTGAGTTAAAAATCATTTAAATAAGAAAATAAAAACACTTAGAAGTGATAGAGGTTCTGAATATTTTTCTAGTGATTTTAACTTATTTCGTGAATAACAGAGCATGGTACATCAATGTTCTACACCTACGATGCCCAAACAAAACGGTTTGGCCAAAAGAAAAAATAGAACATTAGTTGAGATGGTAAATGCTATGTTAATATATGCTAAGTTGCCATTTAATTTGTGAGGTGAAAACTTGTTGAGTGCATGTAGATTATTAAATAGGATTCCTTCAAAATTTACGAAGGTTTCTCCATATGAATTGTGGAAATGGAGAAAACTAAATGTTAGATGCTTCAAAGTATGACTGTATCTTGCATATTGTAAGAACACATACCCTAAAAGGACCAAATGTGCCTTTTTTGGATATGCTAAAAATAGCAAATCATATAGATTATTGAATTTGGAGACCAATGTGATAATTGAATCAAATGACATGGAGTTCTAAGAGAATTCACAATCATCGGATAATGAATTAAGGAAAATTTATAAAGAGATTCCTAACTCTAGTGGAACGCGAGATGAAACATCTTTAAAAAAAATGTTAATGGATCTAATGAACTTGAAGAAGTAGAAGAACTTGAATAGAATGACTTTAGAACCGGATGAAATTGATTCTCAACTTATTTCATTTTACTTAGTAGAAGGAAATGAGAAGAATGCAGTAAGAACAATACCTTTTGTTTTACATGTGGAAACCAATCCTAAAACCTGTAGAGAAGCTATCATTTCTCTTGATAGTACCTTTTGAAAAGATGCAATTAAAGATGAAATGGACTCAATTACATCAAACAACATGTGGAAACTTGTCAATTTACCACCTAGGACTAAACCTATTGGCTGTAAATTGGTGTATAGGAGAAAATTGAATCAAATATTTAAGTGGAGCAATTTTACAGAACAATATTAAAAAAAATTTATGTGAGAAAATACAGCAATTTTCCTGAAATTGAGACAATCTAATTTTGAATCAGAAAAACTCAGAATCTAATACATTGCGATAAATAAATTCAAGTTACAAATTTTACATGTTTGTTCAGACATTCAAATTTTAAAGTTAAATACAATCAGTACAAGGATAAGTAGGAATACTTTTTTCGAATCAAACAATGTGTTTCAAATGCTTGCAAAAGTGTCTTGACAAACAGTGTGGGCAGAGGAGTTTGGTTTTGTTACGGTAAACTTGGCTGTGTGAATATTCCCATGAGAGAGTACTGATTAGAGGATTGATACGATGAATGGGCATAATCATTGGCGGACCTACGATGGGTCCGGTGGGTCAAGTACCTACGATGGGTCCGGTGGGTCACTTGACCCACCAACTTTTATTTATTTAATTTTTTTAAGGGAAATCAGATTACCCACCAACTTTCTTTAAGGGAAATCAGATCTCAAAATAGATCTGACAGGGATTCGTAATTAAGCATCATGAAACAATAGTTACTCAAGAAAAGATAAATTAACCATATTTAGAGATGATTGCAATTGCAGAGAGAGACTTTGAACGAGTATTTAATCATTACTATCCGTTTCATTCATAACTTTTTCTTTCTTCTCTTTCATTTAAATAATTGGCATTGTGTCTCTATTAAAACCTAGATAGAATAAGGGCAAGAAGGAACCATTTTTTTTCCCTGGCAGCATGCATGGGAGATTCATTATGGGACATATTAATGTGTGTTTCTCACCTGCATGAAAACCCCCACCCCATAACTTTCTGACCAATCATCTAATATTTTATGATTACACAGAAGATTGAACCCAAGAAATTTGAAAAGAGAATTGTAAAAATATGCACAAATAATGATTGGTGCCCTCAATAAACACACCGCTCATATTATTAATTTCCAAGGTGCCAGCACATAATAACATATTTCTAAGGGAAATCTGATTTTTTTTTTAAGGGAAATCAGCACATAATTTTTTTAAGGGAAATCAGCACAAATAATTTCTAAGGTGCCAGCACAAATAATAATGTATATTTCTGTTGGAGGCCAGCACATTTTTACAATTTTTTTATTACAAAAGAATTAATTATTACAAGTTTGCAGTATTATGACTAAATATATAATTGAAATAAAAAATTATTAATGTTTTAGGAATAAAGTTTTCCAAAATATAGGTTGGAAATTAACATTTGAGGATGAATATATCGTATAAAGAGAGGATTAAGGCATCCCATAATTTTCTCATTAAAATGAAAAATATGACCGTTATCCATCACATCAAACCACTATATTTGACTTTTTATCTCTTTGTGAAGCCCATAACAACTATATTTTTCATTCTGTGGCTCAAATGGGGGCTAAATATGTAAAAGGTATTAACAAATATCATTTTTTATAAATTTTGACATAACTCAGGCTACTAATTTATAATGTAAGGGGGCGGGGGGAATCTTCAGATATTTTTTTGAGAAAATTAAACACAAACATATTTTTGAAGTTTTCATTTCAATAATCAAATACAAAATTTAATTTTAAAAAATCAGATGTACCCAGCCCACCGCACTCCATCCTCACACTCACCCTCACCCCCGCCCGATACCCACTCCAACAAACAAGTATGCGATTTCCCAAACAAATCTTGTCAAAGTTTCTCATCCCTCTCTATCTCCGTTCTCTCTAAATCAACCCCTGATCGTCCCCCACAACTCTGACCACCATCAAGGAAAACCAACCACCACTTTCCCGTCTCACAACTAGTGGTGTGATGTTGAGATTTTATATTGTGGGGGTAAGACATTTACAACATATTCGAGCGGTGATAGCACAGAGACGATCTCAAAATTAGAATTTAAATCTAGGTGATACAATCTTTGTGGTTGAGTGGATTTCCTGTATGTTAATAAAAGAAACTTACCTACTTAAATAATTTGGTGTATTCAACTATGAATTAATTTCTTACACTAAAATATGCAGATAAGGTAAATAAAATAATTGTGCATGATTACGAAAATAGGGAGTCATTTCACAACACTTGATTTTTTATTATGTCCTTATCATATTTCAGAGCTTAGCTGATTTCATCAAAATCATAATAACATATTTTTAATATATGCACGTAGTTTTCGCTCATCCTTTTGCACGAGCGATGTAGTTTTTCTAAAATATAAATTGTCAGAAAGTAATTTCCAATGTTGCATCTTTTACAGATATTGATGAACATGAAGGATTTCAAATTGTCAATTTAATTGTTACACTAAAAATGGAATAACAAGGAGTATTCTACATCTTAGCAACATCTCTTGCAAATATGATAAACTTTCTTACATTGCTTTTAGGTTAGTTGATAGATTTAATAGTTTTTAATTACAACTCGATTTTGCTATTCGATTAAGGATAGTGTTAGCATTAACTTGATCAATCATATAGTCCTCATGGGTTCGACACTCTACACACCACTTTATTACTTGTTCACGATCCCGTTCACTTACAGGTAACCAAGCGATCACTGCTTGAATTAAAAATCCTTAGAGATCAATGCTGCAGGCAAATCTGAATGGCAGAAAGAGAGAAGCTGCACCGCAAGCTGCCTGCTGGCAAAGATCTGTTGCGCATGGGATTGAAACACTACCTAACCATGTTGGAGCTTAAATTTTGGTCAAAAAGTTCAAAATTTTTTGAATTGTATGCCAAAAATGGAAACATAAAACTACAGAAAGAGTCAACATTGCAAAAATATTGCAGAATATTTGTCTGGGAAAATTGAAATTGATTGACCAGAAATGTTTACCCCGTTTGATTCCCATTCTTTGGCCACAACAATGAAAAATATAACAGTTATCCGTTACATCAAGCTACCATATTTGACTTTCTATCTTTTGTGTAGGTCCCTAACTATTATAATCAAACGGAATGAAACCAAATCAGTGAGCAAGAACTTGAATCTCCAAAAGTTCTCACCTTGAATCTTTGTTTACAGAATTATAACCAAAATTCATTGGTATTTGAAATGCTCCCTTTTGAGAAAATTAATATGCTTCAGCCTTCAGGCCACGTTTAAGATCCCCATGATTCAGAATTACATGAATTTGTTTAGAGAATTATAACCAAAAGGATGCTCATCGAAACAAAAATAAAGTACTCATAATTTAGGGATTAGCGATTATGCAGAAGATTCTGGACCAGGGACCGGTTGATGATTCACTACCAAGGGCGGACGTAGAGCTCACTCGCTTCTTTCTGCTTCCTTGCATCGTACATTTCCTCCGTCTCAACAAAAACCAACCTTTTCACCTACAATTAACATTAAAAAAAAGAAAAAGGTCAGTCTAAACTGAATGAATAAGCCAAGATTAAATTTTTATCACAATTGAAACAACTACGCTAATCCGAGCACATAACACTTGCTGGATGGGGTCACAAATAAAATTTATAAGGTACCTTCTAATTAGCTAAAAAAAAAGTGCTAATTTTTTTTTTTTTAAAAACAACCCCCCCGCAGGTCCGCCCTTGCCTGACAGTAGGCGAATTCCACCGCATGATAGTACGACTGCATTTTGTGAATCGTAAAGCCTCTAACGTCTGTCGATATAGCCTCCTTATGCCCGAAATACCCCTCACTGGGGTTATGTACAAGTTAGGGCTCCACGCTATGTTGCCATGCGGTCGCATGGCAACCAACCGAGGCCAAATGGCCTTGGTTCAAAGCAACCATGTGACCGCATGGTTTTTCATTATGCGGTCGCAAGGTATAAGTTTGGTGACCGTTGGAGTCGGTTTTGTTGGAGACGACTTATAAAAAGTGTTATGTAAGGGTTGGTTTTTAATATATTTGTTTGACTAGTTTTAACCCATAAGAGCATGATCAAAACACAATTTATATGAATGAAAATTTGGACACAGTTTCGGTATAAAGATTACGAAAAACAAGGATTAAGAAGGAGTAGAAATAGAGAATAATTCAAGGCGAGACGTTATCTCTTTCCTTAAGATAAATTGCCCCACTACGGTGCTCACGGTGAATGACATTTGTCTCCCAAGATACAATGGATTCACAACTTGTGGTAGCAACACTTCAAACCACAAGAAATCGACGAACTTTTGACAGAATTTTCCCTCTACAAAGGAAATGCTATGGAATTAGAAAGGAGAGAATCGCAAGAGGAGAATGAATGCTCAATGCAATTGGTGTTCCCAAAACCATGTCCATTATGGTTCATTTATAGATGTAGAAAGGGTACAAATGAAGTAGTGTGGGCCAAAACATGCATCCTTTTAAAAAAGTTGCAACACTCGGCCAAAACCTGCATCCTTTCGAAAAGTTGTAACACTTCATTTCTTCCAACTTTGGTCCGCAATTTCTCATTCATTCGGAACTGGTTTCGAGATTTCAAATATACCACGACGATCGACTCGACGAGTAGAATACTTTTGTAATTTGACCATCGGATCAAGTCCGAATATCTAGTCGAAGTTGACACGTAGTCACACTTTTTCATTTTTCACTTTTACACACCTTTTCATTTTCCACTTTTTGGTTAAAAATTTGAATCAATTCCTACAAGCCCCCACATGAATGAAAATTTGGGTACGCAAATGCAAATGCGATGATATGATGCAATTGTAGAGAGGATGCGAAAAAAATACTACAACAGGGATTGTGGTTTCTGGCCTTGAACCTCCTTTAGTGAAATACTATCGGACTTACTCAACTAATTGGTGAACCATAGGTCCTGAACCACTCAGCCTTTGGTGTAAGTCAAGACAACAGTACTCATACAAATATCTTCTCTATTCTGTGCTTAGTTCGCATGACTTGGTTCATTTTAGCCCTGAACCCTTCTTGGTTTCATAAGTGTTTAGAGAATTCAAACCTTAAACCATTCTTATCGAAGCGGCCCACTTTACACTTACATAGGTGACCTCCTATTAAGAGTATTATGCCCTACTCCATTTGACTTAATCAAGATATAGGAATCATTAAAAGATAATCTTAGCCTCTATTCACTCTGCAGAAAGCACTTTAGTATCATAGGAATGAGTTAGGAATTCTAATTTCCTAAGTGCTTCATGGAATTTTCACAACTTAGTTGTCCCTTTGAACCAAGATCTTTGGACCTTCCGTCAACAAGGTAGGGTTACCATTGCAAAAACTCTTACATAGTAGGCTTTAATCTCATTTCTCTCGATAGGCAACGCATTTGATCTCTAGGCAAACTTTTCGTAAGTGGATCCGCAATATTCTCCTTTGATTTCACATAATCTATGGAGATAACGCCATTTGAAATTAGTTGCTCAATAGTGTTGTGTCTACGACGAATATGTCTAGAATTACCATTATATATGCTGCTTCAAGCCCTTCCAATTCCTGATTGACTATCACAATGTATACCTATCGCAGGTACTGGCTTGGGCCAGCATGGAACATCTTCTAAGAAATTTGAAGCCATTCTACTTCTTCTCTAGCTTTTTCCAAAGTAATAAACTCAAATTCCATCGTTGATCGAGCTATGCACATTTTCTTTTTTGATTTCCATGATATAGTAGCTCCGCCAATGGTGAATACATAACCACTAGTGGACTTGAAACCCTTCATATCGGATATCCAATTCGCATCACAATATCCTTCGAGTACCGCAGGATATTTTGTGAAGTGTAATCCATAGGTTAAAGTATGCTTCAAGTACCTTAGAACCCTTGTCAAAGCCTTCCAATGATCACGGTTTGGATTACTTGTAAATCTACTAAGTTTATTCACCGCAAAAGCAATATCCGGTCGAGTGCAGTTTGTAATATACATAAGACTGTCAATTATTTGTTAATACCTTAGTTGTGATATGCTTTCTCCTGTATTCTTGACTAAGTGCATACTCGGATCAAGAGGAGTTCTCGCAGGACTTTCCTCAAACACGTCAAACTTCTTAAGTACTTTTTCTATGTAGTGAAATTGTGAAAGTACAATTTCGTCCTGCGTTCTAGAGATTTTAATCTCTAGGATTACATCTGCCACACCCATATCCTTCATATCGAAATACTTTGTTAGCATCTTTTTGGTGTTAAGCAACATTTCGTGACTATTGCCCATTATTAACATGTCGTCCACACATAGACATACAATTACATAGGCATACGGTGTATGTTTAATATATAAACATTTGTCACATTCGTTGATCTTGAATCCATTTGACAACATTGTTTTGTCAAACTTTTGGTGCCATTTTTTAGGAGCCTGTTTTAATCCATACAAGGGCTTAACAAGTTTACATACTTTGTGTTTTTTGTTAGGAGAAACGAACCCTTCAGGTTGCTCCATGTAAATCTTCTCTTCTAACTCACAGTTTAAGAATGTTGTTTTTACATCCATTTGATGAATCTCAAGATTGTGTATTGCTGCAATTGCAATTAACAACCTTATCGACGTGATTCTAGTCACGGGTGAGTGGGTATGAAAGAAATCAAGTCCTTCTTTTTGCCTATATCATTTAGCAACCAATTTAGCCTTATATTTATTAATGGATCCGTCAATTTTCAATTTCTTTTTGAATATCCATTTGCATTCTAAAGGTTTGCTACCGGGAGGTAAATCAACCAATTCCCATGTATGATTTTGCATTATAGAATCTATCTCATTATTGATAGCTTCTTTCCAATGCGGTGCTTCCGATGTAGACATTGCTTCATCGAAAGTCTTTGGATCGTCCTTTACCATATATGTTAGAAAATCTCAGCCAAACGTCTTGGAAGTCCTAGCCCTTTTACTACGCCTAGGTTCTTTCTCATTTGAAGTTCCATTAGTAGTTTCATATGTTCTCTTATTAGAACTCGTATTTTTCTTATCTTTGCAAGGAAAAATATTTTCAAAGAATGTCGCATTCCTTGATTCAATTATGGTCCCTTCGTGTACGTCTTGTATTTTGGATTTGTGTACAAGAAATCAATATGCACTACTATTATTGGCGTATCCAATAAATATGCAATCTATCGTTTTATGACCGATTTTCACTTGTTTAGGCTTAGGTACCTCAACCTTAGCCAAACACCCCCACACTTTCAAGTATTGGTAGGATTGAGGATGGCCTTTCCATAGTTCATATGGTATCTCTTCCATTTTCTTAAGAAGTATTTTATTAAGAAGGCTATTTGCCATTAAAATGGCCTCCCCCTACATGTTTTATGGTAAACCCGAACTTATTAACATGGCATTCATCATTTCTTTAAGTGTTCGATTTTTACGTTCTGCAACACCATTTGATTGAGGAGAGTAAGATGCCATTGTTTGATGCACAATTCCACGTTCAAAACAAAAGTCTTCAAACGGTGCCCCATATTCACCTCCTCTATCACTACGAATATTTTTTATTCGTTTTTCAAGTTGTGTTTCAACTTCAGCCTTATAAGTTTTAAATGCATCTAAGGCTTCGTCTTTACTTCTCAAAAGAAAGACATAGCAAAACTTTGTACAATCATCAATAAATGTCACAAAGTATTTCTTACCACATCGAGTTTGTACAAATTTTAGATCTCATATATTGCTATGGATCAATTCAAGAGGGGTTGTATTCCTTTGTATTGAATGGATCGGTGTTTTAGCAAATTTTGCTTCAACACATATTTCACATTTATGATTAGGATTGATTTTATGCGCCGCAATTAAACTTTGATTCATTAATTTGTGCAACGATTTGTAATTCACATGTCCTAATCGACTATGCCACAAACATGAAGGTTCAAGCAAGAAAACGGAATTTATAGTTTTATTCATAACGACTTGCTTTGGTACAATTGTAAGAACGTTCTACTTGAACATTCCATCACACATGTATCATTTCCCTACATACATCTTATTCTTAGAAAACACAAATTTATCGGATACAAATACAAGTTTAAAACCATTCTTGCTAAGTAGAGACCCGGACACTAAATTCTTTCTTATATCCGGCACATGTAGGATATTGTTGAGGACGAGTTTTTTCTTGGATGTCATCTTCAATGTGACTTTGCCTTGTCAACTTTGGAACTTGTAGAATTTCCATGTATAGTTGTTTTCCATTCAATTCTTGATAGTTGGAGAATATCCCCTTGTCCGCACACACATGGCGGGTAGCGCCGGTGTCAATCCACCATTCTCTAGTATTTCCAATCATGTTGCATTTGGACACTACTGTAGATAAACTCATTTCTTGCAGTCCATTGGATTGAGTGTAATTTGCAACCATGTGGGCTTGAGCATTCTTCTTTGACATTCGACATTCACTTGAACGATGTCCAGCCTTGTCACAGTTGTAATAATTCCCTTTGAACTTCTTAGCCTTCTTTAAATTGTCTCTTCGCGGTGCATAATTAAGAGTCTTTCCTTTCTTGTTTGTTGTCTTTGGTTCCATTTCAACAAAATTTACACCATCTTGATCAACTGACCTTCGTTTGGTTTTTCGATTGTCCTCTTCAATCCTCAAGCGCACAATTAATTCTTCCAAGTTCATTTTCTTGAGTTTATGCTTGAGGTAATTTTTGAAATCTCTCCATATAGGAGGGAGTTTCTCAATAATGGAAGCCACTTGAAATGATTCACTCAATTCTTTTTTCTCGACGTGGATGTCGTGCAACAAGGCTTGAATCTCTTGCTCTTGCACTTGACTCGGAGTGCTATTATGAAGCTTGGGCAAGGTACAAGGGGCTGCTTTATAAGTGTCCACAACATGGATTTCAAAAATGGCTCCAGGTACAATATTTCTACATTGGGCTAAATCCCACAAGCAGGGCTAATGTTGACTCCGCATGCGATGGTTCCATCACAAAGAGAACAGCGGACCATGTATATCAAATCATGGAGAATTTAGCATTCACTAGTGCACTGTAGCCTATGGAAAAAACGAGTGTAAAGAAAGTAGTTGGGATACATAAGGTGGATCCATTAACAGCAATCTCAGCACAGCTAGTAGCTTTAGCTAAAAAGGTAGATCAGATGAATGCCATTCAAACAGTTGGACAAAAATGCAAGCACTATGGAGATAATCATGACAGTGTTGATTGCACCGTGGGTAGTCCTTTTGTTCAATAACTAGATGATGTAAATTATGCTCAAAATTTTCAAAGACAGCAACACAATCGGAATCCTAACACCTACTACCAAGGTTGGAGAAATCACCCCAGGTTTTCAATGGAGCAACAATCATGGAGCTCAGATTGTGCCAATGCAGACTGCACCGCCATATTTTCAGCAAGTTGAAAATAAGTCTTCATTGGAAGATCTTGTTACCAAATTGGCGGAGATCTCTACTCAACACATGAAAAGAACAAATAAGGCTTTACAAGTTCAGAGAGTTTCTATCAAGAATTTAGAAAATCAGATGGGACAAATAGCAAAAACACTTATAGAAAGACAACAAGGAACACTACCAAGCGACACGAAAACAAATCCTAAACAGCAGGTGATGGTAGTAAAAGTTATGGAGAGTGAGAAGATTGAGGCAATCACTAAACGTAATGGGATTCAACTTTCAGAAATTACAGTTGAAGGACGGTTAATGGAAAATAAAAAGGCTCCTTTTATAGATGAAAAACAGGTGGATAAATCTGAACAACTAGACAAAGTAGTTCCATCTTAAGAGCTAAAAAATCTACAGGTCAAGGCAACTGCTCTTATCAAACTTTATTTGCCTTCGGTCTCATTTTTGCAGAGATTACAAAAGATGAAGTTGGAAGAACAATTTGCAAAGTTTTGGATATCTTCTGGAAGCTTCATGTCAATATCCCATTGATTGAAGCTTCATCTCAAATACCAAACTATGCAAAATTTTTGAAGGAGATCCTATCAAAAAAGAGAAAGCTTAGAGATTTTGAGACCATCAAGTCAAATGAGGAGTGTAGTGCCATCTTGTAGAAAAAATTACCTCCTAAACTATAAGATCCAGGAAGTATCAAAATACCTTGCTCAATAGGAAATGATTCGAATTTTAATTGTTTATGTGACTCGGGAGCAAGTATAAACCTAATGCCTTTCTTTGTATACACGAAATTAGGATTGGAAGAGCTAAAGGACATATCCATCTCCCTTCAATTGGAAGACGGATCAATCAAATATCCGTGAGGAGTGGTTGAGAACATGCTCATTAAAGTGGGCAAATTCATATTCCCCATTGATTTTGTTGTCCTAGATAAAGAAGAGCCATGTGATGCATCGTTACTTATCTTGGGCAGATCCTTCCTATGAACAAGTCGAACTGTCATGGATTTTGAAAGTGGCGAACTGACATTGAGAGTAGAAGATAAGGAAGAGAAGTTCAAGATCTACAACACTATCAAAAAAATCCATTACATGAAGAGATTAGGAAAAAGGCTAAGGATGAATGCAAGTATATTGCTGCAATGGTACAACAAGGCTCGAAGAAAATAGAGCCTAAACATCTAGTGAGCCTTGGACGAAAGAAGAATGGAGGGTTCAAGGTTTGGAGGGCAAAACGAGGATGCAAGGCCGGAAATTGCAAGGAGTGAAAAACCTCAAAACACCTATTTAAGCCACCATAATAAATTCATCCATACAGTCTAGTTAAAGACTATAAATCAAGCGCTTGTTAGGAGGCAACCCAATCTTCTAACCCTTTTATTTATTTTGCTTTATGCATCGTATATCATATAGATTTTTTTTGATTACTAGATTGCATTAGATTTATGCACGTTTTAATTTGTAAGGTATCACCATCCTTAATTCTCCCCTTAGGCCATTGAATTTATTGTTGGTATTTTGATTGTTTGAGTTAGGTAACACATGTTATAGGATATTTGATTTTTAATGTTTGATTTAATTGCTATGTGTAAAACATAACGTTGTGGAACACTCAAACCAACATAGACAAAAGGAAAAGTACGATGACAGAGATTGTCGAGCCGTCATCCATAGTGCCTTACATATTCAACAGAAAACTTCGGAGAGTATTTTCTCATTTTTTTTCCCCATTCCCTTATACTCTTACTTTTACTTTATGACATTGAGGACAATGCCGATTTTTAAGTTTGAGGGTGGAAAAAAACTTTTAATTTTTGTTCTTCGTATGTTTTGTGTTTATGTGTCTTTGTCTTAGTAAAGAAAAAAGAAGAAGAAAATTGAAATTTTTTTTTTTTGAAGAATTTCAAAAAAAAAAAAATTGAAAAAAAATCTCTTTTATTTAGTTCTATGCTTGTGTGTGTTAGACGGTTTAGCTAACAATAATGATTTAATTTGAAATTTGGTGTTAATTTATAAATCGTGGATAAACTCACGCTAAATTGATTGAAACTTAAACTTGCAAAACTTGATATTTATACGCACACTAGAATTGAGTTTGACATTGTACTGAAATGAGTTGTTTCATGCTCTTAATAAGTTGATTTAGTTGGAAATGGATGCTTTACCCAAATCATACTAAACTAATTATCCTTAGACCAAATTTAGCACAGTTTGGGGTGATTTTACTATTGTAGGTAGATGCAGATGAGAATGTGGATTCCTTGTGTAAAAAATAAAATTGTGGATTGTCTGAGATGAACAAGATAAAATTAGGTGAAAGTCTTGAGTTGGAAGTTAGTTTTCTTGAATATGTATATGATAAGGACATTTCACTAATCAAGATAAATATTTTAAAATTTAAAACTTCTCTTTGAAGCCTTTATGACTCGAACAATTAAGTCTGCAAGGGTATCTTAAAATTTGATGCCCTAAATTCGTCTGATTTGAAAGTCATCGGTCTAAAACTCGCTACAGGGGTCATTTAGAAAGCAATCGGAGATGAAGGAATTTGACTTTCGATGAAGTTCAAACACTTGTTCGAGGGAATTTGACTTTCGATGAAAGATAATTAGCCTAGTTGAGTCTTGGCAGTCGAAACAATCAAATAATTGGAGAATCTTTATTCATTGATGTGTTGACTTGCAACTAGTGACGTCCACCTAAATGGAGATGGTGGGGATAGTAATGGAAAACTCAACCTTAGATCACACGCTGGAAAAAGAGTGAAAAAGAATAAGTTTAGGGGTGTGTGAATCTTATGAGAGATGAAAATAATATATTTGACTACAGAAGGCTGGGAATTGAAACAACTTGTGTATTCATTGATTGATTACTTAATTCTTCACACATACGTCAAATTTGCATCGGTAAAGTGAACATTAATTTTGGTATTGCAATCTAGAAGCTGTTCGTAGATTTAATATTATAATTTCATATCTCAAGGTAAAAAGCTAGATTATCCAACCAAAATATTTTACATGTTTATGTGTTTGTTAAGTTAAGTTATGATTTTGTTTGAAGACAAATAAATGTTTAAATTTGAGGGTGTTTCATAAATGTATTTTATACACTTATGTAGACCTAAAGATATAGACTTTTAATAATTCTTTAAAGCAATTATAGCCTAATTTATTATATATTTCATTTATTAGGTAAAATTGAATGGTTGGAAATTAAATTGAAAGAAAGAAGCGAAAATTGGCGAAGTACATAGTTGATGACCGAATTGCAAATATCAAACGGTTAAATTGGACCATAAGAGGTATTTGAATATTGATGGAAGTCAATTGGATGCAATTAAAATTAAAAAATGAATGGGACATCATCGGAATAATACCATAAATCTACTTCCATTCACATGATATGTCTTCCAGATTTCTCATCAAGGATTTCCACCAATTTTTGGCATAGTAAACATCCGAATTAGAAAATATCTATCTCTAGAAAAACTGTATCCCTTTTAGTTATCTTTCCAAAAAATTTTGAATCAACTCAATCGGATATCGGAATACAAAGTTATGATCAAAATACTGACTGCTATGCAGAGACAAAAAAACTGCGCGCTAGTCTAACGTTCCTTATTCGATTGAAACTCTTTTGAAAATCAATTTGGGCATGATTTTTCGCCAATTTTCGACCACTACAGATATCCAATAGAATAATACATGAAGGGAGCTCTCATACATATCTCTTATACATAATATACTCCCATATTCATCAATTATCATCTTCAAAAAAGGAAAATTCATTGTTTTTGTGAGAGAATTGAAGGGGACTTGCAAGAATTCAATTAGGTGAAGATTCAAACTTGTTATTGGACAAAGAAGAGAGAGATTGCAAGTGGAGATTCATTAAGAAACCATTGAAGAGATTCAAGATTTCAAAATTTATCTTCATCTTCTCAATTTATCAAAAATCTGGGTTATGTCTTTCCACTTATATACGATTTCTTGTAATTTCAATATGTTAGACTAGTTTTATATATTGTTAGGATGAGATGAACTCTTATTATGATATTTTAGCCTTTAATTAATTATTTTGACTTTAGTTTGATTTTATTTGTGGACGTTTATTATCATTTTTATCGTTATTTTTAATTGTTTGATCACCAATTGAATTGTTAGTGGATTTTATTATTATCGAGAGAGACAATAGGATTTTAGCATAATACAATAAATATTGTAAGGTTCGATAGAGGATAGAGATATACCTCTATACTTTATATGGTTTCAATAGGTGTTTTAGCACTTATTAATGCATTTATCATGTTTGCATCTTTCATCAAGAGACAGGAGAATCATGTGAGGGGAATAGATTTGATCGTTATCGAGAGAGGCTTTCAATTAAATTAGGAACATTGATGAACATGAATGATTTCAAATTGTCAATTTAATTGTTACACTAAAAATGAAATAACAAGGGAGTATTCTACATCTTAGCAACATCTCTTGCAAATATGATAAACTTTGTTACATTGCTTTAAGGTTAGTCGATAGATTTAATAGTTTTTAATTACAATTCAATTTTGCTATTCGATTAAGGATAATTAACTTGATCAATCATATAGTCCTCATGGATTCGACACTCTACACACCACTTTATTACTTGTTCACGATCCCGTTCACTTATGGGTAATCAAACGATCACTACTTGAATTAAAAATCCATAGAGATCAATGCTGCAGGCAAATCTGAAATGGCAGAAAGAGAGAAGCTGCACTGCAAGCTGCCTACTGGCAAAGATCTGTTGCGCATGGGATTGAAACACTACCTAACCAGGCTAGAGCTTAAATTTTGGTCAAAAAGTTCAAAATTTTTTGAATTGTATGCAAAAAATGGAAACATAAAACTACAGAAAGAGTCAACATTGCAAAAATATTGCAGAATATTTGTCTGGGAAAATTGAAATTGATCGACCAAAAATATTTACCCCGTTTGATTCCCATTCTTTGGCCACAACAATGAAAAATATAACAGTTATCCGTCACATCAAGTTATCATATTTGACTTCTATCTTTTGTGTGGGTCCCTAACTATTATATTTTTCATTCTCATTTTGTTCAAAATGGGAATCAAACAGAATGAAACCAAATCAGTAAGCAAGAACTTGAATCTCCAAAAGTTCTCACCTTGAATCTTTGTTTATAGAATTATAACCAAAATTCATTGGTATTTGAAATGCTCCCTTTTGAGAAAATTAATATGCTTTAGCCTTCAGGCCACGTTTAAGATCCCCATGATTCAGAATCACATAAATTTGTTTAGAGAATTATAACTAAAAGGACGCTCATCGAAACAAAAATAGAGTACTCATAATTCAGGGATTAGCGATTATGCAGAAGATTCTGGACCAAGGACCAGTTGATGATTCACTACCAAAGGCGGATGTAGAGCTCAGTGACTCGCTTCTTTCCGTTTCCTTGCATTGTACATTTCCTCCGTCTCAACAAAAACCAACCTTTTCACCTACAATTAACATTAAAAAAAAGAAAAAGGTCAATCTAAACTGAACGAATAAGCCAAGGTTAAATTTTTATCACAATTGAAACAACTACGCTAATCCGAGCACATAACACCTGCTAGATGGGGTCATAAATAAAATTTATAAGGTACCTTCTAATAAGCTAAAAAAAAAAGTGGTAATTATTTTTTTTTTAAAAATAACCCGTCCGCAGGTCCGCCCTTGCTTGACAGTAGGCGAATTCTACCGCATGATAGTCCGGTTGCATTTCGTGAATCGCAAAGCCTCTAACGTCTGTCGATGCAACCTCCTTATGCCTGAAATACCCCTCACTAGGGTTATGTACAGGTTAGGGCTCCACGCTATGTGATGGTTGTTCAAAACCATGCGACTGCATGGCAACCAACCGAGGCCAAATGGCCTTGGTTCAAAGCAACCATGTGACCACATGGTTTTTCATTATGCGGTCGCATGGTATAAGTTTGGTGACCGTTGGAGTCGGTTTTGTTGGAGACGACTTATAAAAAGTGTTATGTAAGGGTTGGTTTTTAATATATTTGTTTGACTAGTTTTAACCCATAAGAGCATGATCAAAACACAATTTATATGAATGAAAATTTGGACACAGTTTCGGTATAAAGATTACGAAAAACAAGGATTAAGAAGGAGTAGAAATAGAGAATAATTCAAGGCGAGACGTTATCTCTTTCCTTAAGATAAATTGCCCCACTACGGTGCTCACGGTGAATGACATTTGTCTCCCAAGATACAATGGATTCACAACTTGTGGTAGCAACACTTCAAACCACAAGAAATCGACGAACTTTTGACAGAATTTTCCCTCTACAAAGGAAATGCTATGGAATTAGAAAGGAGAGAATCGCAAGAGGAGAATGAATGCTCAATGCAATTGGTGTTCCCAAAACCATGTCCATTATGGTTCATTTATAGATGTAGAAAGGGTACAAATGAAGTAGTGTGGGCCAAAACATGCATCCTTTTAAAAAAGTTGCAACACTCGGCCAAAACCTGCATCCTTTCGAAAAGTTGTAACACTTCATTTCTTCCAACTTTGGTCCGCAATTTCTCATTCATTCGGAACTGGTTTCGAGATTTCAAATATACCACGACGATCGACTCGACGAGTAGAATACTTTTGTAATTTGACCATCGGATCAAGTCCGAATATCTAGTCGAAGTTGACACGTAGTCACACTTTTTCATTTTTCACTTTTACACACCTTTTCATTTTCCACTTTTTGGTTAAAAATTTGAATCAATTCCTACAAGCCCCCACATGAATGAAAATTTGGGTACGCAAATGCAAATGCGATGATATGATGCAATTGTAGAGAGGATGCGAAAAAAATACTACAACAGGGATTGTGGTTTCTGGCCTTGAACCTCCTTTAGTGAAATACTATCGGACTTACTCAACTAATTGGTGAACCATAGGTCCTGAACCACTCAGCCTTTGGTGTAAGTCAAGACAACAGTACTCATACAAATATCTTCTCTATTCTGTGCTTAGTTCGCATGACTTGGTTCATTTTAGCCCTGAACCCTTCTTGGTTTCATAAGTGTTTAGAGAATTCAAACCTTAAACCATTCTTATCGAAGCGGCCCACTTTACACTTACATAGGTGACCTCCTATTAAGAGTATTATGCCCTACTCCATTTGACTTAATCAAGATATAGGAATCATTAAAAGATAATCTTAGCCTCTATTCACTCTGCAGAAAGCACTTTAGTATCATAGGAATGAGTTAGGAATTCTAATTTCCTAAGTGCTTCATGGAATTTTCACAACTTAGTTGTCCCTTTGAACCAAGATCTTTGGACCTTCCGTCAACAAGGTAGGGTTACCATTGCAAAAACTCTTACATAGTAGGCTTTAATCTCATTTCTCTCGATAGGCAACGCATTTGATCTCTAGGCAAACTTTTCGTAAGTGGATCCGCAATATTCTCCTTTGATTTCACATAATCTATGGAGATAACGCCATTTGAAATTAGTTGCTCAATAGTGTTGTGTCTACGACGAATATGTCTAGAATTACCATTATATATGCTGCTTCAAGCCCTTCCAATTCCTGATTGACTATCACAATGTATACCTATCGCAGGTACTGGCTTGGGCCAGCATGGAACATCTTCTAAGAAATTTTGAAGCCATTCTACTTCTTCTCTAGCTTTTTCCAAAGTAATAAACTCAAATTCCATCGTTGATCGAGCTATGCACATTTTCTTTTTTGATTTCCATGATATAGTAGCTCCGCCAATGGTGAATACATAACCACTAGTGGACTTGAAACCCTTCATATCGGATATCCAATTCGCATCACAATATCCTTCGAGTACCGCAGGATATTTTGTGAAGTGTAATCCATAGGTTAAAGTATGCTTCAAGTACCTTAGAACCCTTGTCAAAGCCTTCCAATGATCACGGTTTGGATTACTTGTAAATCTACTAAGTTTATTCACCGCAAAAGCAATATCCGGTCGAGTGCAGTTTGTAATATACATAAGACTGTCAATTATTTGTTAATACCTTAGTTGTGATATGCTTTCTCCTGTATTCTTGACTAAGTGCATACTCGGATCAAGAGGAGTTCTCGCAGGACTTTCCTCAAACACGTCAAACTTCTTAAGTACTTTTTCTATGTAGTGAAATTGTGAAAGTACAATTTCGTCCTGCGTTCTAGAGATTTTAATCTCTAGGATTACATCTGCCACACCCATATCCTTCATATCGAAATACTTTGTTAGCATCTTTTTGGTGTTAAGCAACATTTCGTGACTATTGCCCATTATTAACATGTCGTCCACACATAGACATACAATTACATAAGCATACGGTGCGTGTTTAATGTATAAACATTTGTCACATTCGTTGATCTTGAATCCATTTGACAACATTATTTTGTCAAACTTTCGGTGCCATTTTTTAGGAGCCTGTTTTAATCCATACAAGAACTTAACAAGTTTACATACTTTGTGTTTTTGGTTAGGTGAAACGAACCCTTCAGGTTGCTCCATGTAAATCTCCTCTTCTAACTCACCGTTTAAGAATGCTATTTTTACATCCATTTGATGAACCTCAAGATTGTGCATTGCTGCAATTGCAATTAACAACCTTATCGACGTGATTCTAGTCACGGGTGAGTAGGTATGAAAGAAATCAAGTCCTTCTTTTTGCCTATATCCTTTAACAACCAATCTAGCCTTATATTTATCAATGGATCCGTCAGTTTTCAATTTCTTTTTGAATATCCATTTGCATTCTAAAGGTTTGTTACCGGGAGGTAAATCAACCAACTCCCATGTATGGTTTTGCATTATAGAATCTATCTCATTATTGATAGCTTCTTTCCAATTCGGTGCTTCCGGTGTAGACATTGCTTCATCGAAAGTCTTTGAATCATCCTTTACCATATATGTTAGAAAATCTAGGCCAAACGTCTTGGAAGTCCTAACCCTTTTACTACGCCTTGGTTCTTCCTCATTTGAAGTTCCATTAGTAGTTTCATATATTCTCTTGTTAGAACTCATATTTTTCTTATCTTTGCAAGGAATAATATTTTCAAAGAATGTCGCATTCCTTGATTCAATTATGGTCCCTTCGTGTACGTCTTGTATTTTGGATTTGTGTACAAGAAATCGATATGCACTACTATTATTGGCGTATCCAATAAATATGCAATCCATCGTTTTAGGACCGATTTTCACTTATTTAGGCTTAGGTACCTCAACCTTAGCCAAACAGCCCCACACTTTCAAGTATTGGTAGGATGGAGGATGTCCTTTCCATAGTTCATATGGTATCTCTTCCATTTTCTTAAGAAGTATTTTATTAAGAAGGCTATTTGCCGTTAAAATAGCCTTCCCCCACATATTCTATGGTAAACCCGAACTTATTAACATGGCATCATCATTTCTTTAAGTGTTCGATTTCTGTGTTCTACAACACCATTTGATTGAGGAGAGTAAGGTGCCATTGTTTATGCACAATTCCATGTTTAGAACAAAAGTCTTCAAACGGTGCCCCATATTCACCTCCTCTATTACTATGAATATTTTTTATTCGTTTTTCAAGTTGTGTTTCAACTTCAGCCTTATAAGTTTTGAATGCATCTAAGGCTTCGTCTTTACTTCTCAAAAGAAAGACATAGCAAAATTTTGTACAATCATCAATAAATGTCACAAAGTATTTCTTATCACCTCGAGTTTGTACAAATTTTAGATCGCATATATCGCTATGGATCAATTTAAGAGGGGTTGTATTCCTTTATATTGAATGAAACGGTGTTTTAGCAAATTTTGCTTCGACGCATATTTCACATTTATGATTATGATTGATTTTATGCGCCACAATTAAACTTTGATTCATTAATTTGTGCAACGATTTGTAATTCACATGTCCAAATCGACTATGCCACAAACATAAAGGTTCAAGCAAGTAAACGGAATTTATAGTTTTATTCATAACGACTTGCTTTGGTACAATTGTAAGAACGTTCAACTTGAACATTCCATTACACATGCATCATTTCCCTACATACATCTTATTCTTAGAAAACACAAAATTTATCGGATATAAATACAAGTTTAAAACCATTCTTGCTAAGTAGAGATCCGGACACTAAATTCTTTCTTATATCCAGCACATGTAGGATATTGTTGAGGACGAGTTTTTTCTTGGATGTCATCTTCAATGTGACTTTGCCTTGTCAACTTTGGAACTTGCAGAATTTCCATGTATAGTTGTTTCCCATTCAATTCTTGATAGTTGGAGAATATTCCCTTGTCCGCACACACATGGCGGGCAGCGCCGGTGTCAATCCACTATTCTCTACTATTTTCAATCATGTTGCATTTGGACACTACTGTAGATAGACTCATTTCTTGCAGTCTATTGGATTGAGTGTTATTTGCAACTATGTGGGCTTGAGCATTCTTCTTTGACATTCGACATTCACTTGAACGATGTCCAGCCTTGTCACAATTGTAACAATTCCCTTTGAACTTCTTAGCCTTCTTGAAATTGTCTCTTCGCTGTGCATAATTAAGAGTCTTTCCTTTCTTGTTTGTTGTCTTTGGTTCTATTTCAACAAAATTTGCACCATCTTGATCAACCGGCCTTCATTCGATTTTTCGATTGTCCTCTTCAATCCTCAAGCGCACAATCAATTCTTATAAGTTCATTCCCTTGCGTTTGTGCTTGAGGTAATTTTTGAAATCTCTCCAAATAGGAGGGAGTTTCTCAATAATGGAAGCCACTTGGAATGATTCACTCAATTCCATTTTCTCGGCGTGGATGTTTTGCAACAAGGCTTGAATCTCTTGTACTTGGCTAATTACGATTTTGGAATCCACCATCTTTTAGTCCAAAAATCTGCTAACAATGAACTTCTTTGTTCCTGCATCCTCGGTCTTATGCTTTGTCTCCAAAGAATCTCATAGTTCCTTAGCTGATTCCTTTGAACTATACACCTCATATAGTGTATTATCCAATGCGTCTAGGATATAGTTCTTGCATAGGAAGTCCGAGTGCTTCCATACTTCCAAAGCAATAATCGATTCACGATTATTTTTCCCTTCTTGTACAGCCAGTGCAATTTCCTTTAGAAATTTAGCCAAATTAAAAGTGGTGAGATAAAACAACATCTTTTGTTGCCACCTCTTGAAGTCTACTCCTGCAAATTTTTTCAAGTTTTCCCCATGTGGGATAGTGGTATTATGCAACGGTATGGCCACGGGTGGTACCACATTATTGGAACCATTTTGACTTGATGAAGTCCTGATGGTAGTCATTTCTGTTACACAAGCAGAAGTTCAACAAAGTGATGATAATATCGGTGGAGGAATAGTACACAAATCACTATTCAAATAAAGTAATGTTTGTCTACAACCAACCACAAAGACATAAAATTTGCCTTAAAATTGTTGGAGACGACTTATAAAAAGGGCTATGTAAGGGTTGGTTTTTGATATATTTGTTTAACCAGTTTTAACCCGCAAGAGCGAGATCAAAACACAATTTATATTATGGAAATTTGGACAGAGTTTCGGTATAAAGATTACGCAAAATGAGGATTAAGAAGGAGTGGAAATAGAGAATAATCTAAGGTGAGATATTATCTCTTTCCTTAAAACAAATTGCCCCGCTACGGTGCTCACGGTGAATGACACTTGTCTCCCAAGATACAATGGATTCACAACTTGTGGTAGCAGCACTTCAAACCACAATAAACCGACGAATTTTTGACAGAATTTCCCCTCTACAAAGGAAATGTATGAAGTGCTATGGAATTAGAAAAGAGAGAATTACAAGAGAAGAATGAATGCTCAATGCAAACCATGTCTATAGGGTTCTATTTATAGATGTAGAAAGGGTGCCAATGAAATAGTGTGGGCCAAAACTTGTACCCTTTTAAAAAAGTTGCAACACTTGGCTAAAACCTGCATCCTTTCGAAAAGTTATAACACTTCATTTTTTCCAACTTTGGTCCGCAATTTCTCACTCATTCGGAATTGATTTTGAGATTTCAAATATACCACGACAATCTACTCGACGAGTAGAATAAGTTGGTCTATTTACTTTTGTAATTTGACCATCGGATCAAGTCCAAATATCTGGTCGAAGTTAACACGTAGTCACACCTTTCATTTTCCACTTTTACGCACCTTTTCATTTTCCACTTTTTGGTTAAAGATTTGAACCAATTCCTACAGGTTTGGGTGGTTTTTTGACAGCCTTTCACTTTATTTTGGTACTACTTCGTGAAGCTATGTTGCATGGCTATAAATAGGTGATTTTTGGATCATCAAATGTATGACAAAACACTTATAAATTATATGTTTATGAGATCAAACAAGAGGGAAGAAAGAAAAGAAAAACCATCTTCTTCTATATTCTTCCATCTTCTTCCATATTCTTTTTCCATTATGTTCTTGAGTTTTTAGATAATCAAACAAGTGCTTAGTGATTGAATCTCTACAAGGCTTGATCAATCCTTCAAACCTTTCGTCGAATGACCCTTTAAGCACTATAATCTTTTCTAGTGGGGGCAAAATTCGTTTAAGAACAATGATCTCATATCGTGTTTGAGCCTTCCTACATTTGTTTTATATTCTTCATCTTCTAATTTTCTTTCAATCAACATTTGTAATTCGTTCTCTAACCCCTTGGTGGAGAAACTATTTCCGACACGCTACAGGAACATTAGCTTTAAAAGCATTAAAAGCGCTCATATAGTTCTTTTTAAGTGTTATCTCTGTAGTGGAATTTATTAGTAAATTTTCATCAGGAAATCAAATATATAATACAAATTAGCTAATCAAATGGCAATCCTGGGAATGAGAAAGATTAGAAAAAATAATTCTTCTAAGATTTCCTTTTCAGATTTATTTAAATTTTATTTCACAATATTCTCACAACATTTTTTTTCCAAGGCAAATGATATTAAATATAACTCACAAAATTGTATTGTCGGACTTTTCATTGGAAAAATGATTCCTCGAGATTTGTACAAAGATTATACGTGCAAAGTGGGTTTGTGCAAAGAAGTTTATGTACTGAATATTCTCGAAGTACGTTGAATGTTTGATAGAGAGCCTTATTTAGGGGTGGGCAAAAACCGACCCAACCCGTCCAAACCGCCCAACCCAACCCAACCCGACCGGGTTGGGTCGGTTTTTTTGTTGTTTTTAAGTGGGTTCGGTTTTTTGGCTACGTAGGTGGGTTGGGTCGGGTCGGGTTGTGGGTTAACCTATAAAAACCAACCCAACCCAACCCAACCCGCCCAACCCAACCCGAACTTAAAAAAAAAAAAAAAAAAAATATGCGTAAATGGCTAATCGCTCGGTTACTCCCAAATTCAAAAGAAGCTCTAAAATCTCTCTATTCCCTCTCCCTCTCCCTCCCCCTCCCTCTCACTCGGTCACTCCCAAATCCAAAAGAAGCCCTTTAATGATTTGGAGCATGTTGTATTGATGAAATTTTTTTACCTTGTAAGTTCCAATCCCATCCCACTATTAGAGAATTTTGTGAGAAACCAACTTCTAAATTGGTTGTGATTTCTGATCTTTAGTGTCTCAGTTGAATTTTATCTATGCTTACGTAATTAGTTTTGTAAATTTTGAGGCTCAGGGACTATATTAGTAATGCTTTACACCCAAAAATGAATAACTTTAATATTTATTAACAAGTTATCATAAACCGACCAACCCAACCCAACCCGACCGATACTTGATTGGGTTGGGTTGGGTTGGATTGGGTTTCAAACTTTACATGGGTTGGGTTGGGTTAAATTTTGACCAAACCGATCGTGTTGGGTTGGGTTAGGGTCGGGGCGAAAACCGACCCAACCCAACCCACGCCCACCCCTAGCCTTATTCATAGAAGAGTTAAGGCAATTAGGTGGGACATGCATTGTCAGTTAGGAGTAACACATGATAATCATTTCGAATGTGAAGTAGTCAAAGAGTCCACTTTTTTTTTCATGTACTTGACAATTTTTATTTTATCAAACAACTGTTTTCCTAATTGGCACAATCTTCCCCCCCCCCCCCCCCCCGCCCAGTATCAAGGCACAGTGTCAAGCAAATATTGATTTTAGACCCATAAAATTGAACCATATCTGCGAAACTGACTATGGCATTTTGCTAATTAAGCCTCATCATAAATGTAAAAAGGCTTATTGGCACAATATATGTATGGACATATTGTTAGATGCCCTCTACCTTTTCAAATGGGTAACCTTTAAGGTGCGGAAGACTGTATTTTCTTCTATTTTTCAATATATCTTTGTTAAATGATAAATATAAACTCCAATTTAAATAAAATAAAATAAAAAGAAGAAAAAATTAAAGAACTAATTTTAAATGTAATCCCAATTCAACTTCGAAAAAGTGCAAATGAGATCCAAACAAATAATTAAAAAATCAAAAATAAAAATCCCCCCTCCCACCCCCCACCACCACATTTTGAATACATCTACTCTCTTAATAATAGGTGACATTCATTATTTTCTTGTCCCAATTATATAACCATATGTCTTTATTGATAATATTTTGTTTTGTTTGTTTACTAATATATTTTTATTGAATTTGTCTAGTTATAACCAATTTTTTCCGCTTAATCTTTAAATTGTACAAATATACATAAAGGTAAACTAGGAAAGTTTTTGACAAAAATTATTTTTTCAATAATATTAAATACGATTTCTTAATTCCTGTGAAACAAAGTCAGCCTATATAAATGGGATGGAGTGAGTAATATATCAAGATGGAGAAAAAGCAAACTTCACATAATTTTGATAGTAATAATACGCCAACAATTATGTACTCCGACAAGTTGGAGTATTGAAATTTGCATATAGACGTTATATTTAGTTACAAAGTATTTAGTTATAAATTTGCGTATAGATGTTATATTTAGTTACAAAATATTTCAAGTTATAAATTTGCATTATAGAGGTTATATTTAGTTACAAAATATTTTCATTTGCATCAAAGTCTTTAAAATAGATAGGGAAATAAATATGTCATTGTCTCATCGTTTCCTACTTCATATAGAATTACAATAATGATGCTTACAAAGGGTAGGTGACAAGGACTTTTGATAGGTGTTGCCAACAATATAGAATTACAAAATGCTGCTTGCATAGGGTACGTAGGTGACAGGGGCTTTTGACCGATACTGCTTGGCCGCACGTGTATGGGTGTCTTTTTCCTAATTGTCCAATAAAATACTTCCATGTGTCCCTACTATTTAGCTTGTCACTGACCTTGTCTATGTAGCAAGATTGATAGAATTAAACATAAATCTAGTTTTTAGACTCGACGAACCCGATAAATATGCCCTCTCCATATCTAATTAGGAATTTGTTTGCACATGTTATGTTTATTCATGAAGTAATTTCCATCTACAAAATTGTCTATATATGGATGTTGTATTTATTCATAGCATAATTCAAATTGCATGAAAGTTGTTGATAACTAAAATGATGTTATCAAATTTAGATCAACTTAACATGATTTTTGTGAGTAATTACTGAAGTTTGCTAAAAATAAAGAACTAATTTTCATCTATGGAGCTACTTAGCGAGTTAAAGAAAATTCCTTGAGTTCAAACTAATGGAGGGGGCCATTTGTCCTATTTATCGGCTTCATTGTAAATAGAATGGCTAATGAGAATCATTGAAGGCAAGTTAGCAAGGATCCATTGCATATTGAAGATGGACCAATGACAAGATTAAAAGCAAAGACGATCAAATTACGTAGGCCAAAAGTTTGAGTGCAACAAGTAATACACAAAGTTTCAAAATGGGAATGAAAGAAGAATCAAGCTTGGTGTACTTAATTCGAGCTAAGTTATAAGAAGTGAAGCAAGGAGAGTAGTCAGAAAGTGACGTACGAGTAGCTACATAGGTCGCACATGCACGGAGGCAAAATTTCAACCCATATTTGATTGTAAATTAATTAATTATTGAGAGATTAGATCAAAATAAATTTGTTTTATTCTTGTTCTTCGTTGAACTCAATTTCAAACTTATCAAGGATGTCATCTTTGTAGTGTTCAATAATTTCATAGTAAGGTTCTTAATTTTTGTAATTAAGAGGTCGAGTTCCTTTATAAATTTGGTTTTTTGATTTAATAAATTACTGGATCAAGTTTCAAATGGGACTTTAGCTTTCTTGAGGTTGTGATTCAATCTTGTGTGGGTTTCGATCTACTATTGCTATGTAAGTTTACATCAGTCGGTATCAGAGTTTTAGTTCTAAAATCAAGGTTATATCTTCATCTTTTTGCATTTTTTTGATTCACATCTTCTTCGTTGAGTCTTCATCTTCTTCGTCGAGTCTCCATCATTTTTTTGACTCTTCACAATCTTTTTCACTCTTTGATATTAACTCAAATACTAAGAACATTCAAGAATTATTTTGTGCATTAAATTTAGTGCTATAATACAACTTTTTTCTATCTTTCTCATTTTCTCGTATATTTAGTGTAATAATAAATGAAAATTCTAGAAAGATCCAGAAAAAAAGGAAATTTCTAGCCAAAAAGAAGCTTATTCGATTTCAAGAAAGTATTTCTTGATAATTCTTGAAGTGCAATTTCTTTCAAAAAAAATTGGTTCAATACCTAAGTCATCCATTGGTATCAATATTGTTGTGGTAAAGACATAAATCGATTTCAAGAAAACAATTTCTTGAAATTCTTGGTTGTGTTTTCATTCAATTATGTCATTCTTTCCTTTTTTTTCTTTTTTTTTTAATTCCTTCATATTTATAGAGATAGGGGACATAACAACACTAATGATTTATCTTAAATCAAGATCTTTCAATAGGTCTTCTATGTTGTTGTGTAGATTTTTTTTTCGAGTGTTGGAGCCGATTGTCTTGAACTGACACGATATGAACTGAAATCTCAACTCATGAGTTTTCTCAAGGCATGCCATGCTGATCCAAAAGATGCAAACTAAAAACGAGCTTACACTTTAGTAGGTACCATTTTACTGTTGTGTGAATTTGACTTTGATTCATGCATCTCCTGGCTCCTCGAGTCATTATCCTTCTTAAATTTCTTGTTCTTGTGGGTTTGAACCTCACAAAGGTAGAATGTTTGATTGAGATCAATTAGTTTCTTAAAGAACTTGTAAGAAAGCATTGAGAGTAAAAAGACAAGAGTTGTGAGATTATTAGAGGGAAAAATCCAAAATTGAGTAAAACACGAGTAAAAAAACATTAGGCGGGCAAATTCTAGTTATTAGAATGTCTAATAAAGAAGAATCAATATCTAGATAGGAAAACAATCAAGCCTTTATGATGAGAGCTATGCAACTACAATTTGAGCGCATAAATGTTATATTTGGATAAATTAGAGATAAAATAGATAGGCATGATACTGTGATAGCTAACTTACAAAGGGATCAACTTAGAGGAGTTAGGAGCCAAATAGGCGTGACCTAGAATTGAATCTGATTATGAGAATGAAATGGATAGTGCTAATGAGAATGATCAAATATTGAAGGCCGAAGTAGGTAGGAGGAGAAATAGAGGAAATAGGTGTAAAAAGGGCCTAGAGGAGATCTTAGTTACTTTGGTGGAGACAGGGTTGATCTGAATTTGGGTATTATAAAGATGAAAATTACTTCATTCCAAGGTAGAAACGATCCGGAGGTATATTAAAGTAGGAAAAAGAAGTTGGTGTTGTTCTTTGATTGCCAAAACAATTTGGAGGAGAAAAATGTAAAAATAGAGTTTATAGAGTTCATGAATTTTGCAATCATATGATGGTATTAACTAGCAATAAATAGGAGAATGAATCATGAGAGGTCTATTAAAATATAGGGTGAGTTAAATTTTATCATGGGGAAGAGATTTGTACCTAATCATTATTATATGTAATTTTATAAAAAACTTCAAAGCCTTGGTCAAGGTTCAATGAATGTGAAGGATTACCATTAGGAAATGCAGATAGCAATGATTAGGATGAATATTGATGAAGATTGGGAAGCTACGATGGCTAGGTTCTTGAATGGTTTAAATAGAAAGATAGCCAATGTAATGGAATTACAATATTTTGTGGAGTTAGAGAATTGACGCTGGGTAGGATAGTGATTATTCTATTGGCTTGTTGTAGCAGCTGATTCGCAAGAAAAGAACGACAGAAAATGCCCAAAAAATCAGAGAAAATACTCTGAGCTCAACTCAATATTATTAATAATGCAGAATAATGAAAATTAACCCACAAGCCGGGTTAAATAGCTGCGAAATACGAAATTATGGGAAAATTATCAAAAATGGAAAAATCCCGAAATTATACCAAAATAAAATATTAAGTAAAAGAAGTAAGTTGTAAAAAATTTGGCTCAATTCGAGTTTTCTAACGTATGGAAAAAAGGAAACGAAATATTACCATAAATAGTAAAAAATAATTTAAAATTGAATTTTGAAAAGGAAAACAGTGGATTTTGGACTCGAAATTAACGTCCACCGAGCATAGCTGGGTAGCCACGACGTGCGCGCCGAAGAGAGCTTTCTGAATTGGGGTCACAATAGCGATTCCGATAACCGTAGCCAAAGTTATGGTCAAATTACGAAAGACGCGTCAAATTCCCCCAATTAAGGAAATAATAGGCGATTCACTTTCCATCTTTGCGCCGATCCGCCATCTCATGGTATCTCAGCACCATTGTGCTATCTGACAAATCAGCATCACTCGACTCGGATCCTCCTGCATCAAGAACATGTTACATATGGTGTAACGCCCCGACCCCTAGTGGACCAAAACGCTACTTACTTTACTTAGTTTAACTGGTGGTTTAGTAACAAGTTTATACGTTTTAGCGGAATCTTGCATTTTCGGATAATAATTTAACTAACAATACTTCAAATACTTTAAACAAAAACATTGAATCATTTTTCAAAACAACAAAATGTAATTTATTTGAAGAAAATATAACTTGTTCTCGCATTCTGCGTTACTCAAAACTTTAAAAAAATAACATTGGAAAACATTTCATAAAAATAAATCCAAACCACTTATTCACCGGATTTCCATGGGCTCGTTGCATCACTCTCCATCTTCTCTTCCATCCATGCCCGAGGTAGAATTCCTTCAATCTGTAGAGATGGTATTAAACCCGTGAATTGAAAAACTCAATAGGTGTCACAGGTGCATTCGTGATCAAGCTATACATTTAAAAACATTAACTTTATAACTTTTCATATATGCCGTACCCGGAGGCACCATTTGACATGAAGGGGTATGCCGTACCCGAGGGCACCATTTGACATACGAACATTTCTTCAACATAGAGGGGTATGCCGTACCGGAGTACCATTTGACATACAACCATTAACATAGAGGGATATTCCATATCGGAGTACCAGTTGACATACAAATATTAACATAAATCGAAACTTATAATTTAACACAATTAAACACATTGCACCTCTACCTACCTTGATTGATGCTTTCGAAACTTTGAAAACTTGGATTGAAAACTTCGATGAAACTTGGACGTTGAAAGAAATGCACTCTTTGGATGTTTGAAAAACGCTGAGAATTGATGCTTGAAGAAACTCATTGATAGCACCCAAAACTTCTATGAAAAATGCTTGAAAACACTTCTTAAACTTCTAGGAAAAATAGTTTTCCTCTCTTGGAAACTCTTTCTTTAGTATGTAAAAACTTTTACTTTTGGTGTGAGAAAAAATGAGTGAAATGAGGTCTCTATTTATAGGTAAATATTCCATAACTTAAAGCAAATGAAGGGTCACATTTCATTTAAGAGAGAAAACAAGGGTGTCATTTAAGTTTGAGGTTAAATGCTTCAATTTAGTGGGGTTTTTATTGCCAAAAACGTGGGTGGCCCTTTGAGAAAATAATTGATGAAAATAAATATTTAAATTCTAGAGAAAAACGAGAATTTTCAGTCGACCGGTTGTAGTCTAGTTGACATTGTATAGCATTCAGTGTTTCTATCATAACTTCTTCTCCCGATACCCGATTGAGGTAATTCAAAGTGCGTTGGAAAGCTAACTCAAAGAGCTACAACTTTTATTTAGATATCATTTTCCAAATTGAATGTTTCCTATGTCAAAAATGGGTCTCAAATGAGACTAAAAATCTGAAGTATACTTTAGTCATCCAATATTCATGTCTTAGTGCCACTAAGGTTTCTAGAATTATTTGGGGTTCTACATCCCCCACATCTTAATTAAAATTTCGTCCTCGAAATTTACCTTCTGATTGGGTGAATAGTGTTGGATACTTGTCTTTGACTTCTTCTTCTTTTTCCCAAGTGGCTTCTTCTACGTCGTGATGATTCCACTGTTTCTTAACCAGCTGAATCTCTTTATTCCTTAGTTTATGCACTTTTCGATCCAATATCTTGATCGGTAGTTCCTCGTACGACAAATCTTTCTGTGCCTCCAAGGTTTGATTACTCACTACATGATTAGGATCATGTACAAACTTCTTTATCATCGATATATGGAACTCATTGTGCACTGCCGATAATTCAGGTGGCCAAGCTAGTCGATAAGCCACATTTCCGACTCTATCAAGTATCTCGGAAGGTCCAATATACCGGGGTCGTAGCTTGTCTTTCTTTCCAAATCTAAGTACACCTTTCATCGGTGCTACTTTCATAAACACTTTATCCCCAACTTGGAATTCTAAATTCTTTCTCCTTGTATCTGCATAGCTCTTTTGTCGATCCTGTGCTGCCTTTATTCTTGCACGGATCTTATCGATTATCTCGACCGTCCTTTCAACTATTTCTGGTCTTAAAACTCTCTTCTCTCCGACTTTATCCCAATGAACAGGGGATCTACATCTTCTACCATAGAGAGCTTCGTATGGTGTCATTCTAATAGTTGCTTGGACACTGTTATTATAAGCGAACTCTACTAGATGTAAGTATGACTCCCAATTACCTCCTAGATCCAAAACACATGTTCTCAGCATGTCTTCCAAAGTTTGGATGGTCCTTTTAGACTGACCATCGGACTGAGGGTGATATGTTGTACTAAAGTTCAGCTTCGTTCCCATAGCTCCTTGGAGACTTTTCCAAAATTTAGACGTGAACCTTGGGTCTCTGTCAGACACAATGGATACAGGTACACTGTGTAATCTCACAACCTCTTTAATGTACAACTGTGCCAATTGGTCTAAGCTGAATCTCATTTTCACTGGAAGAAAATGAGCTGACTTCGTTAATCGATCCACTATTACCCATATAACATTATTTCCTCTTGCTGACTTCGGGAATCCAACCACAAAGTCCATCGTGATATTTTCCCATTTCCATTCAGGTATATCTAGTGGATTTAACAATCTAGCTGATTTTTTGGTGTTCTGCCTTAACCTGTTGACATACCATGCACTTCTGCAGGTACATCCTTATACTTCTTTTCATATTTCTCCACCAAAATGTATCTCGAAGATCTCGATACATTTTCGTACCACCGGGATATGTGGTGTACGGGGTGGAATGAGCTTCTTTTAATATCTCATTTCTCAAGGTTTCATCCTTAGGCACGAAAATTCTTCCTCTAAATATCAAGGCCTGATCCTCAGCTACTCCAAAGTCCTTTTTCTTATCGGTACGAACTTCATTCTTAATCTTCTGCAAAAATGAATCGTTATGTTGTGCTTCTATAATTTAATCTCTAAGAGTAGGTCGAATTATTAAAGCTGCTAGACGAGCAGTGACTTGTCCTGGTGTGGTAACGACTTCGATCTGCAACTTTTCCAAGTCCTTGACTAACTCCACTTGAGAGGTGGGTAGTGATGTCAATTGTCCCATTGATTTTCTACTTAGAGCGTCGGCCACAACATTAGCCTTACCCGAATGGTAGTGAATAGTGCAGTCGTAATCTTTCACCAATTCCAACCATCGTCTTTGTCGCATATTCAATTCCTTCTGTGTGAAGAAATACTTGAGACTTTTGTGATCTGTGTAGATATCACACTTTCATCCATACAAGTAGTGTCGCCATATCTTCAAAGCGTGTACTACCGCTGCAAGTTCTAAATCATGCGTCAGGTAGTTCTGCTCATGTTTCTTCAATTGTCTTGAAGCGTAGGCTATCACTTTTCCATTCTGTATTAGTACACATCCCAATCCTCGCTTGGATGCGTCGCTGTATATAACAAACCCTTCCGTACCTTCAGGTATTGTTAATACAGGTGTTGATATCAACTTCTGCTTAAGTTCTTGGAAACTTTGTTCGCATTTTTCCGTCCATTGGAATTTTGCTCCCTTCCTTGTAAGCTGTGTCATTGGTCCAGCTATTTTCGAGAATCATTCTATGAATCTCCTATAATATCCAGCCAATCCTAGAAAACTCCGTACTTCGCCAGCATTTGTTGGTGCTTTCCAGTTGGTTACTGCTTCTACTTTTGCTGGATCTACTTCAATCCCTTAGGCAGTAACTACATGTCCAAGAAATCCAACTCGTTCAAGCCAAAACTCGCACTTCTTGAATTTGGCATACAGCTTCTCCTTGCGTAATACCTCTAAGGCTATTTTCAAGTGCTCTTCATGTTGTTCCTTACTCTTGGAATATATCAGAATGTCATCGATGAAGACTATGACAAACTTATCCAAGTATTGATGAAACACTCGATTCATCAGGTCCATGAACACTGCAGGTGCATTGGTTAGCCCAAACAGCATCACCGTAAACTCGTAGTGTTCGTATCGAGTTCTAAAAGTTGTCTTAGGTATATCCTTTGTCTCTACTTTCAGTTGATGGTATCCTGATCATAAGTCGATCTTGGAAAATACTTTAGCTCCTTTCAGTTGATCTAATAGATCCTCGATCCTCGAGAGTGGGTACTTATTCTTGATGGTTAATCGATTTATCTCCCTATAATCGATGCACATCCTCATGCTTCCATCTTTCTTCTTTACAAACAACATTGGCGCACCCTATGGAGATACGCTTGGTCGTATGAAGCCCATATCTAGGAGTTCTTGCAACTGCTTCTTTAATTCTTGTAGTTCCTTTGGGGCCATTCGGTATAGGGCCTTAGATACTGGTGCCGCACTGGGAATTAGGTCTATGGTGAATTTCACTTATCTATCGGGTGGAATACCAGATATATCTTCTAGAAACACCTATGAATTCTTGTACTACTGGTACATCTTCAACCCTTATCGTCTCTTGTTTCCCTCCTGAGATACTTACTAGATATCATTGACATGTTTCTTTTCTCAACATCTTCTCAGCTTTAAAGTCGATACTAGTCGAATAAGGGGTTTCGTCTTCATTCCACGGAACGAAAATGGTTCCTCTCCTGGTTTCTGAAATGATACTTCCATTTCCTTACATCGGATGGTGGCGTAATAACAACCTAACCAATCCATGCCTAGTATTACATCAAAATCCTTCATTTCTATCATGTATAGGTTCGCTTCCATTGGTTTTCCCTCAACTTCGATACTTTCTGACTTGGCTATTCTATCAGTATTTAAAGGGTTGCCTGAAGGAATACTAACTTCTAATGTACCTTCCGACTTATCACAGGTAACACTAGATTTAGCCATAAAAGTTGTTGAAGCAAACGAGTGTGTAACTCCTGAATCAAACAATATATAAGTAGGGGTATTGGCTATCAGTAGAGTACCTGCTATGACATTAGAGTTTTCCTCTGCATCCTATTGAGTCAATGCAAAAACCCGTGCTTTTCCTTTCTGGTTCTGGTCGCTATTATCATCCTTCTTCTGGGTATGCGTGAGACAATCCCTAATGATATGTCCTGGCTTGCCATATCGAAAACAGACATTTTTCCCTTGTAAGCACTTGCCACGATGTGTCCTTCCACACTTAGAACATGGCGCAATAACCGGCACAATGCTTTTGCTGGCATTGGCTCCGCCATTAGCTTTCATGTTTTGCCACTTACCCTTTCCCTTATCCTGGCCATTCCATTCCATTTCCTTTTTTTTTTTTTTTTTTTTAACATATTTCCAATCAAATTTGACAGAAATTTTGTAAAAAATAGAGAACCTTAAAATTTCTTTAAAAACCAGAAAATTGAAGTTTTTAGAAAAAAAGAAAAAAAAAATTCGAGCAGTGCACACGGAGTTCACTGCCCTCTCCATGCACGAGAAGTTCTTATTAAAATACAGTGAGGGACATGCTCCTCTTACATATCCTTGTCGCCGTGCAACTGTACACTTACATACATGCAGTTTGACGTAAAATCAACAGCTTACATAGCTATAGAGCTATGCTTCTCTGCAATATAATATTTCAGGACACTCAGTAGCCCGTAAACCCAGTCAAGTTGCTCGGTATTTGGCGGTCAACTTACTTTTACACCTCTACGTGAGATTAATAGTTGATTTAATAGTTGAGGTAATATAAATAAAAATAAGTACCATTTAAAATAATTGCTGCAAAAGATCAACCTATGCTTGGTAAACTATCTTTGTTGCTATTTATATCACTTGTTGTTAGGTTTATTCCTACAGAGTCTGTGTAAGTTTAGAGGTGCATTCGTGATCAAGCTATACATTTCAAAACATTAACTTTATAACTTTTCATACATGCCGTACCCGTAGGCACCATTTGACATGAAGGGGTATGCCGTACCCGAGTGCACCATTTGACATACGAACATTTTTTCAACATAGAGGGGTATGCCGTATCGGAGTACCATTTGACATACAACCATTAACATAGAGGGATATGCCGTACCGGAGTACCATTTGACATACAAATATTAACATGAATTGAAACTTATAACTTAGCACGATTAAACACATTGCACCTCTACCTACCTTGATTTATGCTTTTGAAACTTTGAAAACTTGGATTGAAGACTTCGATGAAACTTGGACGTTGAAAGAAATGCACTCCTTGGATGTTTGAAAAACGTTGAGAATTGATGCTTAAAGACACTCATTGATAGTACCCAAAACTTCTATGAAAAATACTTGAAAACACTTCTTCAACTTCTAGGAAAAATAGTTTTCCTCCCTCTCTTTTTCTCTCTTGCAAACTCTTTCTTTAGTGTGTAAAAGCTCTTGCTTTTGGTATGAGAAAAAATGAGTGAAATGAGATCTCTATTTATAGGTAAATATTCCATAACTTAAAGCAAATGAAGGGTCATATTTCATTTAAAAGAGAAAACATTGATGTCATTTAAGTTTGAGGTTAAATGCTTCAATTTAGTGGGGTTTTTATTGCAAAAAACGTGGGTGGCCCTTTGAGAAAATAATTGATGAAAATAAATATTTAAATTCTAGAGAAAAACGAGAATTTTTGGTCGACCTGTTGTAGTCCGGTTGACACTGCACAGCTTTCAGTGTTTCTATCATAACTTCTTCTTACGATATCCGATTGAGGTAATTCAAAATGCGTTGAAAAGCTAACTCAAAGAGCTACAACTTTTATTTGGATATCATTTTCCAAATCGAATGTTTCCTATGTCGAAAATGGGTCTCAAATGAGACTAAAAATCTGAAGTATACTTTAGTCATCCAATATTCATGTCTTACTTGATTTTATAATATTGTATATGATATTAAAAAAGTATATTTTCCCTTTTTGTTAGTTATTGACCATTGTCTATTAAATTTATCATAGTTAAAGTTAACTTCTTTTCAAATAAAATAAGTATATAAAATAATTATTGATATTACAAAATGAATTAAAAATTTTGGACTAATTTTTTTATAAAATAATTATTTGATATTACAAAATGAATTAAAAATTTTGGACTAATTTTTTTAAAAATATTTCTAGAAGAAAGTAAATTATTCATAGGTTAAATATAGTTTATAATACACAAAAGAAAATAAAGTGTTGCATGCTCTAGTGCTAAGTTCATGCTCTAGTTAGCTATATGTCAAGTGATCAAATCTTTGGTTCCTAAAATTTCAATGTAAAAAAATTTTAAAATTTGATTAAAGATCAATCAGCTTTATCGAGCAGACCCGATTCGACCGGGTCACTTGTGCTTGCATAATATTGCCCGGCCCAGCCTAGGATCCGGGGACCCATGTTTATTGGGCAGACCGTCTGGTCCTGGCCGATTTTAATAACAATGCATTTCATTCCAAAACCCTAACCTCAAATTTAAGAACAATGTTTTTTATTTTGTGTATAACCAATAGAACTAGCTCTCAATAAGTCAATATTTTGCATTTTATTTAGTGTCATTAAATATTTGCAAAGCGATTACTCTATATTGTCTTAGACAAATGCGAGGATGGCTGTACCCCAAACTATACATGAGATTTTTCATTACTACTTTTTTTTCTCAATTATGACAATATAAGAACAATGTAATTTATGGCATAAAATTTCAATTTGAAGAAGGTAAGATGTCTAATCTTATAGTTCAAATATTAGAGTTTTCAAGCATAGACAACTATACATAAACTCTTGATTTCATTTTTTTTATTTTTATTTTTTTTACGTAGTGTTGTTAAAGATATGCAAAATGACCTCTCTAGAGGGTGTTTGTGAGAGATTTTTATGTAAAAATATATTTTTAAATAGTAAATTGATGAAAAATGTGTGGTTGAAAAATAAGAATTTTTTTTTGATTTACGTGCAATATTATTTTAATAAAGAATGTGTAGTTGAAAAGAAGAGAGAGAAAAATGCAATTTGAAAAAAAAGGGTATCAAAAGGGGCCTAGTTTGTCTTTGAAAAATGTGTAGTTGACAGTCTTTTGTATAAAAGATTTTTAAAAACGATTTTCCTTGCACGATAATACAAAAACAATGTAAAAGGATCCTTTTGAAAATCTTCTTAGAGACTATCTATGAAGGGCAAATATCTAATATATTGATAATGGTTTGAATCCAAGATGCAAACAATGACATGATATTATATTGCTTCGAAGTGTGTTATGGTAGCAAGTTTAGTATACTAGAATGTTATATATTAAATAGAATTAAGAAAAATAAAAAAGTTAAAACTTGGTCATTCTGTTTAGTCTCGTAATATATAAGTTGAATGAAAACTTCGACAGTGCAAATATTTCTGTTTCGGACATATTTTAGAAATAAAAATCTATCCGAAAACTCTAGAAATTTGTGAAACTTCAAAGATTTTATTTATTTATATTTATTATTATTATTATTATTATTATTATTATTTTTTTTTTTTTTTTTTTTTTTTTTTTTTTTTTTTTTTTTTTTTTTTTTTTTTTTTTTTTTTTTTTTTTGGGAAATTCGCCAGCCTTAGAGAAATTTAATAGTATTGTGGACTTTAAACTAAAAATTAACATAAATTCAAAGATTTAAGGATCGATGTATTCCCATCTCTCCCCTTCTCATTAAAATAAATAAAAATTCAGCTGGCTCTTAATATTTCATTTTACAGTCAATCACGTATCCACGCAAACCCTAACCTCTCCATAACTTCGTCTGTTCTCAAGGTCCGCTGCCTCCCGCTTCCGC
Source organism: Olea europaea var. sylvestris (assembly GCF_002742605.1). Lineage (NCBI taxonomy): Eukaryota > Viridiplantae > Streptophyta > Magnoliopsida > Lamiales > Oleaceae > Olea > Olea europaea. Next base: position 18,509,577 of record NC_036253.1, on the reverse strand, counting down.
CATCATTGATACAAGCACAGTCCATTTCCTTGCTCCATTTGTACATCAATAATCACTCTCAATTAACTATCCCCACCCACCATCTCAAAATTTTTTACAGATGCCATGTCCAATTTTTGGTTTTACTTCCTTGGCTCTCTAATAGTTTGTAACAGACTTTATGGCAAATGGAAGTAAGAATTATGAGGTTCATTTATTCTCAGGAAGGAGTCTTGGCCAGTAGTGACAGTCGAGTATTTATGCGTATAGAGTAGTCGTAGATGCCAGACACCACATGCTTGGTCGCCTCGACTCCATTTTTGCCAAGGAGCTCTTGATTGGTCAAAAGTGATGGTGGTCAGTTGTGACGAAATATGCTTTTGTAGTGGACTCGTCCTCCACAAGATGAAGTACCTACGCTTCCTCCGTAAGAATGTGAACCCCAAGCCGTCTTATGACTTGATCTGCTTCTGGGCTCCTTTCAAGATTATCTGGCCACCATGCACTAGTATGGAAGTCAACATTTTCACGAAATTATTTAACAAGATGTATTTATCTATGAATTTCTATCTTAAAAAGAATGCTAGTTGAAATTTTATTTATTTAATTGCGTTTACATGTTTAGTTTTTTGATTGAGGTGTATTGCTCATTTGGGTGTTTCTGTTTATGTGAAGATTACAATGCTCGGACTACTGATAAGACTGGTTATGTTATTCCTGTCGAAATTACAGTATATAAAGTGAGTTTTTTCGGTTTTGTAAGTGAAGGGTGTTAGTTTAATAAATCTATTGTATTGGGTAGATAGTCTCAGTGTTTGTAACTCTTTTCAGGATTTGAGTTTCACTTTTATCTTGAAGACTCCACCTGCTTCAGTCTTGTTGCTGAAAGCCGCAGGTACTCTTGTTTTATCGTTTTTGGTTCTCTCCATGTATGTTATGAATTTATTTTTCACTGCTAATGGTATTTTTATCCAATTTCATCGCATTATACAAATGCTAATGGCTTTTTATTGTAATTGAATCAATGAATATCTTCCAGCTATCGACTTTATTTGTGTAAATACGTATTCCTCAAAGCTCCTGCCCCACCTTTTTTTTGTGTGATGTAATAATCAATTCAGCCGTTTTTCTGCCTCAAAGCAGCTGCCAATGCTGTGTTTCTGTTCCTGTATATATATGTAATTGATTTCAACAACAGGCAGCCGTTTCGGGCAGTGCTACGTAAAGAGGGTCTCATGGCCCTGTTTTCCAGTGCCCCCCTGTAGGCAGGGTGCCGGTGGCCTGGAAAAAACGGGGCCTATGTTGTCCTATTTGAGAGGATTTATTCCTTTATTTTTCCTCAACCACCCGAAATTTTTGACTTGGAAAAGAGACTCCCCAAAATCAGCCGCCGTTTTTCTTGTGAGTATATATTCTCCGGAGTTTGCTGGAAGAACAGGGGCCCTGACAGGCACCCTGACTGAACCCCACCAATAGGTGGGGGTCCCTTTTTTGCGTGGGACCCACCCCCATGGGTGGGGTTCGGTCATGGGGCCTGACAGGCCACCTGTTCTTCCAGAAAAATTCATTTTCTCCAGCAAACTGCCTGAAATTCTGCCTGTTTTCTATTGAAAGAATGTATCAATTCAGCCCCCAAAAATCTGATGCCGTTTTCTGTTGTAATATATAATTTATTTTATTTTTTTATGACTATGGGTGTCCGGACCAGTTTACATTTATCTCGACTAATTCCACGTGATCCTAAAGTTTACAGTCGCATACTCACCTTAGTGACCGGACTTGAATTAGTGATCATTGGGGGAGCAAATCTAAATTCTGACCATTAAACTACCCCTCAAGGTTTTTGTAATATATAATTACATTTAGAAAACTCGTATATAGCCTATGACAAATAAAGATTTCATATTTTACTAGGTAAATGAAATATAACTAAATATACTAACATAAATCTAAACTATATTAAAAAAATACGAACTTCTAAATAGGATTCTAAAATTCATTTGTAACTGATATTATATATGAATTATGCTGATTCCACGTTCCACATTCAATGACACTTGCAAAATAGATAGGATTTCAAATGAAAATGGGATGATAGCCACGTCCATTTAGAGAAACAAATCGTACATCTTCTAGTGATTCTATCTATCAAGAAACGTCTTATAGGATTGAGGATGAGATTTCCTATGAGATAGTATATTAAGCTGAATCAAAATTAGTCCGTGCTGATAAACTTAGTCAGTTATAAGAATTCTTAAAATAAGAAAAAATTAAAAGGGATCCAGCGTGTAACGTCAATTCTCGAATTCGTTATTCTCATAATCATTCAAAATACAGATAGCAAATGTTACGTGATAACAATAGACGAGCAGTGACTTTGGTTGTTCTTATCCTGAAATAATATTAAACTATTTCACCCATGTCGGAAAAACAAATATGCATGACCCATTCATAATGACATGGTAAATCCAGAAGACAAAAAATGTTGTGAGCAACGTCCTGATTATAATTTTCACTGAAATTTCAAAAATTGATGTTGCATGTCTAGGAAACATTCCAAAATTATATGACAAAAGAAATACTGGAATTTTCTCACCCAAAGAGATGATACAAAAACTTCTACTTGAACTATGCCAGACTAAAATAAACATCAAACAAATTTTCCAAGTAAGGTTTAATCAATAACACCACCCTTCATCGTCCTGTTGCACCTAACACACGGCAATATGAGGTTGAAATCTATATTATATGCTTCAATCATATCAGCTGGACCTAAAAGCTCTGTGCCTGCATTGGCTCATAAATGGCTCCGCCCTTGTTTTTCCCCTCCTTTTTAGAAATCGGAAAAATTGTCGTTTGCATATGAAATATAAAGTATTTCATACAATACCATACATATTTTAAAATTATAATTTTCTTGTAGTGACAATACCATACATATTTTAAAATTACAATATACTATACATTTCACATGATATGAACTACCAAGTGCAACTTAGTCCTTATTTGATGACCAAGTGCAATTTAGTCCTTATTTGAGGACTTCCAAGTGCAATTTAAATTTAATGCTAATAATAAAAACTGTGATGTGAATATAATTATCCTAAATTATTTCCTTTCTTGGTAGAGTTGATCACATTTAATTGTTAGATATTCCCCCAAATATCTAGTAACTTAGGAATAAAACTTGGGCAGAAGTGTTATCAGAATTATTATTATTTTTTTTTTTTTGGGTCACCCTGAAATTTTTATCTATCTTGATTTTGTATCCAAAATATATATTTAGTTTATTCCCCAAGAGGTTTGACTATTTTAATTTAGCCTCTGATTGGCCTCCATTTTGATTATTACTTTTTTTTTTAACAAATTCATTTTTAATCACACATTCTTTCAATAATATAATTTTATACATATTCCGTCTTTTTCGAGACCGTTTGGACTGCATGCTTGATCCCTATTAGGACATTTACCTGATTCCTCCACATTCATCTTTGACAACTTGAAACTTCTTAAGGTATTGGAATTTTCAAGCATGGACTGCAGATTTTATAATTCAACACGAGTAGAGCATTTGATTCTCTTAAAGTTCTTGGCAGTCTCTTCGATACCATCATTAATAGAGAGATTTGAGAACCTAGAATTTCTTTTTGTGGATAATAGTGAGACTATTGAAATAACATAGAACCTTTTTGTTATGGTGAAGTTAAGGCATGTATTTCAACGATGGTGCACAATTCAATAAATCTTGGCATGGGTGAGTAGCTAAGGGAGAGACATTCCCAGAAAGTAGCCTACAAAGAATTTCTTTTGTTTCCATTTATGATGATAATGATGAGAAAATCTTGAGATACTCACCTACTCTTCAAAGGCTGAAATGCAGATTTGCAGTATTTATTGATCCATTAAAAAACAATTATCGCTATCCTATCTTGACTTTCCTTGGTTAGCTGGAATCCCTCAGCATATTTTTTCGTCAGAGTTATGATATGGATGACTTCTGTTTTGATTTGACTAGTTTACCCTTGAATTTGAGAAGATTGACTCTCAGTGACTTTAATTTTTCTTTAAAACAATTGGAGATAATTGAAAAACTACTGAGCTCGAGGTTCTCAAGTTAGGGGAAGGTATCATTGAAGAAAATGAAGGTGAATTCAAAAAACTTAAATTCTTGAAATTAGGTGAAGTAGATATTGAATTATGGAATGCTTGGAACGATCATTTTCCTAAACATGAAAGATTATTGTTTCGAAGCTGCTAGTTTTTAGAGATTCCTTTTGACTTAGAGTATTGTCTGTCTCTACAAAAGATTGAGTTATCTAGTTGCAAAAATTTGTTGAAAACTCTGTTTGGAAGATTAAAGAAGTGTAAAATGATTACAACAATGATGCTGAAATCATTATCAACCACTCCTGACAAGAGTTTTCGTTCTAATTTATGTACTTTAGCTTTCAACAATATTTGTTTGGAAGTCTCCTCTCAACATTTAGACTTGGCATAGTACTCTGTTTTTTACTTCTTGCATTCTCTGGTGAGAATGAACATCAGAGTGCAAGAAATAAAATCGAAGTATTGTGCTATGTTTGAATGTTGAGAGAAGAGACCTTCAAAAAAATTTTGTTCAAAGTTAAAATACGTAAATCAAAACGAAAACTCTTGTCAGGAGTGGTAGATAATGATTTCAACATCATTGTTGTAATCATTTTGTACTTCTTTAATCTTCCATGCAGATTTTTTACAACCATGTACCTCAAATCTTTTTTAGAGAAAGACAATACTTTAAATCAGAAGGGATCTCCAAAAGCTTGTAGTTTCGCAACACTAACCTTTCAAGTTTAGGAAGATGATCGTTCGAGGCATTCCATTGCTCTATTTGTACTTCATCAAGATCTAAGAATTTAAGTTTTTGAATTCGCCTTCATTTGTGTCCCATCTTTTTTTCCTCAATGGTACTATCACGTAACTTGAGAACCTTGAGTTCACGTAGTTTTTCAATTATCTCCATTTGTTTCAAACTAAAATTAAAGTCAATAAGAGTCAACCTTCTCAAATTCAAGGGTAAGTTGGTCAAATCGGGATTTGGGGTCATCTATAGCATAACTTCGACGGAAAGATATGCTGAGGGATTCCAGCTGACCAAGGAAATTCAAGATATGATAGCGATAGTTGTTTTTTGATGAATCAAAAAATACTGCAAATTTGCATTTCAGTCTTCGGAGATTAGGTGAGTATCTCAAGATTTTCTCATCATTTTCATCATAAATGGAAACAAAAGGAATTTCTTTGTAGGCTACTTGCTCTAGGCTCTGTAGGATACAACAAAATACTGAAGTTACTTCTTGTTGTTGGGTTCCGTCAAGAACCAGCAAGTTGGAACGTCATCCAAGTCTCACCACATTACCAGGTGGTCTTGGTCTATCAGTGTTACATCACATTCAAAGGAAAAGGGTATTCGTCCGTCATATGTAAGCGCCGTGCAATTCAACACTGAATATTCGGGGAAGATGAACCTGAAGAGGCCTATTGAAGCTTCAATAACTGATCACTGCAACAAAAAAGAAGGTGGTGCTCACATAAGGGCCATAGGCAAGTCACATTACTGTTAGTAACATTGATTACTAATTTTCATCACTACGGTAATATTTGTTCACACAATCCCATCATATTTTATTTTGAATGTAAGAAACATCTTAAATTGTTGAGGCAGTTATAACTCAAGTCTTTGGTTGAATAGGAGATTACATGCACTGCAACACCTGGTAGTCTCATGTCATCATTCCAATCATGATGGAGAAGAAAGCCCATTGAATATTTGATCACTGTGATGTGAAGGATAGATGCTTTGTACGTTTATAACTCAAGTCGGCCGACTGTGAGAGATAGAATCGTGTGCATCGATGTAGAGGCTTTCTCTTATGTTCATCCTTGTCTTATGGTGAAGATAAATGCATGGCACCCCAAGACAATCGACGGCATTAAATGGCAAACCACTTGATCTGAAGATTGCGACTGACATACAACAAGATGATCACGGGTCAGTACTTTGTCTAATATATTTCTGTGATGTTGGAATATTTATCTTATTGATTCACGGAAGTGAACTAGGATATCCTTTTCTTTCTTTTATTTTCCCCTAGGTGAGTAATACTTAGTAACATACAAAGTTCTTAATTGGTACAGTGAGGTAGTTAAATAAATAAATTTTATACAAGATATGCATAACCATAAATCTGGGATGATGAGTGTGTTGCGTTGAGGGTAAAGTTTGATATTTTGCTGAAAATGATGAAACATCATCCCGATGCAAACCTGCGTAGAAACGATGACTACAGAACCCACATCTAGATTGAACCAATCCCAAGAAAGTCAAATAAATAAGGTTTTGGATTTGACCCAAAAAATATTAAATCAAGCGACCAACAATCAATTGATATATTTACCTCTTGATTTCAAGATTTAAGAATTTCACTTGAAATTTTTGAACGCCACAAGAATCACTTTTGATAAGTTTGGAAATTGTTCAATGAAGAAAAAGGAAATTTGAATATATGATTTCTTAATCACTCTTCAACACTAGTCCATGATTTCACTCACTGATATTAATTATCTGTACGTGAAACCTCTCGATTAATTATCTGATATTAACCTACAATATTCTTGACCTGCGATGCAAAATCATTTGGTCTTCTGCTACCGACCAGCAGGAGATACCATGATCTGGTTGACATGATATCGATCAAGATGCATATCGATATTAGTATGGACGATGTTAAAATAGATTACGATGTTGGAGGTTGCATGGCATCTGTTACGATTAAGATGCTGAAGGGGTAATCAAGGCGGAAGTTAGGAACAAATTGGACCTACTACGTGTCTTGGTGGTGTCTCAGCCTCTATGGCGACGGCTACAAGGCTTAACCAAGAGTAATGGGGCCTCTCTATCTAGTTTGTACAGTGTAATGGATTGCTCTAGGGAAGGTGTGTATCCTAGTGTTAAATTTAGATAGCTGTAATATACTATTAATAAGCAGTAGCGAAAAGAATGGTTGAACAAGCATGAAGTAAGTGCCGATAGGTAAAAAAGGATCTTAATGTTTGACTTCCAATTTTTTTAAACACATTGTTTCTCATCATGAATTTTATTAATTTTTCTATATATTTTATCAACTTCTATTAAAATTATAATTAATCAATTCACACGGCTTTTTAGAAAGACTACATAAATTGACAAGCCCTAAAAATGGAATCAATTGCAAATACTAGATTATTGTCTGAAATCACACAAACACTTGAGAGCTAGCATCACTCGAGATGTGCTGACCTACTACTCCAATATGGTTTTTATATTCACGACCCTAAGCCTCATTATCAGCAACATATTATGAAACGATCATTTCTTGAAATAATTTCTTTTGATTTTGCGGCATGGGGGTTGAAGGTGAGTAGTCTGTGAGACAATACCTGATTTTCTGGATTAATTGATTTGGGGCTTTTGATAGGGATGGCAATAGGGAGCGTATGGGATGGGTCGGCCATTCCCTCCCCCGACTTGTAGAATATTTTTGTTATATTATCCCATAAACATGCCTGGTTAAAACGGAACGGGGTGGGCTAGGTCCTCTGTCCCATTTATTTTTAATTTAATTTATTTTTTTCTTTTTTATTATGTCCTTAATAAATACTATTACATTTTTAACCAATTTGTTAAAAACAAGTTATGTTTTCTTTAAAAATGATGATAAATCTATTATTTTTGTTTGATAAAAATTAAAATTGAAATTGACATTAAACGGGGTGGGGACTATGTTTCCCGTACCCGTCTGCTTATTATGATTACAGGCCCAAAAATAATTACTCGACAATATCTCATCATATTTCAACTTCTATAATGTATTCTTTAGTAGAAATGAGTTGAAATGCACCAAGGAGAACTGATGGCAGAATGCTGAAAAGCCTATTTGACTATGAAATCTCATATCCAGGTGTAGAAGCCTAAGATAGAATCCACCATGTAGTGCTGATGAAGAGATGGTTAAAATGTCTGCAATACATATACAAGACACTCAAAAAAACCTTAAAATGTCTGCAATACATATATAAGACACTCAAAAAAACCTAAATGACTATTAGGGTTAGAGATGATAATACAATCCATTTAGTTATCAGTAATCCAGCGGTCAAAATTAAATCTGGTATTCAAATAATATTTGACATAGTAATGAAATTTTCATGAATAAATATAAAGATGGAAAAGGATTGCAGTATAAAGTTCTAAACATTGGAAAAGGATACATTTTAGCAAATATAAAATCATGGGTATCAAATACATTAAGAGTTTCTTGTCCAGTAATCCTGCAAGAAAGGGAAAGATAGATAAAAAGTTTTTTACTTGTACCATGAAATAATGACACGATTCGTAAGATTAGCATTATGGTCACTTGAAAATAATCATGCTAGACCAAAATCTGCAAGCTTCAAATTTCCTTCGTTGTCTATGAGAGGATTGGAGCCTACAAATGCTATCTTGAAAATTAGCTCATTTGGATAGAATTTGTGGAGCAAATGCGCTCCCTGTCCCGGCTAGGGGACAGGGAAAAGATCTGCTGGTTCTGCCAGCATGACACTTGTGACTTATCATTTGATTATCCAAGAAAGATTTATTTCAACCGTCACTTCCAAATATAACTTTTTTCCAATATTTTTAGTCAGATTCTTCATTTGGCTTCTCTAATATTCAAAATGCACAAGGAAGCTAAACATTCATCATTCCTACCAAACATGTAACACAGCTACATCTTTGTGCAATATTTTGAAAAATTTCATGCTAACTGGTGAACAGAAAATGCTAAATACAGTATGGTGTATAGGTAGACCCAATCATAGAAAAAGCGTGCACCACTTACATGCGTTAAGTGGAAAAGATAGATAAAAAAAAAAAAAAA
>NC_036253.1:18195896-18500571 GCF_002742605.1 Olea europaea var. sylvestris | reverse complement strand
AAAAAAAAAAAAAAAAAAAAAAAAAAAAAAAAAAAAAAAATTACCACTAGTACCATTATTTAGTCAAAGAACATGGTCCACAAGTCCAAAGTACATCTAATACTTTATGGAAAGGAAAATTATATAGTCCAGTACTTGTTATCCGGAACAATGACACAGATAATGAAGAGTTTAGCATTGCCACCAAATGATTCTCTTAGCAGATGAGTTAGACAGGAAAAAATGGAACGTCTTAAGATTTCCCATTATGACTTATTTCCGCAACGATATTTAACAAGAGCCACTCCTGATTGTAGAGCTATTAGCAAATATTATCAAAATTGTTTATTCATGTGCAACTATGAACATACTTGCAGAATTAAATTTAAGATAATTTTAGCATCACATCTTGGTTTTGGTAAAGGATCATTAAGTGCAAAAGATGGAAGGAAAAGGACAGCATCAGAAAACCATAAATGCTGAAAATAACGAGAATAAAAAAGATGCATTGGATGACTCATTAAAAATATTCATTTCACATACCCAAATTGTGACATGGACTTCTTTATGTATTTTCCCACTTGCTCTTTAGCAGCAGCATCAAGCACATTCTTTCAAATTTGACCTGGTCTACCAAGTTGATCTTGCTAGTCTTAGAAATACCAAAGCAATTTGATGAGGATTCCCGAGCGGATTCATTGCAAGAAAATGAATAAAGTACTAATTTCAAAATTTGAAAGAACAAAAGTTCACATTCTAATAGGTTTGTTGTTCATGGATATTGAGGGAAAAATATATATTAATAAATATTCACTTAGTTTTGCCTTTTATGTATCTTAAATGCCACGAATATAGAGGGAAAACTTTAGATTAAAATAAGAAAACTATGAAAAAAGTGTGTTTGTCCATATGGTTTATAATGGAAGATTGCTACACCGTATAAAATTAGATAATTTTTAGAACAAATTGAAACTATAGCCATTTGCTAATATTATCTTGCACCAGGACTCAATTGTGGATGTAACTATAATGTGGGTTCTTGAGCTCTTTGAATTTATAATTGTTACTCCAACCTTTTATACTTGACACTCCTTGCAGCATAAAGTAATTTGAAGTTATCCTGAAAAATACAGAAGATATTTGCTGAAGGATCTATTGATATGACGCATAAGATAAACACCAATGCCAGTGCAGTAAAAGCAAACTAAAATTATATAAAAAACACCAATGCCAGTGCAGTAAAAGCAAACTAAAATTATATAATTTTTACACTCCTAGGTTTACTACCTTGATCAAATTTTGGGTGACATCCTCGTAGCTAGTGACATACTATACAGTTAAATTTTGAACATAAAATCCAATTTTTTCATCATCCTTTATTTGGAACAGTTCAACATATTAGGCTAACAATAAAATATACATGAAAACTCACTGAAGCACTGTCAAGAAAACTACTGACTTACATATTTAGTTCAGATATTGCAAATCATATTAGAGAGTATAGCCACATTATTCTACTTTTTTATGTCTTGATTTATACAAGCATTCACCTTGTGCAAGTAAATCATGTTGGACATCTATGACATAGTTCTTACAGGCCCACACATATCTACCATCACTCTTTACGATGTATGCCACCGTGTCATCAAACAATCGATGCTCACAGTTAGGGGAAGCATATATGTCTTAGAGAACAGTGTGAATGGGCACATTAAGTTTCTATAGATCAAAGATATAAAAACGAACCATAATGAATGTTCTTCAAATTGCTCCTTCCACTTCTATTCATGTAACTTCTGAAATATATCCTTGAACCTGAAATAGTCAAAATATTGATTTAAATGGTATTATACATATTTCATTTTATTAATATCATAAAAATTGACCAATATTTTCCTAATCAAATTACACGCCATCATACTTCTTAAGAATTATATTCTTTGTGCTCAAGTAAAGAGGCCATTTTTTTGTAAATGCCATTGCCTCTACGATTTTGCAAATGCTTGAATAGACAGATTTTCACAAAAATCCAGATGATGAGGCTAAAGGCTATAAAAGTGCCACAAGAAAAGATTCAATATGCAGGTGAGTTGTGTAAAGAAGAACCTGATCAACATTATATATGGCAAGGGCAACAATTCTTTAAAGTCATAGACATCCAATTCCAAGGGTCCCTCCACATTTTCTAGCACTGGAATGAACAGGGAAAGAGTGAAGAAATATGTAAAAAATGGTTTGTCCAAAAGATACAGTTTTGGCAGATTTACTTACAACAATTGCAACAAAGTGAAATGACCAAAAACAATTCTAAGTTTTCCACGTCCTTTTATGATTGAATTGTGGCACCATATTGATAGCCAACGGAATGGCTGCCAATGCAAATGGGTTTATTCCAACATACAGAAAAATGATCAAAATAAATGGTGATATCATATATCATATATCTAACTTCTTATAAAAAGGGCAAAGATGCGATACTGTAGATACAACAATAAAGTAATCCAATTTCACTGTGCGTGATGTAATTTTTTATTTTTGCAATTTGTGAATGTTAGGTCTAAAAGTGTAATTGGCGACTCTGTGGACAAAACGGACTAAATTGTATAATTGTAAAAGTCAAGGACTTAATTGAATATTGGTGTAAAAACCAGAGACTTAGGGTGCAATTTATATAGACGAGGTAAATTAGTGTTCGAGTTGTTGGAGGAGCCCAAGATGTCCAAGAAGATCACACAAGATTATCGGAATGCAATTGGAAGTCTAAAGGATATCAAAGAGCTGCACAAAATATGTTCTGAATTTTCAGTCATAAATTGCAATACATTTTTCACATAGAAAACGTTGGAATTTGGACAAGGCTATTTATAGAAGAATTGTATCCTTTGAGTTAGCTTTCCAACGCAACTTGAATCACCTCAATCGGACACTGGATGAGAAAGTTATGATAAAAATACATACGACTGCTCACTGTCGCTCGCTTCTCGCTGGCATTTTGCTCGAGCGAAAAAAACAGAATACCTCTCGCTCAATTCTCGCTGGCATTCTCGCTGGCATCTCACTCGAGCAACACTCCTATGCGGGAAAAACCCTATTTCGCATTTCTGAAGTATTTTACTCGGCCCATACCACCTAGATACCTTAAAATATAAATACCTAAACCCTAGCACGAATTTTGGCAGGTTGCTACATTATTCTTTCATTGCAAAAGATATTCATAACATCTTTGAAGAGATCCAATGTACAATTAATTGGAGATTTCATCTACATCAATCTTGTGATCCGGCAACCATTGTTTTGGGTAAAAACATTGAATTTACATAACCCAAAACACCTTACTTCCTTAATCTATTGAGGAATGGACTCTCTCATTGAAGGATTGAGAGAGGTGGATTGAGGCGCAGTTACAAGCACAAGAACGGACTGTTCTTGGTGTTCCACTGGGTGATACAATCAGCTAAGGACCAGGAGGTTGTAGTGGACAGCAGATTGGGCTGCAGGAGTTAGATCAGGAAGTCTAGCAAGAGGCTAGAAGTATCTACAGCAGTAGATTGTGAGACTGGAACAGCGGGTCTGATTGGGTACGGAGTTTGGTATAACTTGTACTTGCTGAATTGGTATAGTGGAGGTAACTGGCTTGGTCTCGGAGTTTTACCCACGTTGGGATTTCTCCATCATCATATTGTTTGTTATTTACCACTTTGCATAATATACAAACTGCGACATTCTAACATAGGTTAATTGATGTGTATGATTAATCACTTAGACAACTAATTTAAGTAACTTGTTGCTTTAGTTAGATTAATTCCGCACGTAAGGTCAAATTGGTTAAAGTGAATCTAGAACGTAAACTTGGTAACGCATAAAACTTGAACTTGATTTTGTATCACGTTATTCAAATTTTCTAGCATATCTAAGCGTTCTAGGTCAAATTTTTTTTTTCCAAGTAGTATCAGAGCCTAAAATCGTGCCCTGACCTTAAATAGTCTAGATGAGTACCTCGTTGAATGTGCCGCCCCACTTTGATGGTAGTACCTATGCATACTAAAAGGTTAGAATGGGGGCATTTTTTAAATCCATGGATGAGCTTGTTTGGCAGAGCGTAGTGAGTGGTTGGTCCCCCCCTAGTACCACAGTAGATGGTGTAGTCATTCCCACCCCCGTTAAAAACTGGTCTAGAGCACAATTAGATAGTTGTAACTTTAATAGCATGGCCATACATACATTGTTTATGGCTGTGTCCTCTGAGAAATTTAGAGTATCTATGTGTGAGGTAACTAAGAATGTTTGGGACATTTTACAAATCACACATGAAGGAACTCAGGCCGTTAAAAATTCTAAGTTACAGATGCTGACCAGTAGGTTCGAGAAAATCAGGATGAGAGATAATGAGACATTTGATGTCTTTTATGCGAGCTTAAATAATATAGTGAATTCTTCCTTCAACCTAGGTGAGAAGATTCCCGAGCCCAAGATAGTTAGAAAAATTCTTAGATCCTTACCCGAGCGTTTCAGGCCGAAAGTCACAGCTATTGAGGAAATTTTATAAGGACATAGACACTATCAAGATTGAGGAGTTAGTCGGATCCCTCTAGACCTATGAGTTGACCTTAGATAATCTTGCTAAGGAAAAATCCATAGCCTTGAATTCCGCAAGGAATAACCAGATGGAATCTTCTGATTCAGATTCACCCAATGATGAGGAGATGGCCTACCTAACTAAGAAATTTCAAAAAATGTTTAGGAGTAAGAAGAAGCCTCAAGAGAGACAAAGAGGTGGCCCGAGTGAATCTAGGAAGAAATCCAAATCCGTGAGATGCCATAACTGTCGCGGTTTCGGTCATGTGATAAATGAGTGCCCTAGTGCTAAGAGATTTGAAAAGAAGGCTATGAATATTACTCTCACTGATGACGAGTCTAGCTCAGACAATCAGAGTGAGAAATCCACCTGTGAGGAGAGTGGAAAATATGTTGCCTTCGTTGTTAGGGGTAAAAGTGGATCCAACAGGGGAGTGATAGGGAAGAGGACTTAGATAGTAGTGAAGAATCTGATGATGAGAGTGGAAGTGAGCAAGATCTAAAAACAGCCTATGGTAGGATGTATGAGGAAAGCCTCAAGATCTTAGCCACTAACCAGCCAATGAGCAAGAAAGTAAAGGAGCTTAGACTAGAGAAGGAACAGTTAGAGGCCTGGGTTAGTGATCTCACCAGTAAGAATGAGATGTCCTCTAGGAGAGTAAGTGAGCTGACTATTGTGAATGAGATCTTAGCTATTCAGGTTAAACACCTTGAGAGTGAGCTAGAGTTGTCTAGGTCCCAGTTACTTGCTTTTTCTAACAGTTCTGAAAAGCTAGATAATATTCTGGGTATAGGCAAGCCGGCTGGTAATAGGAGAGGTCTAGGTTTTGATCTGAATGTTGCTAGTACATCTCAGACCACCTTTGTTCGTGCTACTAACCAGCCAAACATTGTGACTAACCCCATACCAAATATTGTGGGATCTTTAGGACGTAGGTCTACCAGACGTCGTAGGACCCGTCGGCTTAGAAATAGAAATCAGCGTAAGCATATCATAGGTCCTAGCTTTGCCCCTACATATTTTCACTGTGGGGAGTTAGGTCACATCCGCCCTAGATGTCATCAGTACCTGAACAATAGGAAAGACTTGAGCCTAAAAAGAACAAAAATCAGGTGGCTATTGGTCAGATTGGATTCCTTGCTGATCAAGTGAATCGTTTGATTCAACTGATGACACAGCTGTCTAGAAACAATCCCTGTTTTAGATAGATTTGGGTGAAGAAAAGCGATCTCCCAAATTTTGTAAGAGATTGCGGTGCTTTTAAAGGAAAGAGCACTTATATTCCTACTTGATTAGGTATTTTTGCTGCATGCTTGGCTCTTAATTGACATATAGTTGTTGCATGCATCACATGTATATTGTTTGTTTTTTGTTTTGTTGTTTTTCATGCATGTACATTTTCACCTACGAGTTTTGGTGCATGCATGTTTATTTTTGTCATTGTGTGCTTGACTTTATTTTATTTTGTGTGTAGAGCATTCATTTTAAGAAAAACGAAAAACACAAAAACATTGAAAAGTTGAAAAAGGCAAAAATAATTGGTTATGGAAATTTCTACAGCATGACACATGACTTAAACTTGCACGTTGTGATCATATAGGAGCTAAAATTGACAAACTGTAGAATAATTTTCATTACTTGGTTAGGTCTATTTTGATTAATCTATATAAGTGTCTTCATGTACCATTTGCACTGTACACACTATGAATTTGTTAGTGGGACTCTACGCATGTGTGAGATTTTGGATGGCTGTCACATGTTGATTGGGTGACTTTGAACATGAATTAACCATTTAAGATAGACCTTAACCCAAAAAGCTTCCCCTGTTGCATTAAAGCTCATATCTTAATATTCTTCTTTGGAGCCTATTTGACTCGAGCAATTAAGCGTGAGGGATCTCTTAAAACCTGGTGCCTATGGTCAACTGATTTGGGTTAATCGGCCTAAAGTTCGCTACAAGTGTCATCTTATTAGCCTAATGGAGAAGAACCTGCACTTAAGATGAAAAATCAATGAGCTGAAAAAATGAAAAACTGTGAAAATTGTGTTGAGCTTCAAAAATATGAAAATTGAAAAATTACAAAGGCCCATAGTAAGGGGGAGATAAATAAAAATAATAAGTATAGGTCCTACTACACGTTACATGGTTTGACTTTCATTAATAGGAGAGTATACTTATTAGCAGTGATTCGCATGTCCCTTCTCACAAAATTAAGGTTTAGAGTCCTGCACTCCTGCTTGCATTGGATTAGTGACATTTTACACACATGAGTCACTTATATTTTTATTATTCCATTCTGGACTGAACTAAGTATGTGGGGAGGTATACTATTTGTTGATTTTGCTTTTGCATGCTGTCAACTGCATTTTTGATAATTATGTGTTCTTGCTTGACTTGGTCTTAATGTAATTTCCCTTCAGCATTTGTGACAAAAAGGGGAGAGAAATGTGTAGCTGAGAGGGAGAAAATGAGAAAAATAATTCAAGAGCATACATATAAGAGAGCGACTGCATATGCATGCACATGATTTCTTTGATTGACATTACTTGCATTGCATTGCTATGTTTAGGTATCGTTGGGGAGAGAGATAGATACATTTATCTACTGCATCAAAACATGAAAGCTTGCGGTAAGGGGGAGCGTTGCATTGCATTTGATATCACATTTATCTGTTTGAGTTTTGATGTTTAGTGGTGTTGGTATTTCGATTGGTGTTTTGATTGGCATCAATATCACGTCTCAAACTAGCATGTTGAATTGTGATTAAGTGTTTCAATTGTTTTATTTCTTGTATCACGTGCTTTTACACTGGGTATATGTTGTTGCTTTAGTTAGATTAATTCCGCAAATAAGGTCAAATTGGTTAAAGTGAAATCTAGAACATAAACTTGGTAATGCATAAAATTTGAACTTGATTCTGTATCACGTTAGTCGAACTTTCTAGCATATCTAAGCGTTCTAGGTCAAATTTTTTTCAGTGAAGAATTTTGTTTATTGTGATTTACAAATATTCTTCCACACACGCATCATGCCATCAGTGTTAACAAAAAAAAAATTAATATATATGAATTGCATGAGACAAAAAAAAAAAAGAATCTCTCCTCATATGAACAGAAAAAAAATCTGCATTTTACGGAGAGATGGTGAGAGGGTGCGGAGAGGGTTGAGTTATTCGCACAGTGCGGAGAGATGTCAGACTATCTCTCCATATTGTGCGAAGGGTGCAGAGAGAGTTGATCTCTCCGCATAGTGCGGAGAGATTTTCTCTTCTTTTTTTTTTTTTTTTTTTTTTTTTTTTTTTTTTTTTTTTTTTTTACTCATGCAACCTAAATATTAGTTTGGTATTTTTATTAATTAAAAATCTGCATTAAATCTAACAAAAAAATAGAATTACAAGAATCTGCATTAAATCTAACAAAAAAATAGAATTACAAGAATAAGTTTAACTTCAATATAATACCAAAAAAAAAAAAATCTCAAAGAAAGAATCATTGCTAAATAACAAAAGAATCTAACAAAACATCTAAACATAAGACAAAAATGAAAAAGGTAAAATCTGTGAAGAAAAGAGAGAATGATGCCAAAAAAATTAACAATATTGTTCAAATGTGACATGCATTATTGATATATTAAAAACTTCTGCAATTGTCTTTTTTCCAAAAACACTCACGTGTATTTCATCTAATTCTTCACCAAATTGGTAGGTTAAAAGTATGAATTCATTGTTATGTGTTAAATTTTTTTTAAATAATCATAATAAATCTTCTTATTACACTAATAAAATTACAATAATTTTTTTTAAAAAAAGCATAAAAAATCAATTTTATCTTCAACAAAAAAACACATTTAAAAATTAGCAATTTCATAACCACCTTTTTTTCTATTCCCGAGAATACAATTATATAAAAAGAAAACAATATTGAATTACAACATTTAGTATTTAAGAAATTCAATATTAAATAAATTTTATACATTTATAACAAATTATAAATCGACGTATATGTAATATACCGTATATGCAGCTTATTGTATTTGCAGGCAACTTACAATATATGTAGCTTACCGTATTTGCATCCTATTATATTTGCAGGCAACTTATCGTATTTGTACCTTACCGTATATGCTGCCTACCGTTTTTGCACCTTACAACATATGCTGCCTATCGTATTTGTAGTTTACCGTATTTTTATATATCGATTTTTGCACTTATAAATACCGAGAATGCAGAACACCGTATATTCACTTATCAAACCGAACGTTAAAAAAATTCCAGATTTTAATTTTTTCAACATAAGCAGAAAATAAATATTAAAATATATGAAGCACAAAATATAAACGCATATAATTATGCAAGTTGATTTACAACTTTGTGCTCAATCTTCAATTTTTCAATATTGAAGTATACAAACTTTAGAAATATAATCTTCATATCCAACTCAATAATATCAACACTGTCAAAGAATACAGGCAAAATAGTTTGTATAACCTCGTATATTTCTTGTTCAAGCATGAAATGTACAAACATAATTTTTCTAGATGACACAATATTATTATGTAATTATAAAAATAATTTGTAATTATTTTCTTATATCATAGAAATATTTTTAGATATTGCTTCAAAAAAATTCCAAAAAACTAAAATTCTTATGCGAATAAAAATACGATAAATACAAAATTTTGCATGAACAACACTTGCAAATTTTTGTCTTTGTTTTTTTTTTTTTTGCTCTTTTTTTCCCCGCTTTACCCATTTTTGTTTTCATTTTACAGAGGTTTGAATCTAAATTATTGAAACAAGGATTTTCGATAAGTAAATATAGAATTTTGCTATGAATTGAATGTATGTTGGTTTGATTTTATCGTGTGGTTATAGGTCAATTTTTCTTAGAGGGTATTATCATTTCGTTTCTAACACTGACTTCTTTTAAAAATGGGAAGGAGTAGCCACTGTACAAGGAACAATAAAGTAATCTCATTCCACTGTTGAAGCAGTTTTTTTTTCCTCCTTTTTTTGCTTTCTTTTTCTTGTTTAGCTCACGTTGGTTTTTACCTGCAACCACGCTCCTTATTTTCTGCGACCATACTTCTTAGGCAACTATACTCCTTATTTTTAGGTACGAAGTAAGACAATAAGTTTTTTTGTTTTCCTTCTCACAGCCATCCCCTCCTCCCAAAAAAAATAAAAAAAAAAAATTTGCTGCTTCCAATTTTCCTTTTATGTAACATGAAATGGGCTTTACATGGTTAGTAGTGTTTTCTTCATATATATATATATATATATTTTTTTTTTTTTTTTTTTTTTTTTTTTTTTTTTTTTTTTTTTTTTTTTTTTGGAGTAATTGATTTAGGTTTTGTTCCATGTTGTATTGTGAAAATTCTGGGAACGCTCTACAACACTTGAAAGTTCATGGGAACGCTATACAATGTCAAATTCAAATTTTAGCGTTTACAAGTTTACGTTCTAGATTTCACTTTAATCAATTTAACCTTACGTGCGGAATTAATCTAACTAAAGCAACAAGTCACTTTAATTAGTTGTCTAGGTGATTAATCATACAAGTCAATTAACCTATGTTGGAATGCCGCAGTTTGTATATTATGCAAAGCAGTAAATAACAAACAATATGATGACGGAGAAACCCCAACGTGGGTAAAACTCCGGGTCAAGCCAGTTACCTCCACTATACCAATTCAACAAGTACAAGTTATACCAAACTCCGTACCCATTCAGACCGTTGTTCCAGTCTCACGATCTACTGCTGTAGATACTTCTAGCCTCCTGCTAGACTTCTCGATCTACCTCCTACAATCCAATCTGTTGTCCACTACAACCTCCTGGTCCTTAGCTGATTGTATCACCAAGTGGAACACCAAGAACCGCCTGTTCTTGTGCCTGTAACTGCGCCTCAATCCACCTCTCTCAATCCTCCAATGAGAGAGTCCCTTCCTCAATGGATTAAGGAAGTAAGTGCTTTGGGTTATGTAGATTCGATTTTTTTCCCCCAAAACAATGGTTGCCAGATCTAAAGAATTATGTATATGAATTTTCCAATTGATTTTGCCTTAGATCTCTTGAACAAAGATATGAAGATGTTATGCACTCAAAGAATAATGTGGCAATCTCTGAAATTTCGTCCTAGGGCTTGAGTATTTATACTTGAAGGTGTCTAGGTGGTATGGGCCGAGTAAAACACTTCAAAAACGCGAAATAGGGTTTTGGCCACATAGGACTGTCGCTCGAGCGAGAGCCAGCGAGAAGCGAGCTAGAGGTATTCTGTTTTTATCGCTCGAGCGATATCTCAGGGAGAAGCGAGCGACAGTGAGCAGTCATCAGTATTTTCATCATAACATTCTCGTCCGTTGTCCGATTGAGGTGATTCAAGTTGAGTTGGAAAACTAACTCAAAAGGATACAATTCTTCTAGAAATATCCTTGTCCAAGTTCCAACGTTTTCTATGTGAAAAATGTATTTTAAGTTATAACTGAAAATCCGGAACATAATTTGTGCGGCTCTTTGATATCCTTTAAATTTCCAATTGTATTATGATGATCTTGTCTGATCTTCTTGGACATCATGGACTCCTTCAACGACTCGAACACTAATTTACCTCATCTATACAAATTGCACCCTAAGTCCCGGACTTTTACACTAATGTTCAATTAAGTCCCTAACTTTTACAATTATACAATTTAGTTCGTTTTGTCCACAGAATCGCCAATTACACTTTTAGACCTAACAAAGTCCCCCTTTGGCATTCTGTGACAAAACTCTACAAAAGAAGTCAGGACAATAAAAAATAAATCAGGCCTTGACAACCAAAAACTAAACTACCCAGTAAACCCAATCACTGAGTCTTACATTCCTTCATGTACCTGATTCCTGAAATTCACAAACTCATATACCCAGTGTAAAAGCACGTGATACAGAAAATATAAAAATTAATTAAAGCTCTTAATCACAAATCAAAATAACAGTTTGAGACGTGATATTGATACCAATCAATAAACCAACCAAGACAACAACAACACTAAACATTAAAACTCAAACAGATGGATGTGATATGGAATGCAGTAGCTCTCCTATGTGTATATGTGTATGCTCAATCATTATTTTTTTCTCCCCCTCAGTTACACATTTCTCTCCCCCTTTTTGTCACAAATGCTGAAGGGAGATACATTAAGGCCAAGTCGAGCAATAACGCATAATAATAAAAAATGCAATTGATAGAATGTAAAAGCAAAATCAACAAGTAGTATAACTCCCCACATACTTAATTCAGTCCAGAATGGAGTAATAATATAAATGACTCGTGTGTGTAAAGTGTTACTGATCCAATGCAAGCAGGACTCCAAATCTTAATTATGTGAGAAGGGACATGCCAATCACTACTAATAAGTATGTTCTCCTACTAATGAGAGTCAAACCATGTAACGTATAGTAGGACCTATACTTATTATTTTTACTTATTTCCCCTTTACCATGAACTTGTTGGTTTTTCAATTTTTCAAAGTATTTCAGCTCATCATATTTTCATATTTTTCTCATTTCTCCATCTCATTAATTTTTCATCTTAAGTGCAGACTCTTCTCCATTAGACGACTAAGATGACCCCTATAGTTAGCTTTAGACCGGTTAACCCAAGTCAGTTGACCATAGGTACCCGATTTTAAGAGACCCCGCAGGCTTAATTGCTCGAGTCAAATAGGCCCCGAAGAAGAACATTAAGATATGAGCATTTAAAATTGGGGGAAATTTTTGGGTTAAAGTCTACGGAAATTGGTCAATTCATGTTCAAAGTCACCCCATCAACATGTGACAACCATCCCAAATCTCACATACGCGGTAGTATCCTACTAACAAATTCATAGTGTGTGCAGTGTAGATGGTACATGAAGGCACTTATACATATTAATCCAACTAGACCTAACCAAGCAATGGAAATTATTCTACAACTTATCAATTTTAGCTCCTACATGATACAACGTGCAAGCTCTAAGTCATGTGTAATGCTGTAGAAATTTCCATAACCAATTATTTTTGTCTTTTTCAAATTTTCAATGTTCTTGTGTTTTTCGTTTTTCCTAAAATGAATGCTCCACACACAAAATAAAATAAAGTCAAGTAGACAAAGACAAAAATAAATATGCATGCGCCAAACTCGTAGGTGAAAATGTACATGCATGAAAATTTTAGGCTCTGATACCACTTGAAAATTCTAGGAACGCTCTACAACACTTGAAAGTTCACGGGAACGCTATACAATGTCAAATTCAAATTTTAGCGTTTACCAGTTTACGTTCTAGATTTCACTTTAACCAATTTGACCTTACGTGCGGAATTAATCTAACTAAAGCAACAAGTCACTTTAAGTAGTTATCTTGGTGATTAATCATACAAGTCAGTTAACCTATATTGGAATGCCGCAGTTTGTATATTATGCAAAGCAGTAAATAACAAACAATATGATGACGGAGAAACCCCAACGTGGGTAAAACTCCGAGACCAAGCCAGTTACCTCCACTATACCAATTCAGCAAGTACAAGTTATACCAAACTCCGTACCCAATCAGACTCGTTGTTCCAGTCTCACGATCTACTGCTGTAGATACTTCTAACCTCCTGCTAGACTTCTCGATCTACCTCCTGCAGTCCAATTTGTTGTCCACTACAACCTCCTGGTCCTTAGCTGATTGTATCACCAAGTGGAACACCAATAACCGCTTGTTCTTGTGCCTGTAACTGCATCTCAATCCACCTCTCTCAATCCTCCAATGAGATAGTCCCTTCCTCAATAGATTAAGGATGTAAGTGTTTTGGGTTATATAGATTCGATGTTTTTCCCCCAAAACAATGGTTGCCAGATCTAAAGAATAATGTAGATGAATTTTCCAATTGATTTTGCCTTAGATATCTTGAACAAAGATATGAAGATGTTATGCACTCAAAGAATAATGTGGCAATCTCTGAAATTTCGTCCTAGGGCTTTAGTATTTTTACTTAAAGGCGTCTAGGTGGTATGGGCCGAGTAAAACACTTCAAAAATGCGAAATAGGGTTTTGGCCGTATAGGACTGTCGCTCGAGCGAGAGCCAGCAGGAAACGAGCGAGAGGTATTCTGTTTTTATCGCTCGAGCGAAATGCCAGCGAGAAGCGAGCGACAGTGAGCAGTCATCAGTATTTTCATCATAACTTTCTCGTCCGATGTCCGATTGAGGTGATTCAAGTTGAGTTGGAAAGATAAGTCAAAGGGCTACAATTCTTCTGGAAGTATCCTTATCCAAATTTCAACGTTTTCTATGTGAAAAAAGCATTTCATGTTATGACTGAAAATTCGGAACATAATTTGTGCGACTCTTTGATATCCTTTAGACTTCCAATTGCATTCCGATGATCTTGTCTGATCTTCTTAGACATCATAACCTCCTTCAACGACTCGAACACTAATTTAAATCATCTATACAAATTGCACCCTAAGTCCCTGACTTTTACACCAATGTTCAATTAAGTCCGACTTTTACAATTATACAATTTAGTTCGTTTTGTCCACAGAATCGCCAATTACACTTTACACCTAACATATTGAAAATGCATATTTTAGTTTGTTGTAAAGTTGAATGAATTCTATTTCTTTGTTTTGCAGAGAGGCAGTTTTCGGCTTTGGTCAGTTTCTCTCTCTTCTGTTTTTTCATTAATGAATTTTATTTAGATATGTGCAGGTTTTTCAACTTTCTCTCGATTGTCCTTGCTAGCTTTCATCTTCCTATAATCATCTGTCTCTATGGAAAGTTGATTTTCTATGCTAAAATAATTATCATTTGTGTGTGGATGTGTTTCTTGTTTAGGCTTTATAATTAATTATTTTCGTGAAAAGTATTGCCTTAGCATGATCTTAGTTTAGTTGGGTAAATTGATGCTAATTTGATGAATTTATTTTTGTTGGAATACAGAGCATTTAGTCTTGCTAATTTTATGGTTGGTTCACATTTATTGTTTCATAACTGTGATATATATATTTTTTTCATTAGTACTTTCATCTGCAATTCTATTGCTAGCTTAAAAAAATAAAAAAAAATTCTCCGCACAAAACGCGTGGAGTCTCCCCATGTGCGGAGTCCACAACATTTGCAATTTTTTTCCCTCGCTTTTCCTATTTTTGTTTTCTTTTTATAGATATTTGAATCTAAATTACTGAAACAAGGGTTTTTGGTAAGTAAATATAGAACTTTGCTATGAATTGAATGTATGTTAGTTTGATTTTATTGTGTGGTTCTAGGTCAGTTTTTTTTTATTATCATTTCATTTTAATCGTTCTGAAAGATTAAGGATTTTATTTTGTTTTACGAGGCAAGATAATAATTATGGCAAAACATGAAGTAGTTCTAATGGATCACTTGGGTTGGAAAAAAGCTCACGTCTTCAGCCATTCAAGTTGATGAGTTCTGATTTTGAATTTTTAATGATGTTTGATTTTTTTTTATTTTCATTTCTGTTGTTGAAAGGTAAATAACGTTGATTTCTCTTGATTATGCTGCTGCTTTAACTCATTGATGTTATCTTGGAGGTTAGTCAATACAAGTATATAGTTAAATACCTCGACATTGGTGAAAAATATGGTAATCTAAAAAAAATAGAAAAAAAGAAAAATAAAAAAAAAACTGTGTGGAGCAAGCGGAGCGGAGAGTTTGGAGATAGCTCGACATTGGTGAAAAAAATATGATAATCCCAAAAAAAAAAAAGAAAAAAAACGAAGAATAAACAAAAAAAACCAATGTGTGCGCACTGTTTGAGATAGCTCGACATTATTTCGAAATTGGTAAAAAAATATGATAATCTAAAGAAAAAAACGAAGAATAAACAAAAAAAATCACTGTGTGAGCACTATTCTGCACTTTGTGCGGAGCCAAGAGTTTGGAGGTGTTCCGCCAAACTCTCTGGCGAGTTTGGAGTGCGGTTGCTCCCACCTTGTACGGAGCAGCTTTGCAAATTTTTATTTTTCCTTAAGAAAGTCAACCATCCGGAGAGTTTGGAGAGAGTTTGGAGAAACACTTCCAAACTCTCTGGGCTCGGAGAGTTTGGAGTGCAGAGCAACGAAGCATTGTTGTGCAAATTTTTATTTATTATTTTTTTTCTTTTTGCTTAGGAAAGGTTATTTCAATTCTTGAGGTATTATCTACAAACTAAAATCTCGAAATCATTTTTGTAGCATTTAGAACTCAGATGGAATATTCATTAACCTCTAGTGTTTTAATTTGTTAATTGCGATAGAGTATATTGTGAAGCATATAATATGTTACAAATTTTTTGTTATATTGTGCGATAATTGATGTAAATGTGTTATCTTTTCTTTGTGTATATATATTAGCGTTTCTTCTTCTTTTCAACCATAAATGTTTACATCTCCAATTCCTTCACTAGAATTCAAAAAATCTACAATTTTTACACTAATAGAAACTGAATAAATACAAAACTTGTGCAACGCACGTGGTGATGACTAGTATATATACAAAAAGGTAGAAGTAGAAGTACAAGGAACTATTCTAGAAATGTTGCTGCAAAAGACTTACAAACTTAACTTTTATAAGAACTTTCAAATAAATAAAAATACAAAATTATGAAATAACCAATAGTGGAAGAATAAACCTTACAAAGGAGGCTCAGGTTTAAACATGGGAGCCTCTGGTATCATAGTATTCTTCAAAATCTGTCAATCACAAACATCAAATGAAGCACTCACATCAATTGCAGCCAGTGAAAGGCAATGAATTCAAATTCGTTTATTTATTGGTCATCTACAAAATATTGGGTCACTTGAATTTCCATGATCATGTACACAAACTTTTAAGGTATAAAATTCTATTACAGAAGATAACTAAAGTGCCCAGTTGTTATTTCTGGGATACAAAATTGTAAAATAGCTGCAATTGGCAAGTTAACTATGTTTCTATTCCAATATTTCTTTCTCTAATCATTCAGGCAACAAAAGGCATATTTTTGTAGGCGCAAAAGAAATCGCTAATTCTACAACGTAAATCAACATTAGCAAGATTCAAGTACAAGTACTGATTCTACTCATCATAGAAATGCAGCCCAATATGCCTATAAATAATTTCTTCATAAATCATTCATTTATAAGACTCTAAAAAACTTTATAAAAAACTAATAATAAAGTATGAATCTTTAAACAAATAGCTCACCAAACAAAAATCATAAAAGGAATCAATGATTTCAATAGCTTGGGAAAACTCTATTGCATTAACAAATTTAATATGCATATATATGGTTGAAACATTGCCAGTTTACTAATGATTTCAGATACTATTAGAGTTTGTTTTCTTTGAGTAAATGATGAAAGCCTCAAAAGTCGTATGTCAACAATCAAATAAGAAGACATCAACGCAAAAAGAAAAAGTAACTAAAGTGAAACTAAGACCAGAAACAGAGATCTAACCTCTTCCTAGCCAGATTGTTGCCTTTGACTTCTTTTGATGAGTAAATGAATCTTGCAAAACAAACGAAAGCATATATACAACAATATCAGCAGATTTATCCATCAACTGCATAGAAATAATATCAAAAGAACTAAAAACATAGCATGAAGGTTTTTGCTTGAATCCATTGGAGAAGATAACTATGTTAATAAGGAGAACAATCTGAAGATAAATGAAAGGAAGAAAAAGATGCTAATGGTGGTATCTTCGCTAAACAGAACTCAACATTTAAACTAGTTCAAGGCAATATCCCTTTACAAACGCAATAGATTCTAAACATACCATTAAATTGAATTGAAAGATAATATTTCTGGCAGACACAGTATTCATATAAATGTTACCCAATTAATTGAAAATTTTGCTCAGTAAGGTACTAAGGTTAATGACAATCAATGGCATATTCATCTATGCACTGCCTACTTTTTGATAAAAAGTATAATGCCTACTCAGAAGCATATCTGTAGCTTTTCATACAGATCTCAACCAATTGGAAATTCATAAAGCCCTTCATGTAATCAACGTAGCAATTTATTAAAATGTATCATTGCTAATTTAGGAACTTTAGTACTTCACTTTGCTTTAAATGGTCCCCTGTTGTAAGTTCTCCCAATTATTTTCCCAAAAAAATGAATACAAAACTACCAAGGGTTCAACTTAAATTTTGGCCTCAATTTTTTCACAACCTGGATTCAGCAAGTTCAATGGCCATCTAGCAGACTGAGAGCCCCCCGTCTTTGAACACGCTATTGTGAGTAGCCATGGAAGCACCGCACCTAATATAATTAAACTAAGGGTCCGTTTGATTGGAAGAAATTCCATGGAAAATGTTGTTTTCTACTTTGGTTGTTTGATAAGAAAGTGGAAATGGAGTTCGAATTTCAATGTACAAACACTTAAAGCATGTTTTTGGTCAATTGAATGGAAAATACTTTCTTATGGTTTTGGTGTAATTTTCTTTTACAACTTACATCGAATTGGTTTGCCTTTTCTATTTTTACAATCAAACGGACCCTAAATATAAAAAAGAGCTTAACACAATAGAAGAAAGAGATTGAAATTATTCTAAGAATCATTTGGAAAACTTCAAGATATGTAGTAAATATAGTTTGCTTAGTAAAAACTGAATTAGAAACGTATAAGTCTTCAAATATTATTGAGAATCCTCTATAGTGATGGCTCTTATTACTCAACGTAAGGGAACTGACACTAAAAAATCTTCAGCAATCAATTATGCTGTTTGTACGGCTTAATATCAATGATTTCTCTAATAACATAGAAATAAAAACAACTAAAAGTAAACAATTGCAATTATTAAGTTTCCATTTATTTATCTTTCTCCTTGAAAAGAGGCCAAATAGTTTTCCCATCTTACAGTTTGCAGGCTAGTTCATTGCACCAAAAGAATCTAAAAGATACCTGGCTATGATCCTCCATTGTGGTAGCTCTATCTAGTATTTTTTGGATCACATCCCATTACAATCCACCATTCATGCTGCGCATGTCAAAGGAGGATGTGAAAAGAATATCAAATTCCTACATGAAGGAAATGAGTGAATATATGAAGGCCACAAAATGAGGAAAGGCATACAAACACACACACATATAGGGCCAGAAAAGAAAGAAATGAAAGAAAGGCTAAACAAACATGAGCATACCTCTCCTAAATCAGTTAGAATCCAATTGCCATTAAGTGATCCAATTAAGATTCTGCCAAAACCAAGGTCTTGCCTAGAAGATAAGGCAACAAATTTTCAGTAACGGTTATGTATTTAATCCGTCAAATTACAAGACTTTAAAACTGATTAAAGGCATCAATTTGCCTCTATACTACATTGAAAACTTCGATTGCTTTCATCCCACTAAGTATTAATAGAATAAGTAAAATCTTCAAAACTCGAGAATATGAGTTTGGACTGCATAAAGAAGGAGATTCTACTTTTGGGTAGAAGAACTAGTTCTTCCAAAACCATAATGTAACCCAATAATGAAGAGTCGAAAGAAGGCAAAAAACGCAATAATCTCAAACAACCCAGGAGTTATAAAAGAAGAGAAGAAAAACGTAAATCAACTTAGAAAACAGATCTCAAAATTTATGTGTCAAACAGATTGTCCTCAATTTGTAGTGAGTATAATGGCATCGACAAAAATCACGTAGAGAATGAGGGTTCACAAACAATGGAAATCAATTATTCAAAACGTCTAGAGAAATCACAAAAAGAACAAGGGTTTCATCGCATAAATGTTATGGTTGGAGCCCAACTTCAACCAAAACCAATTAATTTTCTAACCAAGCTCAACCAAATAACTAGCAGCTATAAATTCAAGATATTGTAATTATCCAAATTAAAGAACACAACCTGAAATAACTAACAATAAAAACACAAGATTCTGAATATAAATTGCAATCAGCCAAATTGAGGAACATAAATTAAATTACTAACAAGAACCAGTTAATCGCCAACCAAAATCAATTCATTCATTCCCTTAATTGATGATTGTCTTACAATGCAATGGATTACAAGTAACAATTACAAAAGAAAAAATGGTTTAGGTGAGGAAGAAGAGACAGAGAATTGGAGAGAAGATTAGAGTAGAAGAAGAGTAGAGGAAGAATCGAGAAGAAGAGTAAGCAGGAGAAGAAGCTTGCCATAGAGGGGGTACTTTCAATTTTGCAGTTTGATTATTTTTTTTTTTTTGATTCACAACAGTGGCGTCTTGTCACTCAAAAACAATTGTGTCCTTATTCATATTTTACAATTACAAAAGTATAACAATTCTTTAAAAAATAATAATACTCTTAATAATTTAAATAAATTAAGTTATTTTCATACGTAAATTTTAAAATCAATTTTACTTATCAGTTTCTTCAATACAATAAAAAAGAATTTTTTCCTTCCATCTGCTAAAATAGCGAAATCTCCCAAAATTATCAAAGGTTCAACAAAAAAACAATACTCAAAGTCGGCACTGAAAATTGGTAAGTGTAAATACGTATTTTTAATTTTGTTTTAGTTAAATTTACTGTTTGAATCTTTAAATCATTTTTTTGACAAAAGCAGATGAATTTTACAGTATTTAAACACAGATTTATAATTTTTTTTATAGCAAAAATAACAAAAAAATTCATCTCTGTATGCATATATTTTACAGAAAAAATTTATAGGTGTCTGTAAAATAAATATTTAAACATTATTTCTTTAAAAAAGGGAAAAAATAAAAAATTCGAACGTAAATTTCAGATGAAACGGACGAAAAAAATTGGACCAAATGTTTCCAGCCAGCCCAGTTGTCCGGGCCGGATGGAAACAGTCCAGCCGGCCCAGATAACCAGGCCGGCTGGAAACATCCGACCCAGCCTTTTTTTTTTCCCTTCCTCTTCCCCTTCCCTTTCAGATTTTAGAATTTATTTGTTCATTAATATATGTTTATTGAAATAAATATTAATGAATATTTAAATACTAATTGAAATAAATATTTTTGAAACAATTAAAATAATCAATGAATTATTTAAAGTATTAAATTAAATTAAATATGAAATGAACAATTTAAAAAATTATATATTAATTCCTTATTTTTAATTTGTGGCAGATATGACATCAGCATGTGTCCCAATTTGTTACTTTGGTGAATTTCAAATGAATGAAAATGCCTAGTGGGAATGGAAATGGATGAGTGAAGGAGATGGGGTTAAAGCGATTTTTATAACAAGGAGTACATCGTTCGCAGAAATGTACAGTGATATACAAAACATGCTTAACGTCGATCCCTCTCAGTACGATATGGAATTGGGATTTTCGTTTCATAAGCATTCAACTATTTCAATTCCACCTATGAAAGTTATTTCTGAAGTGGAAATGAAACATCTAATTAAACTGAACCAAGGCCGAAAGTCGACTCCTATTTGCGTAACTTTATTGGGGAAGAATGTCCACGAAGGTGAACACGAAGTTTCAAATGAAGAGAATCATAATGTAAATGATGTTTGGGATACAATTCAGATTGTTCGTGAAGATGATGCGGTTATTACCGAGACCACTGCTACTCACCATGATCACACTGTTACTCACAGAATTCCATCGATAGTTGAAGACAACGAGAATGAAAATGCATTTACAAACGAGGATTTGATTGATTTATCTCGTAGGGGACATGAGTCGGGTGGGAGCTCACAGGCCGGACCGAGTACACGGTCTTCTAATTGTTCGCGTGTAGTTCCCGATGATGAAGATGTATATGTCGATCAACTATTCGAATCAAAGAAAGAATTGCAAGAAGCTGTGCACCGAATTGCTTTAAAATATAACTTCGAGTTTAAAGTGAAAAAATCAAACAAGTCGACATACACAATTATCTGCATTGACGACAGTTGCCATTGGCGTTTGCGAGCGACTAAGATGGACACGAATGAGTTCTTTGTAGTCCGTAAGTATGCACGGGAACATACTTGCGAAGTGGGTATTCGTCGAAATGATCATAGGCAGGCACGATCATGATTCATTGGTCGAGAAATAATGCACAAGTTTCAGGATCCACGAACGATCTACAGACCTTCGGACATCATTAATGATGTTCGATGAGAGTACGGGGTGGTCATGAGCTATCAGAAGGCTTGGAAGGCTAAAAAATGTGCATTGGAGGATTTGATGGGTTCGACTGAGGAGAGTTATGCTAAATTAACCAGGTATTTCATTATTTAAGTGTTTATTTCTTTGTTATTTTAAATTTTAATTATTTAATTTCAATTGTTTATTTATATGTAATTAATTATTTCATTGAATTGTTTATTTTTCTGTTCATTTAATATTTAATATATTATCTAAATTATGATTATTTTTATTTACATTGGCCAGGTATTGCTATAACATGGGAAGAATTAATACTGGGTCGGCATTTTTTATTGAGAAGGATGACGAAAATCGCTTCAAATATTTCTTTATGGCCCTTGGACAATGTGTTCAAGGATTTCGAAATACAATGCGACCCCTAATCTTAGTCGACGGTACAACCCTTAAGGCGAGATAAGGGGGCAAGTTGATTATTGCAACATGCCAAGATGCGACCATCCAAATTTACCCTCTTACGTTCGGCATAGTCGATGGAGAAAATGATGTAGCAATGAGTTTGTTTTTCACGAAGTTGATGGAAGTAATTGGAGATGTCGAAAATCTTGCATTCGTAATCGATCGAGGGCAGTCAATAATAAATGGTATCGCCGAAGTCTTCCCTGAGGCACATCATGGTTATTGTATGTACCATATACATGGAAACTTGAAGACCAGGTATCGAGGCAATGGCGTCGTTGCGTTGTTTAGAAGAGCTGCTGAGGCTTACAGTTTTCAAGAGTTTGATAAGTTCATGGTCGAAATAGACAGTAAATCGCATGCTGCATGGGAGTATTTA
Source organism: Olea europaea var. sylvestris (assembly GCF_002742605.1). Lineage (NCBI taxonomy): Eukaryota > Viridiplantae > Streptophyta > Magnoliopsida > Lamiales > Oleaceae > Olea > Olea europaea. Next base: position 18,478,127 of record NC_036253.1, on the reverse strand, counting down.
ACAGAGATGGGGATTGAACATTGGGCACGATCACATTTTCCAGGACGTCGATACAACATGATGACGTCGAATAATGCGGAGTTGCTTAACGCTTTATTCAAGAAAGATTGAGAGTTACCAATTCTCGCAATGATTGAGAACATTCGTGACAAGTTACAACAGTGATTTCATGATCGACGTGAGGAATCACAGAGTTGTGCAAGTGTGCTAACCCCGGCTCAAGAAGATAAGCTCTTCAAGACTCTAGATGTGACAAGAAAGGTATATGTAGAACCACTGGATCAATTTCGCTTCTCCGTGAGATATGCACGTAATTTCGGATACATTGTGGACTTGAATGATAACACGTGCACGTGCAGACGGTTTCAGTTGGAGAGTTTTCCGTGTACACATGCAGTGGCAGTGGCTATGCATAGAGGATTACCACCACACACCTCGGAACACAGGCCTTCGCCTCTGCATCTTCCGTACATCGCAGTCCAGTGACGAGGGCAAACTCAAATATAGAGAACGTGGCTACCTTGCCCCCCAAGATCAAAATGGAGGGCGTCTCCGTCAACTAACTTCAGCAAGCGACATAACAGGGCATCCAGCAGCTGCCCAGACCACTGTACATCACGCAACGAATACAAGGGCCATAAACATAGTCGACGTAATATATCTGCGTGATCGTCGTCCAGCAAATCCAATACCAAAGCGAAGCTGGTAAAGTTAGGGATCTGTCTGACAGCGTCGTCCAGATGATATTTCATCCTGCAAAATTTCAAATATTAGAACCCTATGCAAATGATGTTCGATAAACAAAAATATTAAAACAATATACTAACACATTGCTACTAGATGCAATAACCAACCGATAACGGAATAAACAAAATTAACGTATATTACTATTTTTCATATACTTAATTTACTAATTTGATCGTTTATTTTAATATTTTAATTGCTTATTTTAATTATTTATCTAACACTAAATTAACTTTTTCATTTTTAATTAATGTTTAAACACTTATTTTAATTCTTTATGCATATCGCTTATTTCATATTTACAAATTTATTTTAATTGCTTCGTAAAAAATTAATGTAATTGACATTTTCATATCCTAATTTAATTGTTTATTTTTATTATTTCACAAATGTTTATATATTTATTTAAATTCTTTATGCATATTACTTATTTAACATGTAATTAATTATTTTAATAACACTTATTTTGATCGTTTATTTTAATATTTTAATTATTTTTCTAACACTTAATTTACTTTTTCATTTTTAATGAATGTTTAAATGCTTATTTTAATTATTTACGCATAATGCTTACTTCATATTTACAAATTTATTTTAATTGCTTTGCAAAAACTTAATTTGATTAATATTTTAATTTTCAAATTTAATTGCGTATTTTTATTGTTTTACAAATATTTAAATATGTATTTAAATTATATATTTATATATATATATATATATATATTTATTTATTTATTTATTTATTTAAATATTTTTTTAATTATTTTACTATCACTTATTTTGATATTTTAATTGCTTATTTTAATTTTTTTCTAACAGTTAATTTATTTATTTATTTTTAATGAAGTTTTAAAACTTATTTTAATTATTTACAAATGTTTAATTATGTATTTAAATTCTTTATATATATCTTATTTAATATTTCATTTTTTAAAATTAATTTAGTAACACTTGTTTTTAAATGCTTATTTTAATATTTTAATTATTTTTCTAACACTTAATTTAGTTTTTTAATTTTAATGAATGTTTAAATACTAATTTTAATTCTTTAGGCATAATGCTTATTTCATATTTACAAATTTATTTTAATTGCTTTTCAAAAAATTAATTTTTTTGCTAATTTAATTTTCAAATTTAATTGCTTATTTTTATTATTTTACAAATGTTTAAATATTTTTTTAAATTCTTTAGATATATTAATTATTTAATATTATATTATTTCTTTTAATTTTTTTACTATTACTTAATATAAAATAATTAATTAATCTAAATTAGCAACTAATAAATATTTCGATAAATAATATAACATTTACATCTTATATTTACTAATAATTTTAAATACATAATATACATTCAAATTAAGCAATTCAAATAAATAATTACATATTAGAGAACACAATATAAGCCATTAATAATTATTTAATTAACTTCAATAATTACCGAAAAAAAATCGATTGCCAAAATAACGGCCGGCCCAGACCGGCCTAGCTACCCAGTTGATTGGGGACAGGGCGCCCAGACGGCGTGCCCAGCTTCTGCCTGGCATTTCCGGCCGAGGAGATCGTCGGAAAACTTCATTTCCGGCGATCTCCACTCCTTCCCAAGTAATAACAACCCAAATTCCACATGTATCACAAGGATTTCTCAACAAATATATATAAAATCATACTTTTTTCCAAAAATAAAAATAAAAATATGATTTTTTTTTGTATAAATTTCTTACCTTCTTCAGAGAGAAATGACCAACTGGGTCTCCTATTTTTCCTTATTTGTCGGTGATTGGGTCGACTATGCTACAGTACTTTCCTTCTCGGCTTTGCTTCTTTTTCCTTGGTGAGGGGTAAAATTGGGTTTGTCTTCATTTTTTTTGGTTTTCACTCTTTTAAATAATTTTGCCTTTTTTTTTTTACTGGTCAAAGGCGATTTTGGAAAATTGGCCGGGTCAATCGGCTGTTGGCCACTAATTCCTCCCAAAGAAAAGGAGAGAAAACGTAGTAGCCATGATCAATTCAATGTTCAACCCCTCCAAAACATAACCATACAACCCTATATAGAGTAAAATAACAATTGGGCTTGGGTAGCCTACTAGTACAAGCCTAATTAGATAAAATCAAAGATAAATGGTTCAATAAATAGTTACCCATGACAATAAAATTGGAAGGAACGCATTTGCGGAGTGAAAGAGTTGTATGATATAGCTGTGAAGAGCAATGGTTAGATGGTTGTGTGAAATTAAAATTGTAACAGTGGCATTCTGAGCAACGCGGAGACCAGGCGTCTCCTCGCTGCAGGGAGACAGTCTCCAGATATCTCTAGGCAACGTGAAGAGCTGTCTTTCCCCACTCTCTCCACGCTGCATGAGGACTTCTCTGTCCGGTCTGTGCATTCATTGATGAATATAGGTTGAAAATCAAGTTAGAAATGCTTATAAATTAATTTTATTATTAATTAACTTATTTCTTTGAGCTTCTCATTTGAATAATGAAATAAACAATTTCTTTTATTCCTTCATTTTCATTTAGCCCCTGTTTGATTAACATTAAATTAAATTACATTACATTTCATTTTTCTCTCTCCTATTTTCAACTATACAATCTTCTATAAAATAATATTACACAAATCGAAAACTTTACCTTCTTTTTCAACCACTTATTTTTCTAAAAAATACTATTCCCCCCATTACCATTTTCAGGTAATGGGGGCCAAACAGGGGCTAAATCTTATCATCTTTAATCATTATCTTTATGCCAACAATTGATTATGAATTTGTTTTAGCCCTACAAAGTCTCCACCGCCTGACTTTTTTTTAATTTAATCTTATCCCCTTTAATCATTCTTTTTTGCATCACTTTTTTGACCAATTATTGATAATTTGACCATAAGAAAAAGAAAAAGATAATACACACACATGGATATTGTGTATATAGATACACATAGTTATATAACTATATCTACATATAGTTATATATGTAGATATATAACTATACATATAACATCCATTACTGTAAAAAAATATTTTGTTGTTTCTTTGAGGATAAAATGGGGAAAAGAATACTTCCTAAATGAATAGTCAATGCAGCCTTTTCTCTTTGAAAAGAAGAGGGATAAGGTTGTTAAAGATGTGACTTCTACTTGATTTTGTTATTCTTATATTTTATGTCCTTCTGATATAATAGTCGAGCAAAATATTAGTATATGATTGTTTTTAAATTATGATTTCCAGAATTTTTAAATTCCAATTGATTTATGTTTCTAGTGTGTGGAAAGATAAAGCTAACTATGGCATGTTAGGATAGTATTCCTTCTATTTCAATTTGATCACCGTACTTTGGCTTAATTTATATTAATTGAAATTTAATCAATCCATAAGTGAACTGGAAATATGCATGAATGAGGTTCATTGAGATGAGTGAACTGATGAAATGATAGGACAGTATATGGAATTTTGAATCTTTGATGCCTATGGAATCTTGTCATTTTAAAATTTGGGAAGGAGGGGGAAGGGTAAATTTTTAAATGGTATATTATTCATATTTGTATTAAGACCACTTTTTCGTCCCCGCCCCATTCACCCGATAAGACGGGTAATCCAGACCCATTCAAGCAATCTTCTGAGCATTGGGTTGAACAGGTTATTTTGCCATCCCTATGATGAAATTATTATTGTTCTACATTAATTTTCTAAGAAGTTTTGTATCATGGAAAGAGGCCATTTGATCTTGATATCACTATTGCGTGTAATTAATATTTCTTAAGTAGATCTACAATTGCATCTCGTTTAATTTCATCTCATAATTATCCTTTTTCAAAATTTCATTAAGCCATCCATTTTGCTCATTTCTCATGCATGTATCTTGATTTCAATAAACTGAAACTCTTTCTCATAATTTACGTGTCAATAGTATATAACTTATGTAACAAATTTTATCATAAACATACACCCTATGTCTTACTCATCACTTTTTGTACCTATAGTTTTTTCCACCATCATTTGGATTATATCTCTATTGTTTATAATTTACATCACATTCTTGAAGTGTTATAATTTTGACCAGATCTGAAACCACTTCATTGAAAATGGAATAGCTTTGGTACCAGTTTGTTGTGAAACGAAGATGATACCAAATTAATCCAATACCAAATTATTAGAGAAAATAAGAGACTATAGCCACTATATAAAGTAATTGATCACAAGAACAATGTAATATTGTAGCGAATGGGGATTTCTTATAATAAGGAGAAAGAATACAAAGATTTTGTGTTTATAATTTGTCTAACTTATAATGAGGTTAAACAACTTAACTAAATTGTAGAGAAGAGCCAAATAATTATAAGGAATAATCCAAACCTTAGAAATAGATTCATAGATGAAATATAATGCCCAAACCTTCTCATCATCTCTTCAAGTCCAACATAAATTCTAATTCCTAATAGAGCTTCCAAATACAACTTCAACAACAATTTGTCAAATAGACTTCGATTAGGATTTCAAAAGTATTCCAAATAGAATTCATCTTAATGTATACTTTAATTAGAACTCTTAATTATTTTCAACAAAGAATTTGAATCACACCAAATTCTATCAATCTCCATGTTAACACGAATTCCATTACAATGAAAAAAGCGTAAAATTTTCTCCACCTGGAGATGAATTTCACTACAAGAAATAAATTTGAACTCTTCAATGAAAAGCATAAACGAATTTCTCCATCAACAATTCCAATTTAAAGTATTCTCCACCACTGCTACCAAAACTAGGGGCAAAAGAGATCTAATGACCACCATACAAGGCTAAAACAAGCTGTGTAATAGAATCGCAACTGAATACGTAAAAGAAAGATCTTAGCTAGAATCACTACCCTTGACCGTATTCCAAACATCAACAAAATCAGTAGAATTGTACCTATGTGGAATTTTATGGCCAAAATGGGTCTATATCTAGCAATTGAATAAGATGACACTGATGATCATGGTGGCAAGATGGATTTACCCATATCTTCAAAATTCAAATGAGATGTATTTATAAAAGAAGACCTAAAATTGGACTCCAATGGTACAGAAACCAACTCCAAATCCACCGGAGTTATTAAAATATGTTGATGACTAGAAGATTCTGTATTACCCTACAAGATATATAGATGGGATTTTCTATGTCCCATCAGCATAACATGGGCTCCTCTGATAACCTTCAGGACTCCACCTTCAACTGTGTATATGTATTCTTTTGAATCAAGAGTACTTAAGGAGATAAATTTTCTCTTTAAATTTGGAACGTGTCTCACTGTATCAAGTGTTCTAATCGTCACATTAAACATCTTTATTTTGGCCTGGCCAATAACAACTATTTGACAAGATGTGTTATTATCGGTCATCACAACACTTTTTGTAACTTCCTTATATGCTAAAAACAATTCCCATTTGGGTTACATATGCAAAGTGCAAGCTATATCCAAAATCCAAGGCTCGTCAAGTTTGGAGTTGAAGTCAGACATAACTAAAAGCTCTCCATCAATACTAGGATTTATTGAAATACTTGCTTCTCCTGAAATTTCTAAGTGCTTTCCCTTCCGAAATGTTGCAACCGAATTTTCTCTCTTACCCAATTTGTAGTAATCATTAATTAAGTGCCTTGAATTCTTGTAATAAATTTTGAAGTTAGACCTTAATTCGCCCCTTGCATATCCACCATCAAGAACAAGGTCATCTTCATAAATCTCAGCAATATGCTTCATCTTCTTTGGAGAGATCACGACTGTACAAGATCTTGTCTAAAAACAAAAAATATGAAGCGGGGAAAAATCAATCCCATATAAGTGAGCATTGCTTACCTCCTAACCTTCCACAATGAAAATGCTGCAATCCAATAGCAAAACATCAAACTTCATGGTTGCCATACCAAAAACAAAATCTCCCTACGAATTCAGCCCGAGCTTTGACACTAGTTGTTATAATCCAAACTAGATCTAGAACCACTTTGTTAGAAGCGGAATAGTTCTAATGCTAGTTTGTTGTCAAACGAAGATGATACCGAATTAATCCAATACCAAATTTTTGGAGAAAATAAGGGATTATGGCCATAATATAAAGTAATTGATAACAAGAACACGTGAAAAATGTAATTTTGTAGAGAATGGCGATTTTATTATAATATGAAGAAAGAATACAAATGTTTTGTATTTATAATTTGTCTAACTTATAATGAAATTAAACAACCTAACTAAATTGTAGAGAAGAGCCACACACACACACACACACACACATATAGAATACCCAAAAGTTTCCTTATCTTGATCTCTTAAAGTCCAATCCAAATTCTAACTCCCAATACGATTTCTAAATAGAACTTCAAATAGAATTTATCAAATATACTTTGAATAGGATTCTAAAAGCATCCAAAATAGAATTCTTCTTAATGTGCGCTTTAATTAGACTCTTCAACAAAGAATTCAAGTCATAGCAAATTCTAATATGAGGTTTTATTTTCCTTCAAATTACTAAAGCTATTTAAATAAGTTAAAGATATGAAACATGAAATGATACTTTAAGTTGGTTTGGAGTTCAATAACCACCAAATTTATACATATTTGTTTTGGAAACCAATAAGTCATAGAACAATATTAAGCCCCAGTTTGATAAAGATTAAAATCTAGATTTTTATGGAAGTAAAAAATCAATAACTTATTTTAACCACATATTTTATGGGAGACAAAACTTTTCAATCACATATTTTATCAACTATTGACAAAATCTAGTAAAAGTATAATTTTAATTCCTACCAAACAAGGACTAATTGTATAAATTTAAAATACTTAAACGATTTCATAAACCTCCTTTTTTCTTTAAAGTAGGACACAATTTTGTACACCACAAGAAACCATTCCAATGGAATTTTTAGTCAAATAACAATTATATAAATATTACCATTTTTCTTTAAATTCTATTATATTATAGAAGTAATAAAATATGTACCAAACTGAAAAAAAAAATGAAGAAAAAATATAGAAGTGAAGAAAAAAATGTCATCTTCAGCAACCAACCACACCCAGTCCAATCACAAGGACCCCTCTGACTCCACCACTAACTTCTCAAGACAGTTTGCTTGGTATCCATCTTCCTGTTTCATTATCTTATTTAACCCTAGAAATACAGTCAATGAACCTAGTTGATGGAAAGGCGTAAAACAACGCGAAGAGCCATATCTAGGTTGACTACAGGCTATCACTAAAGAGCACGTGGTCAAGTGAGTAGAGCGTAACTCTTAACCAAATCAGGTATAAGATAGCCAATAAAGGACTGCCACATATCATTCTCTCAAAATGACCAAACTATCCCCAATGCTTGGAGTAAAATCTATAAATATCCCCCTTATTTGAAGAAGAGGGCATGCAATTCAAGTATCTCTATCTTAATTAGCTATTTCTCCACTTGTTCTAGCTGAAGTATCAAAACTAGTGAATTTAGGAGGAGAAAGTCATCGCTAGGTGAAAGGATATGTTAATTGTATTTATATTAGTATTTGATTGTAATTATTTTATCAATAAACTTGTTTGATTCAATTTGTATTGTCAACTGTAAAAAAATAATGAACAAAGTGAACCATAAAATATAATCACGTTTGAAAAAAAATCTAATTACTCTAAAAATTTGAGATCACGGGTCAAACTGGAGAGAAATTGGAAGAGGTGAAGGCATGAGTGATGGAAGTAAGAGAATGCAACGACTGTCCAGATAGTGACATAATCTTAAAAGGTAGAGAGAAAAAAAAATGTCAACTGAAGTGAAGACCGGTATTTTTCTCGCACAGCGTCTCCACTTGCAGAAGAAAATGTTGTATGCAAAATTGTTCAAGAGGTGATGGAAAGCTTGAAAGCGCTGATGGCGGAAAATGCTTTTCTACTAGCGAAAATAGAAAATGCTACAAAAAAAAGGCTTACAGGAGAAGTTGGAAGAGAATGAAACTAATCCTTTTAATAGCTCTTTCCATGATAATTCCAGTGTAGAGGAATAAAATACCCGTGATAGTAGGCCAAAAAGTCCTTTCAAGTGGCTACGCAGAAATATGCTTGCTAAAGAGAGGTTTCTTAAAGATGTCACTTCTTAGGATCGGAGAAATAGTCGTCGTGATGGTCAAGAGTTGAAAGTTTCTTTAATACCTCATACAACACTCCTCAAGATGAAGAATATGAAGATTGACTTACTAGGTCATATGAATTGGATGATGATGATGAACATCTCACATTCTCTCGAGAAATCAAAGATGAGCCAATCCAAGACCAGTTCAACAATTTGGTCACGGACAAAACTATGGCGAAGAAGATCTGATGTATCATTTTGTTGAATACATGGCACAAAGGAAATTGAATAAAACAAGTCCTGTACTGAAATGGCAATGCTTTCGTCTATTGACTAAGCACTAGTATAGCAAATTGTCGTTGAGGTCAATTCGAAGCTGACTGTAGTTAAAGCAAGTTTTCCTAGGGGCATTTGCATGAAGCTAAATGGGACAAGCCCCAACTACTAGGCTTAGCAACATAAGGGAAAATCCCTTAGGAGCTACTTTGCACATTTTAACACGGAGTTGATTGATTATGAAATGATTTCAATTGAGAAGGCTATGGATGCCTTATAGAACGGATTACTCATGGAGACTTCCTTTTAGCGGGATGTTCGTAACAAAAATTCAGCCTTCTACCATTAGCTAGTAAGTTTGATTCATAATGGGATCTAGACTAAAAATATAATTGAGAATCGGAAGAAGGTGGAGCCGGGATGAGTTCTCAAAGGAAAGACTTCAATGTATACGCCATATTGTTGACGTATCAGTATCCGAGCCTCATCAATCATAAAAAAAGTACATGCGATCTCTTGAGCTATAGCAGTCAAAGCACGTGTCCCCTGACAACTGTTAGTTAAAATTGTGTAAAATTCATAATAGTACTGATCATGATAAGGATGGTAAAGCTACGAGATTACAAGGTATGATACATAAGGGATCCAACAGCCAGAAGTCTCCATACTCAAGTGATAGAGGGCAAGGTCGTAGAGGCACATCAAGGCATGAGACTCCTTGTGAGCATCCTCAATTGAAAGAGGGAATTGTCTCATTTTTCTTCTCAAAATCTTTTGTAGAAATCAATTTGAACTAGGATCTTACCTAAATCTTGTTCTATACATATATGCCTTGGTCCAACAATTAGAGGAGGCGTAGAGTTTCATTGTACACATTTATTTGTGCATGGGCTTGTAGGATTTATTAGATACATATATTCAAGTCGAGGGTTGGGGATTCATTGTACACATTATACAACCCAAAAGAAGGGAAAATCAAGAAATCAATCAAGATGCTAGGGTTTCAAGGTTTCTCGAGAAGAAGTGGAATTCATCTTTTTCCTCTTTACCTTAAAACCCTGTGATGTTTTTTATTTTATTCTTATCTTCTCCATGATGTGTAATTATTTATTTAGTTAGAATGATTGGACGTGACCTAGTTTTAAACCTTAATGCTAATTAAAAAGTTTCAAATCTCCAATTGATGTGAATTATTTTTTTCTTCTATTCTTAATGAACAATTTAAAAGCATGATAATTAGATTGACTAGCACACACATTGGTTGAGCATAGAATGAGTAAAGAATTAATTTTATTTACATTACTTATGAAATTTATATGAATTATCAAATGATTTCAATACTTGACGCGAGTTTGGCAAAGTTATTTAATACATTTATATTTTTATTTGCTTGCTAGCTTGCTCGCTTGTGTTTAGTAGATAGACTTGCTCTGGATCAACAAGATTTTGAGTTTGGATGTATTTGATAAAAGCATTTTATGCACTTATTCGAGCTTTTATTCTTATTGATTTATATATAAATCGAGCAAATATATACTTAATTTGTGTACATCATGTTAATTGTACAAAAATCTCAACTTGGATATAATTTATGTGAAAAGAGGTTATTTAGAGTTTAATTGGAGTTGATTTGAAGCAATTGTAGATTAACCAAATTTCAAGAGAACAATTGGAAATATTAATGGAACATTAGGTAAAAATTCATAGGTTTCGTGAGTTAACTTCGACAATTGAAAAGTTTGAGACTCAGTTACAAACTTTAGAAACTTGCATTGGGTCAACTATAATGATTTTAGAATGAAGGGAACTAAATCGTAAATATTATAAGATGAAGGACTATATTTGAAAGAGAAAAAAAGTTCAATCCAAAAAATAATTGTTTCTTATTTCTTCTCAAACTCTTTTGTAGAAACCAATTTGAACATGAATTTTACCTCTAGTTCTATAAATGTGTGCCTTAGTCCAACAATTTAAGGACGCTTGTAGAGTTTCATTATACACATATATTCAATTCAAGGCTTGTGGGATTTCATTAGAACATATTCAAGTTAAATCCTGAGGGATTCATTGTGTGCATATTATACAAGCCCAAAAGGAAAGAAAATCAAGAAATCAATCAAGAAGCTAGGATTTCAAGATTTTACAAGAAGAAGGCGGAATCTTGGTACAAGATCTTTATTGTTTTCCCATTTTTCCTTAAAATCTGATGATGTACTTTGATTCATTCTTGTTTTATTCTTCTCCCATGATGTGACATTAATATTTTAGTTATAAAGAAGGATTGTAACCTAGTTTTAAACCTTAGTTTTAATTTGAATGTTTAAATTTTCAATTGATGTTGTGGATTGTTTTTGTTTATGTTCTTAATGCTTGGATTAATTGGCCATTGATTCATTGGTTTTGTGAGCTATACTTACATCAAGAGGTAGATTATTTGTTTAGACCACGTAGTAGTAGTTGGAAACTACATTCTCTATCTAATATGGTCGTTACATTGATTCTTAGAGAATTAATGCATTTTATAAAGGTATACCCAGATTCACATAAAGATATAAAATTGACTTAGTAAAATAAAATCAATTTGAACTCGAAAAATGTAAATTGAATATGTTAGAAAAATTAATTTGGGTAAACATATTCAATTGTATACAAATTGATGATTAAGTGTGTTGGAGTGCGACCTCTGATCTCGAATAATTATAGTATCCTTAGATAATCAAGGCCATCTTTAAGAGTTTAGATAGGACCACTTCTACAAGCTCGGCCACATGGCCATCGTAATCTAGAAGCATAATGATTACAACTCCTCAGACATACTATTAAGCCAGCCAGTTTACCAATTAACAAAGGACACCTAACAATTTTGATCTCAACACCTCCTTTTCCACCAATTAGTCACAAGGGCTCCGTATTCAATGTTAGCTCATCAGTTTCTAATGAGCAACAGAGCCGACACTATAATGATCTGATGACGGTCAACCATTACGGCCAATTAGAGATGATATCATTGGTACGCCTCCTAAGCTTAGCAATGTAGCTGATTTGATTGATAAGACTCATGTTGGCCAATAGAAAGCTCATCCTCACTATAAATAGAGATCAATGTTCTCACTTTGGAGGAGGGGAGACTTACTTCACAATTTCGAGCCAAACACACTATCCTTGACCATTTCTCCTACATGAGGAATTACTACATGCTTTTGTTTAGGAGGTGTCAATAAACATGCATTTTTAGCTTAAAAGTTGGCCAAAGAATCACCCTTACAGTTTTTTACGTCAACAAAGTGGATAGCTATTGTGAAATCATGAATCCTAACACTTAAACCATCATATAGAAAATAATGTTTTATTGTTTTAGTATATTTAAAAAAAAAATCACAACAAGATAGCTTTCATTCGAAATGAAGTTATGAATACTTTAACCACGATGAGATAGCAATTCTCATGGAATGATATTTTTTACTCTTAGATCTCCTTTATTACTTGTTGAAATCGTATACTAGTGGATATGAAATCGACAACAATTGCCATAGTCAAGCTAATGAATATAAACAAGAGCTTTTTTTGTTTAGTTAAAGGAGTGCGATACCTCCGAGATTTTATTAGTTTTCCTTTACTTGTGGTGGAGGAATACCATGGTTATATGTGGTAATAATGAAAGCAGTAAATGCGGAAGACTACCTTCCTTACAATAAAAGTAAATGCTAAAAAAAATGTAAAAGAGTAAAGAGGAAATACTATTTCCCTTACAATATGCAATCAAAGACAAAAGCAAGAATAAAATAAAATTACAATTCATATTCTAATGCTGGGTAGTCCATGTCTATCTACCTGTAGGAGTGCTCTAATATGTCGTGGTAGGTCAGCTTGTCCATATGTTTGATATCGTAGGTGATTCCAACCATTTGCTGCAAGAGCATCGACAACCTGGTTTTCTTCTCTGTAGTTGTGGGAAACTATGTTTTTATCGAATGAGATGAAGTATGCAATCTTTTCGAGTATGCCCTGAATAGCTAATGGTCCTCCACCTTTAATAATGTAGCGAATGTCTACACTAGAGTCTACCTCAGCCCAAATGTCTAAAAATCCAAGACTTCTAACCAATCGTATCAAGAACAACCCTAAACTCTACTTCTAGTATCTTGCACAATCAATATGATGTTGAGAACACCCTTATGCATTTTCCTGTGTGGTTCCTGATGATGCCTCCCCCGTTCGCAAAGCCATCATTCATGCATTCTTCAGTGTTGTCCTATAGGTTGTGATATGTTTGAGTTAATATAAATTAGGGATAATTACAGCAGAACCCCAACTTTTGAAACAATTAATAGACTTTTTTCAAACCTTTGATTTATTGTAGCTGTCATCCCTAACCTTTCCAAATGTTGCATCTGAGGCCTTTTTTGGACGGTTTTTATCCAAAATTCGTCAGTTGACCAGAAAAATGATTTTGACCATATTTTAAAATTTTTTAAAGGGGCGAAATGATAACTTTACATTAAAATCAAAATAAAAAAACAAAATAATGATATTTGTCTTCTTCCTTAACCCATCCCAAATCCACCCCATCCCTAAGAACACAGAGAAACTGAAAATGCAAAAATGGTGCTTCTTGAACTTTGGTTTAGGCGGTGAAAGCTGCAAAAATGGTTGGTGGGAGCAAATGAAGCAATGCGAAGATGGCTCTTGGATTGAAGCTAAATACGTGTCTTTATGTCCCAAGTACCAAAAACCCATCGTCCTATTAAAAAATTTCTGTAATTTCACTTCATTTCGGTTCAAGATCAAGCTTCCATGATAAAGATTTGGTTATTCTTTTTAATTTATATCCATATACAAAAAGGGGCTCATCAGATGAACCACCTGTTGAGGCCTGTGTGTTGTTTTCTAGTAGGAGATTGAAAATGAAAGAAAAAGAATAGGTATTCATCAATTTTTAATTATTAGGGTTTGAATTAGCGATATGACTAGTGTTTTGATGAGTATTTTGACCTCGAAATGGGTGGATAACGAAGAAGGTGACAATGATTCATTTGCGTAGATGGCTCTTGGATTGAAGCTAAATACGTGTCTTTATGTTCCAAGAACTAAAGAGGACGCGCCAATGGTGGCATCACTGTCACCTCCATCGCCGCAACCTTCAAGTAGGAGGTTCTCAAATGCAGTATCTTAAAGTTAACATTTTACCCCATTAAAAATTGTTAAAATATGGTCAAATTTATTTTTCTGATCAACTGATAGAATTTTGGATAAAAATTGTCCAAAAGGACCTCATATGCAACGTTTGGAAATGTTAGAGGTGACGACTGTAATAAATCAAAGGTTTCGTAAAAGTCTGCTGATGTTTCAAAGGTTTGGGACTTCTGCTGCAATTATACTAAATTTATTTGAACTCATTTGCACTTTTTAAAAAGTTTGGGAGTATGATTACAATTTATTCTTTAGCTTTTCTTTTCTTTTTATTGTTTTATTTAAGTAGTGGGTATATTTGTCATTTTATACGAGAAATTTGATGAAAATGATAATTTTTGCAATAAAAAGGTAAATGTAAGGGTAAAAGTTTCAAAAAAAATAAAAGGTGAAAACGTTTTGCACAACAATATTGAAAGGTAAGGACATTTTGTGCTAATTACTTCTTTTTTTTAACTGAGAAATTGGATGAAAAAGACCTTTCCGCAATGTGAGATGAAAGTAGGGGTGAAAATACCAAAACAATGAAAGGTTAGGACGTTTTGAATAATAATATTGAAAGAGAAGGATTTTTTTTGCCAATTATCCATTTCAAAATACATTATTTTTAGAAAATGAGGCTCAAACATGCTCAAAGTTTGTTTATTACTTTTACGTATCTTGCAAAATTGGAGAACGTGAAACTAGAGTAGCTAATGTTTTTAAAAAGCAATTCAAATTAATTAATCAATATTCAATGCTGTTCCTAACCACTTCATTTACGCACATTCAAATAAAGGACAGCCTCCTTTCAACACGTTACTTTTTCTCTCACATTGAATAAAATCTGTAAATCACATAACCTACTTTTTCACATCGAAGCCAAACAAAATCCGGCTGCTCCGCTCAGTTGTTCTTGGGAAAGCATTTCAAAACAGATTTTGTTATTTAGATTCCAAAACGGTAATCCTTCTCATCTTTGTATCGACTTTTTTATTATTATTTTCGTTGACTTTTATTTGTCGGAATAAAGCTTCACTTGATTGTATTATGCAAAAAATGTTAAAACCCATCTAAGTCCCCCAAATCCAACGGAGACATCTCACCACCTCTCGACTCTCACCGTCTCTACGCTCTTGTCTCTCTTGTATGCCTATACAACAATACAATATACTTGCCCTCAATTGTGTGTAACTTACGAATACAGTATACCAGCTTAGCTGCTGCTTTGTATCTATACGAATTTTGCAAAAATCAAACAAAGCAAAAAAGCCCTAGCTTCCTCTGATTGCACAGTGGACGCTGAGCTTTCAGCCTTGTGAGTTTGATATATCGATGCCGAGCCTCCGCCCTCCACCACTACTTGCCGCGGTGTGAGCCTCTTTTATTTTATTTATTATTTTTTAGTTCATTTTTTGATGCCATTTTTATTGGGAATGTTTATGATTTATTTATCTATGATTTATGTTTTATGACTATGAGCCTGCTGTTGAGGTTTACGATTTATGAAATTTTGCTTCGGTTGGGCAGGTTGTGTGTGTTGTATGATAACGACCTATATTAATGTGTTTTAACAATTTTTATTTCTTTGTTATTAAATTTCATTTTGTTCCTATTGCTTTTTGGTGACTGGCATTCACTTTGTATGGAAAGGATGTTATTGGCATTACAATTGGATTACATCCAAAACCATTGTTTTCGGATCTAGAGAAGGTTTAAATATTTTTTGTTGTGTGCAAAGACTATAAAATCTAGAAACTTCTTGATGTTATCCTTCTAAACTCTACAAATTGATACAAGTTCAGATCAACTCTATTTGCTATAATGATGATTCTTTTGGCTTTGATATTTTTCTTATCAGTATCATAGAATTCTGGTAATCAATGAAATCTATACATACATATCACGTCAATGCTAGATTTGGGTAATTTTCATCGAAAGCCTCACAGTATCTCTGACCAGGCTGACTTGATTCGTTGTTGAGCTTGCCTATTTCCTTGTGTTCTACCTTTAACTGGAACCATTGCTTTTATAGTGACTTTCCTACCCACAGTTCTAGTTTGTTATGGGTTTTGCTTTCTCTAGTTGTATTGATTTTATGCATGGCAATACTTTGCCTATTGGACACTTATTTTCTTTTTGAATATTTAGGCTGCATATGCAAATGGTTGTTATGGAACAAATTATGCACATCAGCAAGTACCTACATCAGTGCCCCAAAGTGCTGCTTATGGGACTTATCCTCAAACTTATTCAGCCCAGGTAACTTAAAACAATTCTCTGAATCATGGCTTGGAAATGGATAGTTCCTTTTGCTGGATATCATTATATACTCATAGATTTGAGTCTTTATAAAAGCATAAATCAACACCCCATTTGATATGTCTCAAGAAGTGAAGTTTCTTGATTTGCCATCATTTTATTTTGATAGTATAATCCGTTATAGGTGTGCATCAGCATATACACTAGTTTTGTTTGGCATTGGAGATTTTTGATTTAAAATTAGAAATGATTTACAAATTTACTTTGTTTTACATTTTCATAGATGGGGGAATTTGTGATTTGTGATAAATGATAATTTAGTGCATATACATATAAATTGAAGAATTTTTTATATTATTCAATTAATTGTTAATAAACAATCTCATTATTGCGATCGTTGGCTGTTGGTCAGCGGCCGCCCTAGCTCACCTATATCGTTGTATCCACCACCGTGTCTCAATTTCTATGAATTTGCTTCCAATCATTCCAAGATAGGCTTTGTAAGATTTATTTCTTGTCCATTGTTTTTATATTTTTTGGTGGTGAATGTGGTTTTGAATTTTGAATTTTCATGCATTTAGAGGCTAGTCATTTTGTAAATTGGAGAAGAGTGGAAAATGGCCAATTTATAAAGGTTAGGGATGATATGTGGCTGTTGAACTATATATGAGGGTTATTTTTTAAGACAGGGTTGTTAAAAATGTGACTTCTACTTGATTTTGTTATTCTTATATTATATGTCCTTTTGATATAACAGTCGAACTAAATTCTAGCATATGATTATTTTTGAATTATGATTTCCAGAATTTTTAAATTCCTTTTGATTTGTGTTTTGGTGTGTGGAAAGATCAAGCTAACTATGACATGTTTGGATAGTATTCCTTCTATTTCAATTTGATCTTTGTGCTTTGGCTTAACTTACATTTTAAAATTTAATCAATCCATAAGTGAATTGGAAAAATGCATGAATGAGGTTCATTGAGATGAGTGGACAGGTGAAATGGTAGGACACTATGGAATTTTGAATCTTTGATGCCTATGAAGTCTTGTCATTTTGTGAATTGGGAAGGAGGGGGAAGGGCCAATTTTGAAATGGTAGAATATTCATATTTGTATTATGATGACCTAAGGACAAGCATAGTTAATTAGAGAAGTTGGATCCTTTTCTTTCTGAATTGTGATGTATTAGGGAGTGGTGAGTGTGTTATTTATTTTGTATTGAGATGACCTACGGACAAACGTCAAATAATGGGTGAAATTGTATCCTGTTTCTTTGGAATTTGAAAATAAACTCTTGAACAAGCTTGTTTGATTGGACTTAAAACTAGATGGAAACTAGTTAATACTTGTGCAATATTTATGTTTGGGAACGCTGTTAAACAATAAATTGAATAGACTTCCTTAAATATTAGCCCCTGTGTCCTTGTTTCTTGGATCCGCCCTGGATTCTTGCAATTTCTGGATCTATATATGACATGAAGGATCCATTTGGCATGGTTTTTAAAATGTCAAAAGGAACTTTTTAGACACAAAAACTGCTTTTGGACTTATTTGACTAATTTTATGAAAGTGCTTTTGGTATTTAGAAGAACTTTTAGATGAAGTTGTCCAATATGACTTTTTATAAGATTACTTCTGGAATAAAAATGAATTTCTAAATAAAAATTAAGATAGCTTCTTCCAAACACTCTTCTGCAGGAAGTAAAGGTAGAAGCAAAAACTATGTCAAATGGCATTGAAGTTTGTTTATTAATTTTACTTCTCTTGCAAAATTGGAAAATGTAAAATTAGAGTAGCTAATGATTTTAAAAAGGGTTTTGATTGATGAGTGGAAATACAGCGAATGTTTGAGAATCATTATTGTATAAAAAATAATTTTGAAAAGTGAGTTTTAGGATTATGTGGTGTTAAAAACAAGGAAATAAATTTTAGTATACGTATAGAATATTTTATTTTGTGAATGTGTGATTGAAAATGATGCAATTTCTAAGATACATAAATTATAAGAAAAACTACACAAAATTTCCACGTTCAATTTGGTTGATTTACAATTTCTGTTATGTATCAAAATTATTTTAAATCATTTTCAAGTATAATAGATAAAAATGAAAGTGGGAAGAATTTGTGAATCTAATGGAAAGTGCACATTAAAAGTGATTTTACATTTTTTTTTAAAAGTTGAATATGATTTTTTTTAATGGTACTAAATATCATTATTATTATTTTTTTAAAATTTTATGCTCAATAATTTTCATAGGCTTGAAAAATTCAACCCAAGTTTTCTGTTCCCTTATTAGATTATTGTTTGTTAATCCAAATGACAGAAGGAGGGCGTGAAATGGCTCCTTCAACCAACAATCTTAGGAAACTTCTTGAAAATCGATTCAACGACGAAAGCTTTGAATGTTCTATGTTCAAGGACAACTCATTCCAAAAGTAAGCTCTCTCTCCTCTGCCCCCCCTCTCTCCTTCCTTTTGCCTTTTGTCTTGTTTTTGTTTATACCTTTGCATGCTAACGATTGTGACCATATGGTGATCATGTCAATGTTGCCGGTGATGATTTGATGCTATTATCTTGTAATGCTCAATGATGTTACATTGTGGTTCTTCAGTCAACTGTCAATATACGAGCAATAGCAATGCCTAAGCATTCACTCGCTCAATTCCTTCTTTTTCGAGACTGTTTGGACTACATGTTCGATCCCTATTACGACATTTACTTGATCCCTCCATATTCATTTTTGGCAACTTGAAACTTCTTATAAGGTATTGGATTTGTCAGGCATGGACTGCAGATTTTATAATTCAACACAAGTAGAGAATTTGGTTCTCTTAAAGTTCTTGGTAGTCTCTTCTATACCATAATCAATAGAGAGATTTGAGAACCTAGAATTTCTTTTTGTGGATAATAGTGAAAAATTTGAAATACAAGAGAACCTTTTCAATATGGTGAAGTTAAGACGCGTATTTTAGTGGTGGTGCACAATTCAGTAAATTCTAGCGTGGGCGAGCAGCTAAGGGTGAGATATTCCTAGAAAGTAGCCTACAAAGAATTTCTTTTGTTTCCATTTATGATAAAAATGATGATAAAATCTTGAGATACTCATCTAATCTCCGAAGACTGAAATGCAGATTTGCAGTATTTTTTGATCCATCAGAAAATAACTATCGCTATACTATCTTGAATTTCCTTAGTCAACTAGAATCACTCATCATATATTTCCGTTGGAGTTATGTTATAGATGATACCAGTCTCGATTTGACCAATTTACCCTTGAATTTGAAAATGTTGACTCTCAGTGACTTTAATTTTATTTTGAAACAAATGGAGATAATTGAAAAATTACCTGAGCTTTAGGTTCTCAAGTTACGGGACAGTACCATTGAGAAAAAAAGATGGGACACAAATGAAGGTAAATTAAAAAAACTTAAATTTTTTGATCTAGATGAAGTACAAATTGAACAATGGAATGCCTCGAACGATCATTTTCCTAAATTTGAAAGGTTAATGTTGCAAAGCTGCCAGTTTTTGGAGATCCCTTCTGATTTAGAGTATCATTTGTATCTACAAATTTATTGTTTGAATTAGAGTATTGTCTTTACACTCTGGATTACAAGAGTACCCTATAAACCAGAAAGAAAACTCGTTTGGAGTGTTAGATAATGACTACAACATCCTTTTTCTAATCATTTTGCATTTCTTTAATCTTCCAAGCAGAGTCTTCAATAGATTTTTTGCAACCATGTATCTCAATCTTTTGTAGAGACAGACAATACTCTAAATCTGAAGCGATCTTCAAAAGCTGGTAGCTTCGCAACACTAACCTTTCAAGTTTAGGAAAATGATTGTTCGAGGCATTCCACTGTTCAATTTGTACTTCATCCAGTTCCAAGAATTTAAGTGTTTTTTTTTTTTCTTTTTTTTCACCTTCATTTGTGTCCCATCTTTTTTTTGCAATGGTATTATCCCGTAACTAGTGAACCTCGAGCTTAAATAGTTTTCCAATTATCTCCATTTGCTTCAAGTAAAATTAAAGTCACCGAGAGTCAACAATCTCAAATTCAAGGGTAAATTGGTCAAATTGAGACTGAGGTCATCTATAGCACAACTCGACGAAAAGATATGTTGAGGGATTCCAGCTGACCAAGGAAATTTAAGATAGGATAGCAATAGTTGTTTTCTGATGGATAAGAAAATACTGCAAACCAGCATTTCAATCTTCGGAGATTTGATGAGTATCTCAAGATTTTCATAATAAATGGAAACAAAAAGAAATTCTTTGTAGGTTGCTTTCTCTTAGCTCTGTAGTGTACAACAAAATATTGAAGCTACTCCTTGTTCATGGGTTCCGTCAAGACCCAGCGAGTTGGAACATCATTTAAGTCTTTGGAGATCATTGAGCCAAAAGAAGAAAAATTTGGGACTCCTTCTCACTGCATTACTAGGTGGTCTTGGTCTATTAGTGTTCTGTCGAATTCAAAGGAAAAGGGTATTCGTCCGTCATATGTAAGCGCCGTGCAATTCAACACTGAATCTCCTCGGAAGATGAACCTGAAGAGGCCTATGGAAGCTTCGATAACTGATCCCTTTAAGACCGTCTGTGGGATAAAGCATTATCCCAAAGGGCCTCATGATTCAAGTTCGCTAAAAAAAGAAGGTCGTGCTCACATACGGGCCACAGGCAAGTCACATTACCTTTAGTAATATTAATTACTAATTTTCGTCACTATTAATATTTGTTCACACAATCCCATCATATTGTTTCACTTTTTGTTATGAACGTAAGAAACATCTTACATTTCTGAGGCAGTTATAACTCAAGTCTTTGGTTGAATAGGAGATTACATGCACTGCAATATCTGGTATGCAACACCTGGTAGTCTCGTGTCAATCATGTCATCATTCCAATCATGATGGAGAAGAAAGCCCATTGGATACTTGGTCACTGCGATGTGAAGGATAGATGCTTTGTACATTTATAACTTAAGTCGGCTGACTGTGAGAGAGAGAATCGTGTGCAACGTTGTAGAGGCTTTCGCTTATGTTCTCCCCTGTCTTATGGCGAAGATAAATGCATGGCAACACAAGACCATCAATGGCATTAAATGGCAAACCACTTGATCTGAAGATCGTGACTGACATACCACAAGATGATCACGGGTCGGTACTTTGTCTAATTTATTTCTGTGACGTTGGAATATTTATCTTATTGATTCATGGAAGTGAACTGGGATATCCTTTTCTTTCTTTTATTTCCCTCTAGGTGAGTAATTCTTAGTAACATACATATTAAGTTCTTAATTGGTATAGTGAGGTAATTAAATAAATATATTTTATACAAGATATGCATAACCATACATCTGGGATGATGAATGTGGTGCATTTGAGGGAAAAGTTTGATATTTTGCTGAAAATGATGAAACGTCATCCTGATACGAACCCGCGTAGCAACGTTGACGACGGAACCTACAACTACATTGAACCGAAGTCAAGAAAGGCAAGTAAACAAGGTTTTGGATTTGATCCAAAAAATATTGAATCAAGCAATCAACAATCAATTGATATGTGAACCTCTTGATTACAAAATTTAAGAATCTCACTTGAAATTTTTGAATGTCACAAGAATCACTTTTGATAAGTTCGGTAATTGTTCAATCAAGATTAAAGAAATTTGAAACAAATTAGCTGCATAAGTAATCTCTCAATAATCCATATGAAAAGTCTTGTTTTGCAATGAGAATAATGAACCTATTTGTACTAAATCCTAAAACAAAGTTTAAAACGGAATAAAACTCTAAAAACCTAGTTTAAAAAGGAAAATACATCCAAAAGATTACAAAATATCAAATAAATTAAAATTCTAACCAAACTAGGAAACTCACGGAATTTAGGAAATTCGGTTGCCGTTTACTTCTATGCGCCCGCATAGTTGATTTCCATGCGGTTGCATAGATGTCCCAAAATCTGCCCAACGGTTTTTTGCATCCATGTATGCGACCCACACACTCCTCGCCACTATCCTTCGCTTGCTTACTCCACCTCATCTTGTCTTCCGGCCAATCATGTGACAACTCTAAGTACGTTCAAACTTGCCCGTGATCTCTCCTTGNCCAAAGGATCATATCACATCCTGTCTGATGTGCTTATGATGTGGTCAGTGTATGTTGCATTTTATAAATACTAATGCAGTGCCTCTTGTCCATCTCTTTCAAGTAAAATGATCTATTTTGTTGTTATTAAGTAAGATGTTTGGAAAGTAAAATAAAAAAAAGATTGAATCAAATTCAACTTTGTTAGCAGATTCTCCTTCGACTGCTAAAATATATAAGCTGCAATAACAATTTATTCATCTAAGAGTTACATTTTTTTATTGGTTTCATAAATCAAGTTTTTGTACTTTTTTTCTTTTCTTCTATTTGGTTTTCTAAGATTTTTGTCTATGAATTGTTGCAGACATGATTCCGGGCTATATGTTAATAAGTTAAACGAGTTCATTATAAACCAAAAATTCATGAAATGGTGACAACTTTGATCCAAAAGCATCTAGATGTAACTTGGTCTGTCAACTATTCAAGCATGGCTGCTAGAAGATGATTGAAGCAAATAATACAGATTTCGACCTCATACTGCCAAGTGCCAAGTGTTAGGTGCAACAGGAAGATGAAGGGTGGTGTTATTGATATAACCTTACCTGGAAAGTTTGTTTGACGTTTATTTTAGTCTGGCATAGTTCGAGTAGAAGTTTTTGTATCATATCTCTTTGTATGAGAGAATTTTAGTATTTCTTTTGTCATATAATTTTGGAATGTTTCCTAGAAATGCAACATCATTTTTCAAAATTTCAGTGAAAATTATAATCAGGACGTTGATCCACAACATTTTTTGTGTTTTCTGGATTTTTCATGTCGCTATGAATGGTTCACGCATATTTGTTTTTACAACACGGGTGAAAAAGGTCTATATTATTTCAGGACGAAAACAGCCAAACTCAGTGCCTCGTCTATTGTTATCACGTAACATTTGCTATCCATATTTTGAATGATTATAAGAATAACAAAATCGAGAATTGACGTTACATGTTGGATCCCTTTTTATTTTTTCTTATTTCATGATTTCTTATAACTGACCAAGTTTATTAACGGGGACTAATTTTGATTCATCTTAATATATTATCTCATAAGAAATCTCATCTTCCGTCTGACACAGAACTATAAGATGTTTTTTGATAGATAGAATCACTAGAAGATGTACGGTTTGTTTCTCTATAATGGACGTGGCTATCATCCCCATTCTCATTTGAAATCCTATCTATTTTGGAAGTGTAATTGAATGTGGAACGTGGAATCAGCATAATTCATGCAATGTCAGTTACAATATTTAGAAGTCAGTATTTTTTAACATAATTTACATATATGTTAGTATATTTAGTTATATTTCATTTACCTAGTAAAATGAAAATCTTTATTTCTAATAGGCTATATACGAATTTTCCCCTCCTTTTAAAATAGAAAAAATTCGCATTTGCATATGAAATATAAAGTATTTCATACAATACCATACATATTTTAAAATTTAAAATATACTATACATTTCACATGATATGAACTACCATTTCAACTTTCCAAAATAATCTCATTGTAACTGAAAAGCATTTATGAGATGCCAATAAGGAAATCATTTATTTGCATGGTAATTGAAAACTAAAATTGGTTTTCCAGCTCTAGCAATTTGAGTATATGATTTCTTAATCACTCTTCAACACCATTTCATGATTTCACTCGCTAATATCAATTATCTATATGTGAAACCTCTCGACTAATTATCTGATATTATCCTACAATCTTAACTTGCGATACAAAATCATTTGGTCTTCTGTTACTGACCAGTAGCAGATACCATTATCTGGTTGACATGATATCGATCGAGATGCATATCGTTGTTAGTATGGACGATGTTAAAATAGATTACGATGTTGGAGGTAGCATGGCATCTGTTATGACTAAGATGCTGAAGGGGTAATCAAGGCGAAAGTTAGGAACAAATCGGACTTTTATTAAAATTACAGTTAATCAATTCACAGGGCTTTTGAGAAAGACTACATAAATCGACAAGCCCTAAAAATGGAATCAATTGCAAATACTAGATTATTTGTCTTAAATCTCACAAACCCACGAGCTAGCGTCACTCAAGATGTGGCTAACCTACTACTACGACCCTAAGCCTCATTATCAGCAACATATTATGGAAATAATCATTTCTTGAAATAATCACTTTTGCTTTCGCGGTATGGGTGTTGAAGGTGAGTAGTGAGTGAAATGATACTTGATTTTCTGGATTAATTGATTTGTAGTTCTTGATAGGGATGGCAATAGGAAGCGTATCGGACGGGTCGGCCATTCTCACCACCATCCCGTCCAGTATTTTTGTTATCTTACCCCATACCCATACCCAATTAAAGCGGAACGGGGCGAGTTCGGGGTGGGGTACTACCCCATTTATCTCCTCACTTATTTTTTGTTTTATATATATATATATATATATATATATATAGGAAAAGAGGAGCTCTTCAACTGTCAGTCTCAGTCTCGAGTGAAACTTGCACTCTCCCAACCCTGGAAGGCATGCTGCTTAAATATTTGGCTTTGATGAAATAAAAACTTGACGGGCTGAAGGCAGCTGGTACCCATCTTAGAGGAAGAAATCATAAGCTACCCTTGGTGGACTTCCAAGGGAGGATGAATCGGTTATTACTGTTATGGGCCTAATTATAGGGTAATTATAGATTCCTAATTATGTAGTCTCCTAATATAGATCTCTAAAATTGTGTGTGTGTGTGTGTGTGTGTTTTTTTTTTTATATTTATATATATTTATATATATATATATATATATATATATATTTTTTTTTTTTTTTATGTCCTTATTAAATATTATTACTTTTTTACCAATTTGTTAAAAAAACAACTTATGCTTTCTTTAAAAATGATGATAAATATGTTATTTTTGTTTGATAGAAATTTAAATATGAAATTAACATTAAACTAGGCAGGGACTATGTTTCTCATACACATCCTATACTCGCTTCGAGACAATAACTCTCCGTCTGTACCCACCCCATGTACCGGGTTAGGCGGGTAATCCCCGTCTCATTCGGGGTGAGGCCCCATGGATATTAGGTTAAACAGGTTTTTTTGCTATCGCTATTTGATTGTGGCTCGAAAAATGTTAGCCTATCTTTGTAATTTGGTATTTTTTGAGGTAATGGTTAAAAAGTCGAGATTTAGCCATTGATTTCCTTTTTTGCTGATTTTTCTAATGAAATGGGCTGTCCAAAATAATAAAGATTAAATTAATGTGTGAGATGTTATCTTTTTGGTTTCATTTTTTACTTTGAAATATACAGTAGAAATAGGAAAAAAAAAAAAAAAGGATGATATGTATTATATGAATTATTATATTAATATAGGCAAATCATGTAATTTCCTCTCCTTTTTTTTTGTTTTTTTTTTTAAATGAGGCCCCTGAAAATTAAGAGGCTCTAGGCAACTGTTAGCCTTGGCCCAAGGCTGGCCTGACTATAAGAGTTTTCTTTCTTATCTACATAAATTATTTTTGAACAGTTTATCTAGTAGGTCTTTTCTATGATTCTATCAACATTCAGACTTAACATTATTCTCTACTTTTATTTTGTGATATTCATCTTCATTGACCATGTCGCATTATATTGAATCTGTCACCTTTTTAATAAAGGTTTATTTTGAACTTCATGAGAACAATTTTTATATTTCAATGAATGGTTTATAAAATATATTTTCAGAAATATTATATTTTTAAATATTACTTCTAAAGAGTTTTTTTTTTTTAACACCTCAAAAGTTATATATTTTATATGGAAATTCATTAGAATGTAAATGTTTAAAATTTTTCATTTTCCAAGGACTTAAGTAGAGGTCATAAAAATATTCAGTTTCTAAAAGAAATGATTAATTTAGGATATTATTATTATTATTATTATTATTGTTGTTGTTGTTGTTCTTATTATTATTTGCCCAATAGTGGTTGCATCAAAATCGAATACCATTTGCGAGAATTCTGTTGGGTAGGAACTCAAAAAAGTGGTTGCTACAAATTCAGAAAAAACCCTAAAAAGTTAAAAACAAACTCTTCAGCTTTTCAAATCCTCGACACTTTTATCGTTTCATAATTCGAAGATCGATCAATTTTTTGAATGCACAACTTCCCTAGCATCAATACTTGAAAATTTTAAAGTAAGGCTAGTTGTAAAAGGATTTTAACGTAAAGAACACGATGATAACAAGAGATCTAAAGTAAGGCTAGTTGTAAAAGGATTTTAACATAAAGAACACATTGACTATATTTTCTCCCCAATGGTAACTAATCACAGCTAGAGCAGTATTTTAAATAGTGGCATAGGAAGCCTTGCACCTAGAGTGGTTGGATATAAAGACAACCTTTTTTTAATGGTGAGTTGGAGGAAAAAATTAATATGATACAACCACGAGCTTTTGAAGTACATGGAACGGAAAAAATGGTGTGTAGGCTTCAAAAGAATTTATATGATTTTAAACAAGCTCCGAGACAGCGGTGGTATAAGAAGTTTGATAAATTTATGGTAGTAATGGTTTTATAAGGGGGAGCATTGTTTATATGTAATGAACCTTGGTTACTCATATTATTTGCTTTTATATGTTGATTGCAAGTGCTTGTAAGTGAGAAATAGACTAGCTGAAAAATGAGTTATCCAAGGAATTTGCAATGAAGGATTTCAGTGTTGCAAAACAAATCATTGGGATGAGAATTGCTAGAGACATTGATGTCTTGAAAAAGTCATGAAGAGTACTTAGAAAGTTCTAAGCAGGTTCAGGATAGATGATGCAAAACCAATGATTATTCTTTTGGCTGGTTACTTCATGCTTCACCCTATATAGAGCATGGGCCTACATTTTCAAGGTACCTTATGTCTCTTTTGCTAGCAGTCTTATGTATGTCATTATGGTCAATATAAGTCGGATACATCACATATAGTGGAAGTTGTGAGTAAGTATATGGCTATTCAGGTAAATAGCAATGGGAGGTAGTAAAGGAGATTCTTAGGTGCTTGAGAGGCACTGCATATTCAACCTTATGATAAAAAGGGAAAAAAATCTTGGGATTACAGGACTATTTAGACTCTGATATGACAGGATATGTTGATGGCAAGAACAGTATGTATATACTTTGTGTGGTACAATATTAGTTGGAAGTCTAAGCTATGCATTACACCAAGAATAGTCTTTTGCAAACGTCAAAAAATGCTGTCAAAAGCCTTTTGCAGCGTTCGGGTGTGCGTTGCGGGCTTTGATGTTGTTGTAGGCTGAAGGATACGACATTGTATTTTTGAATGTTGCAAATAACCTTTTGAACGTTGCGAATAACCTTTTGTAACTTTTTTGAAACATTGCAAATAAACTTTTTGCAGCATTTTTGGAACATTGTGAATAATCTATTTGCAGCGTTTTTTTGAATGTTGTGAATAATAAATTTTTTTAGCATTAATTTATGCATATTGACTAGCAAAATCAAAGATAAATCCTAATAAACAAATTCTGGAATTGCATAAAATTGATAATTTCT
This sequence comes from Olea europaea var. sylvestris, assembly GCF_002742605.1. Lineage (NCBI taxonomy): Eukaryota > Viridiplantae > Streptophyta > Magnoliopsida > Lamiales > Oleaceae > Olea > Olea europaea. The sequence goes on along the minus strand of NC_036253.1, from coordinate 18,449,969 downwards.
TTACAAATATTTGAATCATAAACTAAAACATTAAATTTGACACAACACCACTATAAATGGGAGCACAATTTCTCAAATACAATTTCACAATTTCTCCCTTTACTTGATATCTAGTTCTCTCAATTCCCACGCCTGCCTCTTGGCATCTAGTTCTTTCCCTGCTACAAAAGTGACTATTCACAACATTCAAAGAATGTTGCAAAAGGACATTTTAGCAACACATTTTAGCAACAGGAGTTGAATGTTGCAAAAGTGTTATATTTTACAATGGTCAACGAACGTTGCAAAAAATAAAAATTTTCGCTACATTCAATGAACATTGCAAAACATGACATTGGCAAGATTCGTTTAAAAAATGTTGCTAAATCTCAATAAAATTAACCAATCGCAAAATTCACCTATTATAATGTTGCAAAAGACTCCTTTAGCAGCATTCAAGGAATGAATGTTGCCTTTTGACTGTATCAAAATAGTATTTTGTTGTAGTGGTAGAAGATGGTTGCTCTTTTTACTATTAGGATAGGCTATGTTGCTGTAATCGAAGTTAGCAAGAGATAAAAATATTTGTAGTCTTTCTTGGAAGAATTGGGTCAAGCATGGAAAGAGTGTCTTACATTGTGATAGTCAGAGTGCTATTCACATTATAAAGAATCTTGTATATCATGCAAGGACGTAGTATATATAGGTTTATGATCACTTTATCATATTGACTTTTTAAAAGACTGAATCTTGATACTTCAGAAGATTCAATGAAGTCAAATATGGTTGATATGTTGACGAAGATTGTTCTAATCAAGAAATTGAAGTTTGTGCAACTTTAGTTAAACATTCCCTTTGAAGATTGAGGAACTAATACTGCTATAAGGAGCCACTGATGGTGGATTAGTCTCCAATTGAAAATTATAAAGTTGTAAAGCTAAATTATTCTCATTCTGTCGAGCCAGTATGCATATTGATCTTCATGGTAAGGACGTCATAGGGTTGGAAGAGAAGATTAAGAATTTTATATTTGTAATTTTCATTTTGCTCTAATTTGTATAATAGGGAGTCATTATTATGGTTTTGTATTATCAATGTAGGGGAAGAATTACGTAGTTTCACATTGAGAGGAATATTTTGCTAAGGTGATGCTCAGAATGGCAACTATTTATGATAGGGTGTTGGGATAATGTTATCACAGGGAGGCAACATTTTCATAGTTGTGTTTGATCAATTTTATCAATCATGAGATTTTTTGTACTTAATTCACCAAAACCTATCTCTGATCAAATCCTTCTAGCAGTAGAATGTGAACCTCAATTTGAATACAAAACCTACTTTGTTGAAAGCCACGATGAAATTACATGCGCTCATATTTATTGGCATCCATTCAAAAGTTAAGGTTTTTGAATTGTTCGATGAAAATCCACATAGTGATTAAAAGTATCATTCCACGAAGAGTACATCTTAAATTGAATAGTATTAATTCGTTATCAAATTCGAATGTAAGTTAAACAAAAGAAATTTATGTATTTATGTTCAAGTTATCTACAAATTATCTAAGATGATTTTGAATTAAATATGAGATTATGTGTTGAAATTCTAAATTTTAAATCTACCTATTGTTATCATATATCCAATGCTCGATTGATATATGTATTCTTGACAATCGATAATTCAATTTTATTTAACCATCTTTTCCGAGCTATTCTAAGCACGAACTGATCATATTCTTATTCTGAATTTATAAGCAAAGTAATAAGTTAAGTATCATGATTATCTATATGATTACACATTTCATATATGTTATTCCTAACATCTATTATCGATAAGCAACTAATTATGTAAATGGTGCGCAAGCATTTAAATATTCAACAAGCATACTAGATCAATCAAGAACATAATTAACTAAATTACTTGATCTTTGAATTGAAAATAATCAAATAATAAGGTTCATCTTCATCCAGAACAAGAATTATCTAGTCTAGCGTGTTTCTAATGATATTATAAGAAGAATATTGAAAAGACATCACACAGAATGTACATGATTACAAGAAATATGTGGAATCAATTTCTTGTTCATGATCTTCAATCCTAAGCCTTGAATCGCTTGACGTTATTTTCCTTGGATTCCTTACTAAGTTTGTTCTTCCTTCAATTGTGATAAAGTGGCATATAATAATTGACGAATTTTATGTTAAATGTGATAAGAGAGCGATATGAGTGGTGTCATCACTGTTTCCCATGTTCATTGCTTAAAGAGGTCAAAAGATCAATAATTGCATCAAAATTGATTTTCAAATAGAGTTTTGATCGTAAAAGGAAACTGATATGACTCGAGATAGGCTGCAAATTAGCAAGAATTTGACAAATATTAACAAGAGGCTAAGGCTAGGGATCAAGATTAATTCGAGCCAACGAAATCGAGTTTTCACTTGTTGCAAGTATGGAGGCCAAAATGTTGAAGATAACAAGCAATTTTATTTTGGGACCAAGAATCTTCCTTTTCACGCGAGAATCCTATTTTGACTAAAACACTTATTTTTGGTAACTTTTATATTCTTAGGACTTTTAAATTTCATTTTCCACATTTCTAGGGTTTAGTATAAATAGGATATATTATTTTCATTGTAATCAACTTTGGCATTTTGAGAGAAATTATAAAGAGGATGTTTGCTTCCACTTTTTTTTTTCTTAATTGAACAATTCAAACTTATTAAGATTAACAATCTTGTGGCGTTCACAAATCCGGGTGGTATTCATAAATCATTTGATCAAGAGGTCGGTAATTTATTCAATTATTGGTTGCTTGGTTCATCTTTTGTGGGTTAAATCCAAAATCTTGTTTATTGGCGTTCTTAGGATTCGGTCTCAATCTCGTTGTGGGTTTCGTAGTTGTTGTTGTTACGCGGGTTCACATCAGTTGGTACCAAAGCTTGGGCTCCCAGGATCAAGGTTATATCTTCTTTTTTGTTGTAAGTCTTTTGTTTTTTTTTCCTGCATTCTTCGTGTTATTTCAATGTTTTTGAGCCCTTGATCCGTAAAAATACCAAAAAATTTCAAAATGTTGTTTTTGGTCTAATTTAGCGTCCATATCAACTTTTGTTTGTTTTGTCGGTGTTGTAGTCAATTTTTCTATCAAAAGAGTAAGATAATGAAATTCAAAAAAAGAGAGGGGCTGAAAATTAAAAAAAGTTATTATTTTTTGAATTATTTTGGAGATTGCCAGCTTCCTACAATTTTTGCTGAATCAAATTTGATTCTGTATAGTCCCATTAAAAAATTTTCAATCGAATTTCTTGAGTCTATCAATTCACAAAGTTTTACTCACATCTAGTTGGATTCCACAAGAATTATTCGGTATTGAGTTCGAGTTTGCTCTTGAGGCCATTGATTGGAAGCATTGAGTGGAAAAAATCTAAGTGTTGAGATCAATAGAGGGTAAAAGCCAAAATTGAGTGACACACAAGTGAAATACAGATAAGGCATAAATATTTTAGATTTAGGATATCTGATAGGGAATGATCAAATTCTAGCAGAAATGGTAATCAAATCAACATGTTTGACGATATGATGCGACGGTTTGAAAGGCTGGACAGGCTTGACACATCGGTTACCAATCTTCGTAGGGGACAATGAGCTGAAGTACCCAATGCAAGGAGACAAAGTAGATGGGAACCTAGGATGGAAATGCGTGATGAGCATGGATATGGTAGCAATCTAGATGAGGATACATTACTGGAGGTTAAAATGGAAAGAATGAGAGATAGAGGCAATAGGTTTGAAAGACGGGGTAGAACTAATGTTGGAGACGAAATAGATGGAGGCATGGGCAACATAATAGTGTCCATTCCACCATTTAAGAGAATGAGTGATCTGGAGGCTTATTTAGAGTGGGAGAAAAAGGTAGAGCTAATTTTTGAGTGCCACAATTATTCATAGGAGAAGAAAGTGAAGCTAGTAGTCCTTGAGTTAATAGATTGTGCCATTACTTGGTGGGATTAGGTAGTGACTTGAGGTGGAGGAATCAGGAAAGACCTATCAATAAATGGGATAAGTTAAAGGTGATAATGCAGAAGAGTTTTGTGCCAAGTCATTACTATAGGGAACTCCATCAAAAGTTACAAAGTTTATGCCCAGGGTCGAGGAGTGTGCAGGACTGCCACAAGGAAAGGAGATATTAATGATTAAGACGAATGTGGAGGAGGATCGAAAAGCTACTATGGTCGCGATTTTTGAATGGGATGATTAGAGATATTGCCAATATAATAGAGTTGTAGCACTATGTGGAGCTAGAAGATATGCATCATGTGGCCATAAAGGTAGAGAGGCAATTAAAGCAAAATGGAACAGCAAGGTATCCGTCAGGGCCCAATTCATCTTGAAAATTGAAGTGGGATGATGATAGAGTAGATGGAGCTATTTCAAATGGTAAAATTGAACCACCAAGGAGAAAAAAAGAGAATGCTAGCAAGGCCGTACCAAAATTAGAAACACAACAATCTAGGAGTTGGGATATCATGTAATTCAAGTGCTTGGGATTGAGGCACATTGCTTCTCAGTGTCCTAATAAATGATCCATCATCTTGAGTACTAATGGGAAAGTAGTGAGTGATAGTGATGGAGATGGAGATGGGATGCTCTAACTAGAGGATGTTAATAGTGGTAGAACATGTGGTAGAAGGGAGAAACACTTGTGGTGATGTGTGCACTCAACACACAAATCAAGGTGGATGAAGAGGAGCAATAGGGGGAGAACATCTTTCATACTAGATGCCATGTGGTGAACAAGGTATGTTGTTTGATGATTGATGGAGGTTGCTGCACTAATATAGCTAGTACCACACTTGTAGAGAAGTTTAGGCTAACTATTACAAGACACCCTAAACCTTACAAATTACAGTGGTTGGATGATTATGGAGAGGTTAAGGTGAATAAAAGGGTATTGGTGAACTTTTCGAATGGGCGGTGTAAAGATGAAGTGTTATGCGACGTAGTTCCTATGCACGTCGAGCATATTTTGTTGGGTAGGCTATGATAGTATGATAGGAAGGTGAAACATGATAAGTTCAAAAATAAGTACAGCTTTGACAAAGATGAAAAATATATTACACTTGTACCTTTAACACCACAATATGTCTATAATGACCAAATGAAATTAAGAGGTGAGGAAGAAAGAAAAGGTAAAGAGAAGCAAAACGAGAGTTCGAGAGAAAATGGTGAGGTGACTAAGTGTGAGAGAGCCATAAGAGAGAAAAGAAAAAGAGTCCTTTGAGCTGAGAGAAAAATGCAACGTGAGCTTCTATGCAAAAAAGAAAGAGGTTGAGATTGATTCGGTGAGGACTAACAAATCCCTCCCCAGTTTAAATATCTCTTTGATGCAAGAATATGAAAACTTATCGCATGGAGATTTTCTAAAGGGAATATCACCATTTGAGTATTCAATTGATGCGTTGCAATTGGAATATCTGTGAAGCATCAAAGAATAAGCATTTGAGCATGACATTGCGGAGTATCAACATTCCAAGCAAGGGTTAGATCATGATCTAGCAAATGGAGGGCCGAAAATGGAGTTATGTACATTCCAAGACAATGAATGGAAGGGGTATAAAATATTCAGACCTGGTAATAGGGCTTGGAAGAATCAACGAAAAAGGAGTGATCATTTGCAAAGAAGATCAAAGCTTCACTCAAGAGGAAATGGTCCATTCCATGGCATTGCGAGGCTTGAAGGCAATGGATACAAATTTGATTTTGAAGTTTCAGATTCGACGACGAATCCTTTCGAAGAGGGAGATGATGATATGACTCGAGATAGGCTGCAAATTAATAAGATTTGATGAATGTTAACAAGAGGCTAAGGCCAAGGATCAAGATTAATTCGAGCCAACAAACTCGAGTTTTCACTTGCTGGACGTATGGAGGCCAAAATGTTGAAGATAAAATGCAATCGAACAAGTTTGATGAAGGACACGATAGCTGAAATAACTTAGAGGCAATGCAATTCAAGAAGCTGGGAATTGGCCTGCCATAAAGCCATGCAACCGCAAGGCTTTAAGCCTCATGCGGTCGCCCAAGAAGAGGTAGAAAACTGATTGGCAAGCAAGAGTTCATCCATGCAACGACATGGTGTATTTCGGGACCAAGAATTTTGCTTTTCTTGTGAGAATCCTATTTTGGCTAAAACACATATTTTTGGTAACTTTTATGTTCTTAGGACTTTTAAATTCCATTTTTCCATATTTCGAGGGTTTAGTATAAATATGATACATTATTCTTATTGTAATCAACTTTAGTATTTTGAGAGAAATTATACAAGGGGCTGTTTTCTTGTTCCTAATTGAACAATTCGAACTTATTAAAATCAACAATCTTGTGGTGTTCAAAATCAAGGCGGTATTCATAAATCGTGTGATCAAGAGGTCGGTAATTTATTCAATTATTGGTTGCTTGGTTTATCTTTTGCGTGTCAAATCCACCTTGTTTATTGGCGCTCCTAGGATCTGGTCTCAATCTTGTTGTGGGTTTCGTAACTGCCGTCGCTAAACAGGTTCACATCAAAAACTACCTGGACGAATTTTACCCTATGGGATCGCACGGACTATCTTCTCGCAATAGCAACAACAAGACATTTTAGCATTAAAATTTTTTTATTGACTTTGACTTGATTTATTCTAGATTTTAATCCCTACCAAAACAAGGGCTTGACGATGAAAAGTCAAAAAAAATAAAAAAAATAAAGATACATGCAAAAAAAGGAAAATGTATACAATGATGAACCTCAATTTTGAGGTCCAAAAATTGGTCAAATTAAGCCAATTATGGACTCATATGCTGTTTGCCATGAACAACATCGAAAAGCAAGTCGCACTTGATCGTTAAATGAGATCAAAATTTATTCTTAGCTTTGACTTATATTAAATTCTAGATTTTAATCCTTACCAAACAGGGACTTAATGATTAAAAGTACCAAAAAAAAAAAGGTAGAAATACACGCAAAAAATTTGAAAATGTATGCACAATTGAAACTCAATTTTGAGGTCTAAAATTTGGACAAATTAAGGGAATTACGGATTCATGCGTTGTTTGCCAAGATCGACCGTGAAAAGCAAATTGCAGATGATCGTGGTGGGCCTTTAAAGCCCTATTTGCCATGGCTCGGTTTGAGTTGTGGTTTGGAAACTGCGGCCATTTTTCTTTTTAAAAAATAGCAATTTTCATAATTTTGGTCGGAAAATTTGCAGGCTTTTTGATGCACAACTTCTGAGGCTGTTTGATGCCTACATAAAGATCTTATCTTGGTCAAAATAAGGAGGTTTACACAATAGAAAATTTGAGAAAAAGAGGAGAAAATACAAAGGAGAAAAGGAAGAAAGCTAGCATTTCAAGATTTTTCAAGAAAACAATTTTTTGGTGCAAGATCTTCAATTTTTCTAGCTCTTATCTTAAATCAAATGATGTAATTTTTTTCATGATGTATAAGTAAACCAAAATTGGGATAGTGATGTAACTTAGTTTTGAGCCCTTTCATTAACTATTATGTTTTGATATCAAATTGATGTCTTTGCATTATTTTTACTTCTTTTCTTCATGCCTTGCTTTATTTGATCACTAATTCGTTGATTTGTGAATGCTAATGAAGAAGGGGAGTTATTTATTTAGATCATTTAATAAAAATCAGAATTTAAGTACAAGTTAGAGATCATGACTTTTGCTAATTTTGTGGTCTTTAATTGAATTCTTAGGTGATTGAATGCTATTGATTAAAGATTATCATGATTCATTTGGAGATATAGGGAGTTGACTTAATTGAGTAGAATTATTCTAAACTCGAAAAATATAAATCAATTAATTTAGAAGAATTCGATCGAGTACACATCATGATAGTTGCTGAAGTTTGGAGATTGAGATTAAGAGGATGTCTATGGTAAATTCATTAAATCTTAACAATTTTCATACATCAAGTAAAATTCTAAATTATTGAGTTTTGCACTTCTCAATTAATTTTGTAAATTTATAGTTTTTAAGATCGTATTTAAAATGAATTTTTATTGTTTTTACTCAAATAGAAGTTACAGATAGTTAAATTGAAAGTTATAATAATATCCCTTTCTGAGATGATTATTCACACTCTTAGATCTACTTTACTAGCTGTTAACTAACTCGTACACTTTTAGTGAAAACACAACAAGTTCTTGGCTTGATTTGTGTGTTTTACATGCTTATTCGGGGTTACAAACTTGAATTATGTTTTCTAATTTGAGCAAATTTCTACTTAATTTAGTGTACTTATTGCTGTTATGGGTAAAGCCTGCACTTGAAGGCATTTTGAGAAAAAAGAAAAGTTTTTGAGCTAATTTGGAGTTGGTTTAGAACAACTGAATACTGACACGATTATATGAAATCGGTAATGAGTATTAAGAGAGTAATCAGTGAAAGTTTTAAGTTTTGAGGAGTGAAATTCATCTTTTGAAAATTTTGAGATCTGAATTATACACGTTTAAAACTTGTAGAAGACCAATTTTGGATTATTATGGATGCTTGGGACCGACATGGTTGCTTTTGAACATTTTGAGATCAATATTGAAGATTTGGATCAATAAGGACCGAAATAGGACGATAAAGTTGAAATAGGACCAAAGATCAAAATTAGAAGGCTGATGGGCTAACTTGGACATGTCAAAAAGTTGAAGGACAAAGATTGATGAAAATGAAAAGTTAGAGGACCTAATTAACGAGGCAGAAAATTCAAGAACTTGGTAAAAAGTTTAATGTTGAAAAGTAAATAAAATAAATGAAGGCACAAGGGAGAAAAAGGAGAAAATTCATATCTCAATCATTACAAATGGGCCAGCTCAATTTTCAGATAATAAGTTTACAATTCCAAAACTCAGATAATAAATGAATAATTAAAAATCATTTATTGATTGAATATATTAAGGTCACAATTACACAACTAATGGTCACAAGTTCATACTTATAAGCCATAACTTATTTATTAGTTACATATTATAAAATTAATTGATTACAAATTATTTTTCAATCACAAATCAAAAAATTTATAAGTTAATTTGTTTACTGATCATGAATCACAAATATGTCACATATTATCAAATTAATTAGTTACAAACTGATTCTAGATCACAAGTCAAAAAAATTATAGGTCATAATTTATTTATCAGTTATAAATTATAAATTTTATTAATCTCAAGTTATTTTACGGTCGAAAATTATCAAATTAATTTGTTATAAATTATTTTTCAAACATGGATTATCGAATTAGTTGGTCACAACTTACCAAATTTTGAGCCACAATCACACAATCTTTTAGGTCACAAATTAACCAATTTATTGATCACAACGTACAAATGATTAGCCACAAACACTTTTCGTCCCCACTCCACTGTTTCCGCTGCCACAACCAAATAATTGGTCATGAACACTAAAAAATTTCCACCACCACCTGCATCGGCATCTCAGTACCAATGCACAGCCACCAACGCCACAACCGCCATCACCACCCACAAACCACCACCAACTGAAAACCATCCACCCAAAGAAACTAGAAAATCACCTACATAACTATTGCCACCTACACAACAACTGCCATCATCACCCACAAACCACCTACAGAAAACCACCTATCACAAAAACCAGAAAATCACCTACATAAAACCACCCATAGCACAAGCAACAAAAAAAATACCCACAGGCTTGGAGATAACCATTTGTTGGATAAGATAAGTCGTCGTTGCGTGTAGCACTGCTACACGCTACTACTTTGAACCTTTGCGTACGACGCTAGAGATAAGTTGTCTCGCTACGCATAACAGTTCTACATGACACTATGTCAGACCTCTGCGTATGGCGTTGGAGATAAGTTATTGGAGAAGAGAGTCGCCGGAGAAGAGAAATTATTATTATTATTATTTAAAAGTTGAATTATTGCCTGATTTTTGGTTCAATAAACCTCACACCTGATTTTTGATTTAGAAAAATTATATACCTATTTATATGTGATTCCAATGGAAAAAAGGGATAGTGTATGCATTGTTGGGCCAAAAAATTGGACAAATAAAGGGGTTACCTACCTAGATGTGGCCTTTAGTGTTGCTTCCTGTTCCGAAAGACAACAATTTTTATAACAGAAAAATTCGTTTATAGCCTATTACAAACAAAGATTTCATATTTTAATAGGTAAATGAAATATAACTAAATGTGCTAACATAAATGTAAATTATATTAAAAATATTGACTTCTAAATATAGATTCTAAAATTCATTTGTAATTGACATTATATGAATTATGCTGATTTCACGTTCCACATTCAATGAAACTTCCAAAATAAATAGGATTTCAAATGAGAATGGGGATGACAGCCATGTCCATTATAGAGAAACAAACCGTACATTTTCTAGCAGGGGCGGATCTAGCTATTGGCCAGCTAGGGCGGCCGCCCTAGCTGGCTTCGCCAGAACCGCCACTGGCTGCCCTTTTTTTTTTGTTCATATAAATGAATCTTTAAGGTTATATTTCTGATAATCACTTCTAGTTCGAAGATTGCACCTGGCCAAGTTGGACAGTGTTGGGTTTTGCATTTTGGAGGTCCCAAGTTCGATCCTTCATCAATCCATTTTTATTGTTCAATATTTTTAGTTTTACAATTTAAAATCAATGGAATGAGGAGGGGGGATTCGAACCTGGAGCTATTCTTAAAATTATTAGTGGTTTGACCATTATGCCATTTGTTGAATTGTGACAATAAATTTAACAAATTTATATATATTAGATCTTAGCTTGTTTTAATGTAACAATAAATATTTGATTCTTCTTTTGAATTATATAAAACTTGGCAACTATGTCATTTAATGAGTATGATTTATTCTTTTAACAAAATTATATACGTTCAATTTCAATAAAATAATTGTTATATTTAAATTTTACGTCTTGTTTGATTCCCATTTATTTCAAAATATATTTTTCTCTATTTTATTTTCAACCATATATTTTTCAATAACCGATTTTATTTTTAATCATATATTTATCATTTAACCACCCTTTACGTATTAACTTCATCTTGTCTTGTTTAAGTTCATAAAATTTGATCATACGTATATAATTCAAAAAATGTATTTTTATTCCTTATTATTTTGACTTGTATAGAATTATATTTTCATATGTATATAATGTTTTATATTTTAGTGTATTTATATATTGATTGAAGATTCTTTTAATATAAATTAATTAAATATTAATAAACAATCTTGCTATATTGGACGATCGCTCAATAACCGCTCGACGCTCCGCCCTAGCTCACTTGAGTGGCTAGATCCGCCCCTGTTTTCTAGTGATTCTATCTATCAAGAAACATCTTATAGTTCTGTGTCGGACTGAAGATGAGATTTCTTATGAGATAATATATTAAGATGAATCAAAATTAGTCCCTGTTGATAAACTTAGTCGGTTATAAGAAATCATAAAATAAGAAAAAGTAAAAAGGGATCCAACGTGTAAAGTCAATTCTTGATTTCGTTATTCTTATAATCAATCGAAATATGGATAGCAAATGTTACGTGATAACAATAGATGAGGCAGTGAGTTTGGCTGTTTTTGTCCTGATTATAGAACTATTTCACCTGTGTCGTAAAAACAAATATGCGTGAACCATTCATAGGGACATGAAAAATCCAGAAGACACAAAAAACGTTATGGAGCAATAACGTCCTGATTATAATTTTCACTGAAATTTCGAAAAATGATGTTGCAAGTCTAGGAAACATTCCAAAATTATATGACGAAATACTGAAATTCTCTCACACAAAGAGATATGATACAAAAACTTCTACTCGAACTGTGCCACACTAAAATAAACATCAAACAAACTTTCCAGGTAAGATTCAAACAATAACAACACCCTTCATCGTCCTGCTGCACCTAACACGTGGAAGTATGAGGTCAAAATCTGTATTATATGCTTCAATCATCTTCTAGCGGCCATGCTTGAATAGTTGACAGACCAAGTTACATCTGGATACTTCTGGATCATAGTCGTCGACATTTCATCAATTTTTGGTTTATAATGAACTCGATGAACTTGATGACATATGGCCAACAATCATGTCTGCAACAATTCGACAAAAATGTTAGAAAACCTAATATAAGAAAAGAGAAAAGCAAAAAAAGTGTAGAAAATTGATTTATGAAACCAATAAAAAAATGTAACTCTTAGATGAATAAACTGTTGAAGCTTACATATTATGGAGTCGAAGGAGAATCTGTTAACAAAGTTGAATCTGACTCAATCCCTTTTTTTTTTCCCAAACATCTTACTTAATAACAACAAAATAAAATAGATCATGTTACTTGAAAGAGATGGACAAGAGGCACTGCATTAGTATTTATAAAATGCAACATACACTGATCGACCACATCATAAGCACATCAGACAGGATGATGTTCCATAATTTTCAGCAAAATATCAAATTTTTCCCTCAAATACACCACATTCATCATCCCAGATATATGGTTATGCATATCTTGTATAAAATATATTTATTTAATTATCTCACTGTACCAATTAAGAACTTAATATGTATGTTACTAAGAATTACTCACATATGGGGAAATAAAAGAAAGAAAAGGATATCCCAGGTCACTTCCATGAATCAATAAGTAAATATTCCAATATCACAGAAATAGATTAGACAAAGTACCGACCCGTGATCATCTTGTGGTATGTTAGTCACGATTTTCAGATCAAGTGGTTTGCCATTTAATGCCATTGATGGTCTTGGGTTGCCATGCATTTATCTTCACCACAAGACAGGGGAGAACATAAATGAAAGCTTCTACATCGCAGCACACGATTCTATCTCTCAAAGCCGGCCGACTTGAGTTATGAACGTACAAAGCATCTGTCCTTCACATCGTAGTGACCAAGTATCCAAAGAGCTTTCTTCTCCATCATGATTGGAATGATGACATGATCGATATTAGACTACCAGGTATTGCAGTGCATGTAATCTCCTATTCAACCAAAGACTTGAGTTATAACTGCCTCAGAATGTAAGATGTTTCTTACATTCACAACAAAATGTGAAACAATATGATGGGATTGTGTGAACAAATATCACTGTAGTGACGAAAATTAGTAGTTAATATTACTAACGATAATGTGACTTGCCTGTGGCTCGTATTTGAGCACCGCCTTTTTCTTTTTTGTTGTTGGGATTAGTTATCGAAGCTTCCATAGACCTCTTTAGGTTCGTCTTCCCTGAAGATTCAGCGTTGAATTGCACGGCTCTTACATATGACGGACGAATACCCTTTTCCTTTTGAATCCGATAGAATACTAATAGACTGGGACCACCTGGTAATGCGGTGATGAGGAGTCCCAAATTTTTCTTCTTTTGGCTCAATGATCTCCAAAGACTTAGATGACGTTCAAACTCGCTAGGTCTTGACGGAACCCATGAACAAGGAGTAGCTTCAGTATTTGTTGTACTCTACAGAACCCAGAGAAGAGTGAATAGATTTATGAGCAGTCTAAATTGAGTTTTGGCCCATTTCCTCATTGTTGTTTGAAAACAAATTTGAACTGCTTCTGTGTGATGCAATAACCTGCCGGAAACTTAGAACCCACTTCGTATTACCTCAGAAAAATCAGATTTTTGTATCTTCATCACCAATTAGGGTTTTATAGATGTGATAAATCCCTAATCAATGAAACAAATAATATAAAAAATTTTACAATGTGGAATGATGCAAGGGATTACGGTGCTTAATTTGTATGATACCAAATTCTGGTGTGATTTTCAGAATATCTTGAGTTGAAATGATTTGGGAGGAATGGAGAAAGAGAGGAGTATGAATACTAATTTGGGGATTAAGAAAACGATTATGTTTTGCTAATGGCCTGTTTGGGAGAGTGAAATTAGCACTTGATTTGATGCCTCTGTGAGTAGTTAAAATTTAACATTTTTCATTTTACTTTTATAATCCAGTACTTAAGGAGAATCTAGTTGCATGCTCGTACAATACATGGGCTGTGTTATCTTTTAAGGTAATGTTAGTGTGTCTAACGTTAAGAATTGATGGGAGATACGTGCATTAGATTAAGTTAGCAGAATGAACTTAATTCAATGAGCTAAATTTACATATAATATAACCAATAAAATACAGTCACGATGCATCTGAAAAGCATGAGGAAATAAATTAAACTTTAACAAAGACAAAAGGAATTAGCAAACAAGATTTAAGCGTATAAAGGGACCTAAACAATATGCCATCATTTTCCGTAAGTTTAACAGTGATGTTAGTAGTCTCAAATGGTGAGAATTTGTATGCACGATGTTTTGAAACTTTCAATAATATTTATATTTCTAACATGGATCAATTGACCTTATTGAACATATAAGTGCACTAACATATAGAGAGGGGGAGGGGGAGAGAGAGAGAGAGAGAGAGAGAGAGAGAGAGAGAGAGAGAGAGAGAGAGATAGATGACTAACAATCATGTAGTACCTTATTAAAGTATTCAGCATAGCTTGATCATTCATTTAAAGAGTTTGAAGGCACTTCACGATCATGTGCACACACAAAAGAATGTTGCAGTTGATCATGATTGGGACCCCATGAATCAATTACAAAGGTTAGTTATCTCATAGTTGAATGTTCATAGTTGACACAGAAGTCACACTTTTCACTTTTGGTTTTCCATACTTAACCAAATTTCTTTAATTTTTAAACCAATTTCCAACAATTCCCCCATGAATTGAAATTCGAACATCCATATGCAATGCGATGCGAAAATATGATGCATTGTAGAGAGAGAGAGAGAGCAAAAAAGCACTGCATTAGGTAATGTAGCTTTCAATTTTGAATCTTCCCTAATCTGTTCATAGTTCTCGTGACTTGGTTCATTTTGACCATGAACCTCTCTTAGGTTTTATAAGTGTTTAGAATTCAAACCTCAAGTAATTCTTATTGAAGCGGCCTCACTTCACATTTATATAGATGATCTCATATAAAGAGCGTTCTGTCCTACTCCACTTGACTTAATCAAGATATAAGAATCATTAAAAGATTATTTTAACACCTTACCACTCTGTAGAAAGCACTTTAGTATCATAGGAATGAGTTAATAAAATAATTTTTCTAAGTGCTTCATGGAATCTTCATAACTTAGTTATCCCATTGAACTAAGGTCTTGGGATACCCAGTCAACAAGGGAGGATTACCATCACAAGATCTCTTACGTATTAAGCTTTAATCTCATTCCTTCTAGTAGGCAACATACTTGATTTTTAAGCAAACTTTTCATAAGTGGATCTGCAACATCTCATTCCTTTCAATAGGCAATGTACTTGATTTTTAAGCAAACCTTTCATAAGTGGATCCACAACGTTATACTTTAATTTCACATTATCTATGGAGATGATGCCATTTGAGATTAGTTGCCTAATGACATTATGTATATGTCTAGGCTTTCAATTATACATGTTATTTCTAGCCTTTCTAATAGCCGATTGACTATCACAATGTACACATATTGCAGGTACCGACTTAGGCCAACATAAAACATCTTCCAAAAAGTTACGAAGCCTTTTTGCTTCTTTTCCAACTTTGTCCAAAGCAATGAACTCAGACTCTATTGTTAATCGAGCTATACACGTTTGCTTTGTCGATTTTCATGAGATAACAGCTCCACTAAGGTTAAACACATAATCACTAGTGGACTTGGTATCCTTCATGTCGGACATCCAATTTGGATTACAATATCTTTCCAATATCGCAGGATATCTTGTAAAATGTAATCCATAGGTTAAGATATATTTTAAGTACTTAAGAACCCTTGTCAAAGCCTTCTAATGATCATGACTTGGATTACTTGTAAATCTGCTAAATTTATTCACAGCAAATGCAATATCTGGTAGGGTGCAGTTCACGATATACATCAGACTATCTATCACTTGTGAATACCTTAGTTGTGACACACTCTTACCCGTATTTTTGACTAAGTGTGAACTTGTACTACTAGAGTTTTTCGTAGGACTTTCCTCAAACACGTCATATTTCTTAAGTATCTTCTCTACATAATGAGATTGGGAAAGCATAATTTCTTCCAACATTCTAGAGATCTTGATACCTCGTATCACATCTATCACACCTATATCTTTCATATCGAAATGGTTCATTAACATTTTCTTAGTGTTTAGTAAAATTTTGTGACTATTGCCCATTATTAACATGTTGTCTAGACATATAATCACATAGGCGTTTGGTGTATGTTTCACGTATACACATTTGTCACACTCATTTATTTTGAAATCTGTTTGACGACATCGTTTTGTCAAAATTATGGTGCCATGTTTAGGAGGTTGTTTTAATTCATACAAGGATATAACGAGTTTACAAACCTTATCCTTTTGATTAAGAGACACAATCCCTTCTGGTTGCTCCATGTATATCTCTTTTTCTAACTCACCATTTAGAAATGCTATTTTTACATCCATTTGATGAATCTCAAGGTTATGTATTGCTGCAATTGCAATTAGCAACATAATCGAAGTGATTCTAGTCACGAGTAAGTACGTATCAAAGAGGTCAAGTCCTTCTTTTTGTCTATATCCCTTTAGCAACGATCTAGCCTTATACTTGTCAATGGATCCATCAAGTTTCAATTTTTTTTGGAATATCTATTTACATCCTCAAGGCTTATTTCTGGGAGATAAGTCAACTAACTCCCACATATAGTTTTGTATTATAGAATCTATCTCGCCATTGATAGCTTTTTTCCAATCATGTTACACTGGGACACAATTGTAGATAAACTCATTTCTTGCATTCCTTCAGAAAGGGTGTCTTTTTTGATCATGATGGCTTGTGCATTTTTCTTCGGCTTTCGAAATTCGCTTGAATGATATTTGATTTTTCCATAGTTGTAGCAGTTCCCTTTGAACTTCTTCGCTTTCTTGGAGTTATCTCTATATGGTGCATCGTCGGAGATCTTCCATTTCTTGTTGATAGCCTTTTGATCTGTTTCAAAAAAATTTGCTCTAAGTTGGACAATAGGTTTTCTCTTGGTTTTCCTATTATCTTTCTCATTTCTCAATCAAATGATAAACTCTTCCAAGTTCATTTCTTTATTTTTGTGCTTGACATAGTTTTTGAAACTCTCTATACAGGAGGGAGTTTCTCGATAATGACAACAACTTGGAAAGATTCACTTAACTCCACTTTTTCGGCATGAATGTCATGTAGTAGAACCTGAAGTTCTTGTACTTGACTAATTAGCTCTTTGGAATCTACCCATCTTGTAGCCCAAAAATTTGCCGACGATAAATTTTTTTTTGTTTCGAAATTCTCGATCTTACACTTGTTTACCAATGAATCCTACAGATCTTTGGCCGAGTCATTAGAACTGTACAATCTATAGAGTATATTGTCCAATCCGTTCATGATGTAATTTTTGCATAGAAAGTCGAATGCTTCCATACATCCAAAGTGATAATCGATTCACGATTATTCTCTCCCTCTTGGACAGTTGGCATAGTCTCATTTAGAAACTTTGCTAGATTTAGAGATCTTTTGTTGCCATCTCTTAAAATCCACTTTAAATTTTTTCGATTTTTCACCATGCCGGATTGCAGTATTTTGTTGTGTTATAGCCATTGGCGGAACCACGTTGTTCATACCATTTTGACTTGAAGTAGCCTCGGTGATACTCATTTCTATTACTTAACAGTAGATTAACGTTGGAACAATGTAGGGGAAGAATAGTACCCAAAGACTATTCCAAAAATGAAAGATACGAGTTTCAAAATCAAGAAACAACAACAGACGATTATTATCTTAAGATTGTTGTTTTCGGGCTTTATCTATTTGCAGTAAAGGTTGTTTGTATGTAACGAACAAAAGGACAAACTTTAATCTGTAAGAGCATAATTAATCCACAAAATTTACGACGAAAATGTAGTACAAGAACTACACAAAAAATCAGGAAAGAAAACAATAAATGAGAAGAAGAATAATAATCTGAGGCAAGTGGTGGCACTTTCTCCTTAAGATGATATTGCTTGCTGTGGTGCTCACAGTTTACGGCACTTGTCTCTCAAAATACAACTGATTCAATTTTGAGGTAGTAGCACTTCAAACCACTTTCGACGAAATTTTCCTCTCTACAAGAGAACTTTATGAAATGAAGAAAAAAGGAATTTTTGCAAAAGGGTTTTATGAATGCTCAATGCAAATATAAGATGGTATTCGAAAAGGACATCCAAAGGATCTTATTTATAGAGGACGAGGGGCTATGGGTGAAGTGGTACATGCCAAATCATGCAATCTTTCTAGCAGAAGCATCACTTCACGTCGCTAGCTTTTCGCTCGAGCAAGAATGTCACATTTTGAGCAGAAACATTTTCGCTCGATTCTTCTAGACCGTCGCAGCCTTTTTTTTCCCTCTATTTTCCTCTAAATTTGGACCGCAGTTTCTCATTTATTCGAAATTGATTTTGAGATTCCAAATATACCATGATGATCTACTCGACAAGTAAAACAAGTTGGTGTAATTTGACCACTGGATCAAGTTCGAATATTTGACCGAAGTTGACATAAAAAAAGTCATCCTTTTCAATTTGGTTTTTCCATACTTAACCAACTTTCCATTCATTCAAACCAATTTCCAACCTTTATTTAGTTACTCCACCATCCATTTAGCACACCAGTCATGAAACACAATTTTCTCGTATTTACAAGTATCCAAACATGCTCATTCCCTTTTTCTAAGAAATGATATCTAATCACATACAATAAGTTATACGAGAACAGATGCAAAACATGTTGGAATCTCAAATAATATTCAACAACTCTTTTTACTACTAGGATTGAATTTGAGGCTGCTGAATGAAGAGCTGCACATCGATCTTATTACTAAAATAAGAAAATATGATAAAACTAAAATAAAATTATAAGTTAGATGTAATACCTTATTTAATTAAATTAGTCAACACCTAAAGTGGAGTCAAAAAAAAAAGGGGTCAGGTGGTGGTTGACTAGATACAACTCCATTTCATTCTAATGCACTTATATACAAATCTAATTACATACCCACAAAACATATACAAACACAGCGATGCCGGGATTCAGAGAGAAAAGAAAGAGAAAAGATTGGGGGGGGGGGGGGGGGGGGGGGGGGAGAGAGAGAGAGGAAGAAGAAGAAGAAAAGAAAAAAAAAAGGAAAATTCACCAACGTTATTAGAAAATAAGTGCTTTCTCCTATTAAGATTGAATTCTTCAATTTCAAAAGTAAGTGCAAAGTTACTAATCGAATATTTATGTTTAATTTTAGAGTTGTTAGATTATTAGTTTAAATTCAATTTTATTAAAAGTGGACTATTGAATAAGATTTAATAAGTTTTGAAATTAAGCTAAAGAGAATAAAAACAGCCCAAGTGGTTAAAGGATTGGGAAAGTTGCTTAAGCATAAAAAGATTAGAATTTAGTATCGCCGATTTAATTATTGAAACTACTTAAAATGGGTAAATTGTTAATCTAAAAATTAAATCATATTTCAAGCGACAATACGGAGATCGAACAACCTATCAACCAAATTGATTTTGTATACATAGTTCTGTGAGGAGAAAAACTTAAATATTTTCATGACCAATGTTTAAGAGGTTCTACCAAGAAAGAAGGGTGCCTCTAGTGTAGAGTGAAAACTATCTTCTATAACCTAAGGAAAGATCTCAAAAATATAAGAAGGGACATAACAGTAAAAAATAAAAGAAACACACACCAAAGTGTGTTGAGATAGCGATAAAAGAAATATAAGCATTTTTTTTTGTCCGGGAAACCCTTGGAGACTTAATCTAGGATCTAGATTTCTATTGAATGTATTGTCTTAGTTAAAACGTAATGGTTAAGACGCTCAATTCTAGGGAGTACTATCACAAATTGAGATAGTTGCTTTCGTTGGTGAAGCCTAACCAAACTTGACATGAAAGGAATGAGTACTGTAAAATCAATCTTAGAATAAATGCCCTAGTATTTGATTCAAGAACAAGTTTTAGGATTGCACGAGAGAGAAATGCGATTTATGACTATAACCAACCGAAAGAACTATAATGATTAAATTGGGGTAATTAGCACAAAACGTCCCTACCTTTCGATATTTTTGTGGAAAACGTCCCTACCTTTCGTTTTTTGGCGGATTACACCCTCACCTTTACCTTTTTTTGTGCAAAACGTCCTTCTGTCAAGTTCTCGTTCAAATATTCCGTTAAATCAATAGGTAATTAGCACAAAAGGTCCCTACCTTTCAATATTATTGTGCAAAACGTCCTTACCTTTCGTTTTTTTGGCATAATTAGCACAAAAGGTCCATACCTTTCAATGTTATTGTGAAAAACATCCCTACCTTTTATTTTTTAGCATTTTCACCCCTACCTTTCACCTTTCATTGCAAAAAAGGTCCTTCTCATCCATTTTTTCAATAAAATGACGATTTTACTCTCCTATTCAAATAAAACAAAAAGAAAAGATGAATTACCAACTGCAACCATAGTCCTTAAATTTTTAAAAAATTACAAAAAAATCATCAATTCTCAACCACCACCATTTTCACAACCTATCAAGTTGCTAACTATAAATTCACATAATACCACCTTTCGGCCACCATGCCCACCGGACTCCACCACCGTAAATGTGGTTGTTTCAGACGGATTGGTGACCAATACTATGGAGGAGGATATTGGGGAGAGTGGGGCGATGCTGGTGGTGGTGGAGTCCGATAGGTGTTGTAGTCGAAAAGTGGTGCTATATGGATCTATAGGTGGTGGCTTGGTGGGGTTGTGAAAGTGGCGGTAGTGGAGAATTTAGGATTTATCTGTAATATTTTGAAAGATTTAGAACTATGATTGCAATTAATTAATTATTTTTTTCTTTTCTTTTTTGTTTTATTTCAATAGGAGGGTAAAATCGTTATTTTATTGAAAAAATGGATGAAAATGACATTTTGCGCAATGAAAGGTGAAATGTAGGGGTAAAAATGCTAAAAATGAAAGGTAGGGACGTTTTGCACAATAATATTGAAAGGTAGGGACCTTTTCTGCTAATTATACTAAAAAATAAAAGGTATGGATGTTTTGCACAATAACTTTGAAAGGTAGGGACCTTTTGTGTTAATTACCATTTTGATTTAACGGAGCATTTTAACGGAGAGTTGACAGAAGGACGTTTTGCGCAAAAAAGGTAAAGGTAAGGGTGTAATCTACCAAAAAATGAAAGGTAGGGACGTTTTCCACAAAAATATAGAAAGGTAGGGATGTTTTGTGCTAATTACCCATTAAATTGACTATGCATACATACACATCAATCAAGTATTAAATAAGTAAAATTATTCTGGTAGCATTAATTATTATATTCTCAAAAATTGGTTAAACAATTTTATTAGTTAGGCAAACACGACAAGTTATCTAACGCGTTGATGTTTGTGGTTATTTGCTTGTGTGTTTAGCGCACGATCTTGCTCGAGGCAAATAAGAGTTCAAGTTTGTGAGTATTTGACAAGTGTATTTTTCACACTTATCGAAGCTTTTAAGCTTGATGAATTTGATTAATTGAGTGAAAATCTATCTAATTTAGTGTAAATATATTAATTGTAGGGAGATCCCAAACTTGGATGAGATTAGCATGAAGAAAGGCAATTTAGAGCTTAATTGGAGTTTATACAGAGCAATTTAGGTCCAACCACATTGCATTTGATCAATGTGAAGCATTAGTAAATTGATCAATGTGAAGCATTAGTAAAGCAATTAGAGAAGATTAACAAGTTTCTAGAGCTAAATCCAACATTTGTAAAGTTCGAGGACATAAAGGTGAACTTTTGAAAATTGCTTCAGGTCAATTAAGATGATTGTGGAGAATGAGAATTAAAGTGTAAAGAATTAAAAGATGAAGTACCAAAGATTCAAATAGAAAGGTGCTCGAGCTGGACTAAAAATGGACTTTAAGGACCATGTTGAACTCGAATCGAAAAAGTAGGCCTTGAGATCTCAAGTTACTTATGGTGCGAGAGCAAGAGAAGATTGAGGTTAACCAATAGCAAGTGAAATCATATAATTTCATTCAACCTCTTCTTGGAAAGTAGTAAGGGCACGAGTTTTGACCTATTTTTGGGGTTATCAAAAAAAAAAATATATTATATATATATATATATATATATATATATATTCAAAGGGGAGGCTCTTGAGTAAAAATACACAATTATTACAAAGAGGAGCAAAAATAGGAAGCCTAGAAAGAAAATTGATATATTCTTTACACGTTTTGAATATACTTTTCATTCAAATTACATATCCATACCTAATTTCTTACATTTTTGCTAGGGTTGAAGAAGAAGAAGAAAAAGATACTCAAGGAGATCGATCAAACATCATTGAAGGGATTCAAGATTCAAGATTGTTTTCATCTCCACACTTTATGATCTTAATTTTTTTAATTACTTGGTCACAAATTGAATTGGTGTATTATTTCTACAACTAATCGGAAGAAGGAATAGGAAGGACAATGCGTGCTAACTATTATTGCGTAATGCTGGTTAGGAGATTTTTCTCATACAACTACTTTCCTTTAAGTTGCCTTGCTCTTAAAAAGTCCTATAGACGTCATAATTATTAGCATAAATATACACGTCCAGGGCTACAAGGGCCCTGGACAGAACTTGTGGCCCTAGACGAAATGGTGCCCTTAACGTCCAGGGCCCATGTGACCCTAGACGTCCAACACTTCTCGAATTATTATATATGTTACGTCTCATGACGAGTGGCTCCATGTTGCCAACCTATTATAGCCCTTGGCCTACCCAGGTCGAGGCATGTGGCATGGTGGCCGAGGCCTCCAGCCCGTACGATGCGACCAGGGCCAACGCCTCAGCTAAGGCTCAACATCTTCAAGCCCGAAGTACATGAACCGAGGCAGTTCACATCCAGGCCCATGAACCGAGGCTATGACTTCCAAGGCGCCTCCACTATCACTCCCTCCAAGAGATCTGTTCCTTCATAAGTATGTTTTTCGAATGATTGATGTCATGTCTATCATATAGTTTAAGTGTTAAGTCCTGTCAAACAAAGTGGCGGTTCTGCCACTTAATAGATGTAAAGTGGGCTAACAAGTTAAAGTGATGCATAGGATTAGATGTATGGATTAGGGAAATGAGGCCACATGTACTTCCATCCGAGGATCACAATTTATCATGCACTACTATAAATACTCCCCCATGTCACCATTGTAATGCTAATGCAATTTCGACTACAAAATTGAATACAAAACAATTTACTCCATCTTGCTCTCTTAAAGATACAACTAGATTTACATAGTGTTTATCCTCTATGATTGGTAATTATCGTACAATCGTTCTACGAATGTATTTGTGCATTCTGAACATTGTCGTCGCGATCCTTTGAGCTGCTCCCACACCCTTTCTCAAATCGTTCTAGATCGTCTATGTGTTTTAGCGAGTTAGACTTGGCTTACATGTGCGCGGGTGCATCCGGTATGTGTTGTCGGCTTGGCTCCAGCTAGAATCGAGGTCAACAATATACACTTTGCATTATCTAATTGAACGTTCTTGTGATTTAATGCATTTTTATATATTCCCATTTCGGATAGGATATTTCTTATCATATGTTTCATATTACTAATTCTACTCGGGAAAGTTTATGAAACAAGATAGGAATATTGATCTTCAAGTCCACATAAATATTGTCAAATTATTACATCCAATGTGCAGTTCGTTAGATGTATACTAAATCCGTTTCTCTAGCTCAACATGTGGTAAGTTTACCGTGATCTATTAGTTGTACCGCATTAGTAAAGGTTGAACCTCAACCTTGAGGACCCCACTGCCCCGCCCCTAGAGTATCATGAGGGAGGTAAATCGCAGGATGTGCCCCCAACAAGTTAGAGAATAAGAGTTTGTCCGTACACTGGTGCCCACAAAACACCGGGAATCGAACCTTAACACTACGGCTGCCGGCAAGGTTGAGACTAGCTCACTTCTGTTCTTTGCACCACTGGGTTAAACCCCGGGGGGAGTTGTACCGCATTAGTAGGTATGCACAAGGTTGGTTGACCTTAACTATAAACTGCATAGCCTAATACTTTGCATATGTGATGACCCCTATAATATAACAACTTTAAATATTATCATTTAGAAAATATTTTATTCTTTTATTTCTTGTAATAATTTAACTATTTATAGAAGGTCCCATATAAAATTGGAAGGCCCCAAAATGGACATAGTTATACCTAATAGCAATGAACATAATACTATTCATCCATAAGTATACTCATTTGCTATCCACTGTCCACTCATTGATTGAATATAATACATAGGTTAAAAAGTTACTTATAAGTTTCTGTTATCTCTTTTCAAGGTCAAATTATAACTTTAACCACACATTTATAAGTACAACTAATTTATTATTCACACATTCAATTCTATTACTCCTAAGAAGTTTCTATAAGCTGGCATAAACAAAGAAAATTAATGCGAAGGGAGTGGATTTTGCGGTTCTTAAAAAATTGGCCACACTTTCACGTGCTTCCAATTTAATTATGAGAGTTAGATAGAAACTTTCAAACCCTAAAACATATAATCAACCAAGGTTTATTCAATGGATGAAGGATAAGTAGGAATACCTTTTCCAAAATTGAATTAGCGATATGTTTGAACGCTTTCGCCGCAACTGAGTGGTGCAGCAGGTTTCAGCATTGTTTGGCAGAGGAGACGGCTCCAAAATGGTTGTGTGATTCATTCAGCATGAGAGAGAAAGTAATGTTATTAAAATGACAGAAATTAATGTGTTGAAGATGAACGAGAGAGATGAAATAGTGTATTGATCATTAACTAAGGAGTTATTCTGATAAAGTTTTAGCAAATTTCTATAAAAACGTGTGGTTAAATTGATGTTAGACCTAATATAAAGTTCATAAACTTTTATTTATTTTAATTTTTTTTGCCAGACAACCCCTAAAGAAATTGATGCGTCTAAATATGTCATCATGTTCTTTAAATATGAAGAAATTGGATTTTAAAAACATAAGTGTTGTTCGGAAGTGCTTCAGGAGGATCATTATCAAACGATTACAATCACGATTATTTAGATATTTAAGCTCAATAGAAATTTGATTTTGGAAAACTTTATTTCATGACTCGGAAGAGTGGTCCAAAAACTTTATTTCATGTCTCGGAAGAGTTGTCCAAATGCCATTATTAAAATACTAATAATAATCTTAATCAATAAAATTATTAAGTTTTTGTATAAGTTATGTTAATCTTATTCATTTACATGAATTTTTCTCCTATATAGATTATACTTTGATTTCCTAATTTCATAAATTTTGAGGTTTAATAATTATTATATTTTTCCTATAAAATAAATATGGTGAATAAATTGTTTTATATTAATTTATTTTTAACAATATAATATTTTATAAAAATATATAACAATAATTCTAACAATACATACAAAGATGGTAAATACATCTCCAAAAGAGAATTAATTGTTTCAATGGTCATTGAACTTATGTTCATGTTTTTTATTGGTCACTGAAATTTAAAATATCGAATTTTGATCAGGTCTATATCTTCGATTGCTCAGTAAAGTTTAAAATAACACGAAGAATATTTTTCAAAGTTCAGTGGTCAAACTACCACAAACACTACCCAATCATCCTACCAACAACCTAGCAACAAAGTCAAATCCAAAAATTGATGAAATTGAAGAAAATCAACGTGGCACATTTTCCAATGAGGCTAAAACTTCACTTTTTATTTCGAATCAGGTCATGGGACCATTACCAATGAATCAAGAAGGCCCGAAAACCCTAGGAGTGGTATCAATTTTGACAGTTATGTCCGGAATTGAGAGATCAAAGCTTGAGGAGCCAAAATCTAAAAATTCATTTCGTCCGTCTCCATTGCCAAGCAGCTAGACGCGCTTGACCAATCTATTGCCCATAGAATTATGCATCTTCACTCCAAAAATGATCTAGAATGGAGCAGAGCACGCCGACAATTCATCTCGAAAAATGCGCACACCGTGTTGATCAGTACAAAATTTTGTCAATCCTAGAAAATTTCATAATTTTTTGAGCAGGTCTAATTTTGGCCAGAATCCAGCGCCTGCGGCGGGTAGTCAGCAACCTTCGATGGCCCCTAGACAACTTTGTTCAGAATATTCATCAAGTTAACTCGAGTTCATTTTCGCTATTGGTTTTCCCACATGGGGCCCAGAAGCACTAAATCACGGTCGGATGACCTATACCACTATAGTTTCTAGTCGTCCGGGGTTTACTCAAGTTGAGAGGAATTCACGAAAATCATTTGCATCAATTTTATAAGCTACAGATGACTCTTTGGATATTGGGTTCGCTACCAAAGAACCCTTTACTTATTTGGGTGCCAGCACTTAAGTTAATTGATAACCGACTTGGAGAAAGTTCGTTTGGCTAATCCCTATAAGTACACACTTGCAGGAAAATTTCTCCACCAAAAGCCAACCATGAAAGAGGTACGAGAGAATTTTTCTATGTTTGGAGTTCATGGTTTCTTTGAGCTAGGATTGATTGACAATGCACATATACTAATCCACCTTACACATGAAGATGACTACATCAAGCTCTTCCTTAAGCCACTTTGGTACATTGATAGATGTCCGATGAGGGTCCTTAAGTGGATGTGTGATTTCAGACCAAACCAGGAGACACCAATTGTTCCCATTTGTGTTTCATTTCCTTTGTACATTTGCATGTCAAGGGGTTACTTTTTGCTTTATCAAGGGCAATAGGAATGCCCTTAAGGATCGATGAGGCCACCTTAGATTTGAGATGATCGAGTGAGGCTAGGTGTATAGAGGTGAATTTGCGGCTTAAGTTGCTTGATAGAGTATGGATTGAGCGTGGTGGTAACTGCGGCTTCTGGTAGGCAATCATATATGATAAGCGACCGACTTTTTTCTTTTCTTCTAAACACTTCAAGTACTTATTTGATCAGTATACTTTGGGAGTACCACGACCTCTTCCTCTTTCAATTGTTGTGTCTCCCATAGTTCAGCCTCCTCTTCTTACTCAGACATTACTAATAGGGCTGACAAGGGTAAAGGCAAGGTTGCTTTTGTTGAGCTGAGGAAGGGATGGGTACCAGTTTCAGCAGTGCCGCCTGTACTTATACTACCTCTGTAGCAGTTGTAATATAGCCAGCTTCTACATTAGCAGATCCTACTTGACTCCCACTACAGGTACTACTAAGGTAACACTAGTTGTCTCCCAGTGGCAGTGTTTACACCAAAGGTCCCTCCTGTCGTCCATGAGAGCACTCCAAATGTTCTTATTCAGGCTCAGATAGTTGCTCCTTTAGTGGCTGAGGATACAACAGTGATAGCACCCATTGTTCAACCACTTGCTGAGCCTACTCTAGAGGCTCCTATTGAGGTATCACCTCCCCCCAATATTACTACTAATAGTCCAAGTGCTGTGATACCCTATGAGCTTACACAATCCTATTCCCAGTCTTCGAAAACACATTCAGAGTTCTCTAATTCACCATAGATGTCAAATACCGACGGTACATTGGGCAGGCTAAAAGCTAGGCCTTAGACGAAGCAGATGTTGATCAACCACTTCAAGAAGACTCATGACATCAAGATTGGAGCCTCCATGAGTGATGCCATTGACAACCTTGTTGGCAAGCTCTTCAACAACAAATCATCACCTAGTCCTACCATTACGCCTAGACATGATAAGGTGGAAGCTCAAATTTAGAGTGACATCGATGGCATGGGTCTCAGAGATTACGCGGAGAATATCAGTCAGCGAGTCACTTTTACATGCTTTAGATATTATAATGCAGAACACCAAAAGATCAGACACACCTGTGAATATCACCATGAGATCGAATACACCCGCTTTTTGCCTATCATTCAATACTCTATCGCCGGGCAGTAATTTTTACTTGGGCAGCCCCTTCTCCTAGGAGGGACACCTTTCCAATAAACAAGCCCGATTACGCAAATTACTATGACCTAGAAATGTTTCAGACTAGATGCATGATCCGGTCAATGTCTATGTACTACCACCCAAAGATTTACTTTGGGGAGTACCCATGAGTAATATTCATTAGTTTTTGTTTACATTTCATTTACTGTCATTTGCATTTCATTCAAGACATTTCTAGTTTTTTTCACATACTGGAGGCCAGGTCTATGCCCCCTCCTTTATGCGCTTTCTCATTTTTATGATGTAAAATAAGTCATACTAATGGTATTTGCTTAAGGAAAAAAAATCGACATTTTAAACTTTGGTGAGCAATCAAAGATATGTACCTAAGTTCAATGACCAAAACTCGACATTTTAAATTAGAGACATAGACCGAAGTTCAGCGACCATTGGACCAATTAACTCCTCCAAAAGACTTCCTAAATACAAAATACTGTTTTTTCAGATAGTCAAATGCTTAAAAATAAACTCCAAAAAACTTATTTTAATTTTTAAAAATAAAGAGTGGATTTGGCTCTCACTATCTATTCTTAGTTAACAATGATTATACTTAATAAGTTACAAATTTCAATACTTTACAATTTAAATTATTCAAATAATATTTAAATAAGAGATTAGAAAAAATCAATGAATGATCATTGGGGAAAAAAAAGAAAAAAGAAAAGGAAAGTCAAAATATATAGTATTGTTGGAGTGCATAGAAAATCTTACTATCTAAATTTAAAGATATTTTTTTCAATGCAATAGGAGATCATTCATCATTCTCTTTATACAGTCGCACACCAAAAGCTATCAAATACATAGTAGATAGCAGTAATGACCAAAACTTGAGTTTGTTTTTGCCTATGTTTGGCCCCAGTTTTTTTAAAAAAATTATTATCAACAATTCTCTCATAAAATAATTTTATAGGCAATTCAAAATTTTTTCTTTATTTTTTAATAACACATTTTCCAATAAATATTAATTCAAAATACATTTTGGTCCAGAAATGGAGCTCAAACAAGTGTTGTATTAGTTAATAATATCTATGAAAACTGTGTGCATTTTCTTTATATTAGGAAAAAAAAATAATTAAATCAAGCTTTTAAATTCAATATTTTAAACAAAGAAGATTAAATTTTATGGGTCTTAGAACGTAGGAGACAGACATTTAACATTTTACCAATCTGGAAAATGAGATAGTACCAATCATCAAAAAAAAAATTTCAAAATCTAAATCATAGAGATGAGTTAAATGTTCAATAGAATTGATAGAAAGATCAGTAGGAATATGTTTTCCAAATCAATCTGACAGTCTTTTGAAAATCAACTATGCGGTGCTACAGACGAGATAAATAATTTCATGGAACGGTCCGCTCAATGCCAAGATGCCACCTATAAGGAAACGCTACCTCATTCGGCCACTCCGATGAGGTAGCGTTTCCTTATAGGGCAATCGTACAACATGGACCCTAAACCTTAAACCCATGGAAGTATTTCTCCACAAATAGAATAGTAGGTTGTTTGATTTATTAAGCATGAGAGAGAGTGTGTGTGTGTGTGTCTGCGTGCGCGCGTGTGTGTGTAATAGTAGGGATCGTAGGTTAAATACATCAGTAAAGCTGCTCCAACAAGGTTTAAAATAGGTGCTGCGTGTCAGCACCTATTACCTTCTTTTTTTGGTTTGAACTTCCCAATCACCATCTAACATGTGTCCTCTGACCTAAACCCCGAATCCTTGTTTGTGTAGCATTGTTCTAAATCCATCACCCCATCTGTATACTTAATGTAATTATGTCCACTCAACTTCTTTTCATCCTGATCACCCAACTTTATACTTAATGCCATTTATATAATGTTTCAACATAACCACCAATTTTCATATTTCGTTTCATCATGATCCCACAACTTCTTTTCATCCTTTCCACTAATTTTAAGGTGGCAAAATTGTAACTTTGCATTATATTAATAAAAAAGTTAAAAATAAAATAAATACTTATTTTAAAAAAAAAAGTTACTTAAAAAAATAATAAGAAAATATTTTTTAAAAAATGTTACTAAGAAAAATAAAATAAGATAAAAACTTATTTTAAAAAAAGGTTTTTAAACTAAAATAAAAACTTAATTTTTCAAAAAAAAAACGTTATTTAAAAAAAATCCTTAAAAAATAAAAATATATTTAAAAAAAGGTAAGAACTTATTTTAAAATAATGGTACTTTGAAAAATAAAATAAATTAAAAACTTATTTGATTTTATTTTTTTTTTAAATAAGGAGAAACAAACTTTAATTTTTGTTTTATTAAATCTATTTTTTATATATAATGTAAAGTTATCATTTTACCCTTTTAAAATTAGTGAAGATGGTGAAAATAAGTTGGACGATCATGATGAAACGTTATATGAAATTAGGTGAT
This sequence comes from Olea europaea var. sylvestris, assembly GCF_002742605.1. Lineage (NCBI taxonomy): Eukaryota > Viridiplantae > Streptophyta > Magnoliopsida > Lamiales > Oleaceae > Olea > Olea europaea. The sequence goes on along the minus strand of NC_036253.1, from coordinate 18,419,540 downwards.
CATGGTAAAATATTATATGAACTTGGGTGATCATGATAAACTAAAATCAAATTGAATGATCATGGTGATACTAAGTATAAAGTTTGGTAGTTATAGTGAAATAAAATCAAATTGAGTGATCATCATGATACTAAGTATAAAGTTAAATGATTATCAATGGATTTAACCCAGGGATTGTAGTTTGTAAGAGCATTAAATATTGGACAATTAATTCACTGGTATTCTAATCTTGTTCTTAAAAGTTAGAGGCTTAAGCTATTCAGATATCACGTCCCTACAATCTGGTAACTTTAATAAAACTACTAATTAAAAAAAATAAAATCATATATGATAGGTATAGATCCACAAATTCCGATGAAAATTAAATTCAAGACAACATATGGTTAAAGAAAGATTAATGAATAACTAATATATATATATATTTTTTTAATAACTAAACTATTCATACTGTCATTGGTTTAGACCACTATCCTTAGGACGCCCGTTTTCAAAAGGTTCACAAATCACATGACCCGATTATTAATAATTGTTGAGAGTGTGGCATCTTTTAAGAAAAGACTTTCAAAAGATTATACGTCATTTCATTGAACATAAAATTTTAATTTCAATCACACATTCAAAATTACGATTTATTATTATCTATATATTTCGTTGTCCCCATCATTGTTCGTGATAATCTATATATTTAAATCACACATTTAAAAACTTCTCGATGAAATTGCGAATCTCCAATACTTGATTCAGATCAACGATGGACAATTGAAGATCATATCAATCAAAGCAGATCAAGTTGTTAGGCCTCCCCAACCGACATCTCAGCTAGGAAACTCTGCTCCATCTCACTTCAGCTCCTTGTAAGGAGATTAGCTGAATCATGCAGCGGGCAGAGGGAGTGCGGTTGTAGTCTCCCTCAATGGAGAGAGAGCTCAGAATAAGTCCAAAAGTATTTCAGGGCGGTGGCCCAATAAGCCGTCCAAGCTCGGTCTCTGCAGGTATGGACACCTCTCCTACGACCTCGTCGAGCTGGTAATAGCAACAGTGAGGGTGGAGGAAGGAGGTAATATCGGGGTGTACTATGACAGTAGGCATTGGAGACTGCCTGTAGACGGAGCTGCAGGAAGCGAGCTCGGTTGTACTAAGGGTGAAGTTGCAGGAGACAAGCTCGAAGCTAGTGGTTTAGGACGGTTCCTTTTTAGAGGCTGGAGATCCTCCTCAATATCCTCAGAACGGCTCTCGATCCGAGCTGGTGCCTCCCTTTTCTTTCCTCGACAGTAGTTGCCGCCTTGGCCGCTTTGTATCTCAGCATATCTGTACTTCGAGCTTAAAGACAAACAAAAAATAGCACTTAGTCTTCCTTCAAAAACCCAACCAATGCTCCTATAAAATAACTCAACTCTTACCAGGATTGGTTGGGTAGAGGTGGATGCTTCGACTGTGGATGGGCCATGGATTCTTGTTTGGACTAAGCTTGCCTGGAAGAGTTTCGAATCCAAGATCACGAACTTGCAAGATCTCTATCTCTTAGGCAAGGCCCTAATCGCCTTAGCCCGCCTCTTGGTGTTTTTAGTCAAGGTCGCCTTCACAAAATCTGCAAAATGAGACATAATGATCTATACTACTTCATTAGCTATCTCAGCCAAACATCAAAGAATGGTTACTTACATAGTGAATGGTAGAGTGTAGGGACGACATCTTCCCTTTTCACTTCGATAGAGTGAAATTGCCACTCTCTCGACATGTAGAAGAATTCCTCCTTCCATTTCTTAATCGAGGAAGGAGTGTCAAACATTAAGCAACTACCCATCCTCGACCTAACACTGGTATGCCACCAGCCAGGATTCTTCCTATCCTTCTTAAATGTAAAAAGAAATTAAACAGCTTGACGCTCAGTTTAGGGTTCCCTAACTTGTTCTACAAAATAAAAGTGGTGGTTAGAGTTAGCCACCAATTGGGGCATAATTGAGTATAAGCTATGCCCCAGAAGAAAAGAAATTTATGAATGATCCTAGGGATTAGAAACCTACGGACGGCATGCAAAAGGGCTAAATTCATAGCTACGTATCCCACTAGAAAGTGTTAGCTTGGTCAGAGGGTTCGAGGATTATCATTATTACTGATCTCGAGATACTATACTTAGCTCTACAGCTCGCCAACATATCTTCTGTTACAATCGACCTATACGAGCTCGCCCCACTCTTTGGAGTTATTCTCTTCACTGCCCCGTGAGACCCAACCTCCTCTCCTCTCGAACCCTCATGACCCGACTCCATATTCACAACGTGTCCTAGATCTAGAGGATTAACAACAAAAATAAGGATGTGAGTTAGGATTTCCTGACGGCCCAAAGAAGAAATAAAGTAGGGGAAACTGACTCTTCTTGCTGGTTACCCCAGGAATATACCCTTGGCTCGTCTGAGCTCATGTAAAGGTCGAAGTAAAAGATCGAAGAAAAAGTAACAGAAGAATACCTAGGAGCTAAGAACAGAAAACCTCACTCAAAAAGGGGAAAGATGCACTAAGGAGTATTTCGATTTCTTGGTAGAGAATAATTGCACAAAGTGAATGACGAAAATGGAAGGGGAAAAGGTGTTTAAATTAATGGGAAACCAAGAGACTTCGCCTGGGCCATTGAATGAAGAAAAGGAGGAAAATGGATGAACTAGATTCAACCAGTCAAAACTATGTCGTTTTGACAAATCTTCCAAAAGAAGCCATCGAAAGTGCTATACAGCTCATCCAAATAGAAATATGACACTTGGCATGTCCTTCAACAATACAGTATTAATATGGTAAGAGTGTAAAATATAATATTTTCCCCTCTTAATTATTGCATTGTGTGATTATTTGATACTAAAATATATTCATTATACTTATGCTTTGATCCAGGTTGTATTTTGGTAGAAAATGTGAAATTAAGAAGAAAAGAGCAAAAAATGACAAAAATGGAAGAAAGTCAAAGTTTAGGGACCAAGTTCCAAATAATCTAAAGATGAGACGGGCAGTGGAATGATGATTCAAGAAAGCTAGGAGCCCATTAGGTACAATTAGAAGTCAAAAGAAGTTAAATATGACCATAATATTTTAACAAATCAAATTACAACCGCATAAGGATTTTCCAAATTTTCAGCCAGAGATTGAGATCAACTTTTGACCTAGTAAACATTTGAATTTGGAAAGAGCTATTTCTAGCAAAATTGTATCCCTTTGTGTTATCTTTTCAACGCACTTTGAATTGCCTTAATTGAAAATCGGAGAGAAAGTTATGGTTAAAATATTGAAAGTAGTCGCACAGAATACTCTAACTGAAAATTTAGTTTCCTTATTCGGTTCAACCTCTTTTGGAAACAACTAGGCACACAGTTTTAAGACCTAGACTGGACAAAACACGCCTCTCTAGACCTCCATAACAATTTTCTCTCTTCTTGGACTAAAGAATTTGATGGAGAACTAAATTCCTAGGTGAAGTTACGAAGGAACTCATTGGATTTGGCGACTTCACATCATTTGTTCATGCAAATTGGTATTTTTACTGTCAAACACTTCTAGATCTAGACTTTCTTTTATGAATTTACTTTGGAATTGATTTAACTTTTACTAGATTCTTCATAGATTCAATCATGTTTTTTCTATTGTAGAATTGAACCAATTGTTGAATTTCAAATTCAATCAACTTTATTGGTGGATTATTTATTGCCTTATGCGTTGTGTATATGGTCAATTCTTAATTTTAGTCCAATAAACATGTGTAGGAATGTTTTACAAAAGTTTAGATCCTATGATTACATTTAATTTGATTGATCTTCATTGTTAAATCTTCCGATTAGAGAGTTGGGATAAAAACCTCTAATTGAGCAAAAAGCTATGAATTATTGATGTTTAAGATCCAATCCAATTGAAGGAATTCGGATGCTTCACTATCTTGATATTGATAATTAAATCTCATTCCAATTGATTATTTTCACATAATTCACAAAATTCTAGTTCGATAAATCCTTTAAACAATTCGTCCATTTCCCTACGGAATCGACACCTCAAAGTTTTGCTACAACTACTACATTATTCTTTGGGCATAATCAAGTTTTGGTGCCGTTGTCGGGGAGATGGTACAAATAATCGAAGGATTTTCGAGCAAAATGATGACTTCGTACCTCTTTTACATTTTTTTTAGTTAGTTTAGTTTTATTAGTTTTTGTTCTGTTATTTCTCACAAAATTCCACATTTTTTGGTGCTTTATGAACAGAGATCGAGATGAGCGGGGACGATTCATTGCAAGGCCGCAACCAGTGCTTGAATCTCTTCCTAACCATCTCTTTGAAGCTGAATCTATTGGCACGCACATTACATCACATAACACAATGACTGATAGTGAACACGAAGAGACACCAACTAGGACTTTGCATGATTATCTTCATCCCACATGCATATCTACACATCATTCGTTATATTTCTACCTAATATGTTACGTATAGACCTTAAATCGGGAATGAACCAACTTCTTCCCACCTTTCATGGTCTTGGAAATGAAAACTCATACGTGCATATTAAGGAATTTGAAGAGGTGGTTACAACTTTCTACAATAACGCGGTATAATGGATGCAATAAGGTTTAAATTTTTCCCGTTTTCTCTTAAAGAAAGAGCAAAGAACTGGCTGTATTTATTGCGACCACGTTCGATTGGGACTTGGGCTGAAATGATCCAAGCATTCTTTGGCAAGTACTTTCCCCACCACAAAACAACTGCATTGAAAAAGCAAGTCTCTTCTTTTACTCAATAGGAAAGTAAAACTTCATATCAAACGTGGAAAATGTACAAAGAATTGTAAGCCCTCTACACCCACCACGGTTATGAAAGTTGGAGTATTGTGAGTTATTTTTATGAGGGATTATTACCTAGGGAGCGTCAATTTATTAAAATGATGTGTAATGGTGAATTTTTGCAAAAAGATTCGAGTGAGACTATAGACTATTCAGATGATTTAGTTGAGAAAGCCCATACCTGGACTGGACCTAGTGCCACTAAGAGTACTAATAGGTCACGACCCACTGGAAATCCGAATAGCGCAGGTATTTATCATCTTAAGAAAGAAGATATCGTTAAAGCAAAGGTAGAAACCCTCACTAGAGAGCTTGAAAACCTGCGTGCTAAGGATTTAAAAACCACTTGATCTGTTTCCCGTGTTGAGTCTTTAGAGCCTTGTTTTATGTATGGAAGGAGTGATCACCCAGCACAAAAGTGTGCCACTTATGCTGATATGAGGAAACTTTATGAGGAACACTGTAATGCTCTAGGCGTATATCAAAAGCCCTATACTCCTTACCCCAAGACTTACAACTCAGGGTGGTGGAATTACCCCAACTTTAGCTGGACGTTTGAAAACCAACAACCTACCCAATCCAATAGAGCTTACAATGCATCCCCACATCCTCTAGGAATTCCTTAGAAGATATTTTATGTACATTTCTTGAGGCACATGGTAAAACAAATAAAAAATTTGAGGCTATGATTAGCTAGTTAGTTGAGGAGAACAAAGAGATAAAGAATCTTGTGTCGAAACTAACCAATGCCTTAGCTGTAAGGGAATGTGGGAAATTTCTAGCTCAAACTCAACCAAATCTAAAAGGGTAACACATGGCACAAACTTCGGGATTGAGAGAGACAAACTTTAAGGAAGTAAATGCCATAACCATTAGATCTGGGAAAGTCATTGAACCAGCCCTTCAATCTAGGGAGAATAAAAAAGAATCAAGTGAGCCTAATGAGAGTAGCACCAGTGAAGAATTAGTAGAAGCTCCAATTAGGGTACCTTTTCCTCAAGCCCTCAAATCTACCTCGAAGTCAACCCCTCAACACAATGAAATCCTAGAGCATATTAAACAAGTAAAAATCAATTTGCCATGTGATTTCTCAAGTTCCTACATATGCTAAAGTCCTTAAAGACTTATGCACTGTGAACAAGAAACACCATGTTAAGAAAATCACTTTCTTAACCGAGCAAGTGTTGCGGTAGAGCAAAAGATCCCACCAAAGTTAAGGACCCTGGTTGTCCTACCATCTCTCGTGTCATTGGGAACCATGAATTTACACAAGCCCTTCTTGATTTAAGAGCTAGTGTTAACCTCATGTCTTATGCTATATACTTGTTGTTATGTCTAGGAGAGATGAAACCTACCTCAGTGGTCCTTTAGTTAGTTGACAGATCCATCATAAGACCTAGGGGAGTAGTTGAGGATGTGCTAGTTCAGGTTGATAAATTTTACTATCTTGTTGATATCTTGGTACTAGATGTGAAGGTTGAGGTAAATGTTAACTCTAAAATCCTAATTATACTTGGTAGACCTTTCCTTGTTACAGCTAATGCTCCAATCAATTGTAGGAATGGTATGATGAAGTTGTCTTTCGGGAATATTACTCTAGAAGTTAATGTTTTTCATGTCACCAAGCAACCTAGAGAAGAAGATGAATCTCATCAAACCTACATGATTGATGCATTAACGCAGGAGAAAGCATCAGTAAAAATTGATTTTGATCGATTGAACTCTTTTCTCCTGAACTCTGAAATCTCAATTGGTTCTGATATTGATGAATATGCTAACATTTGTGCTATTTTTGCAAAATTATAGTACCATAAGAATTCGTCATGGCAACCCAAATTTGAAGAATTGTCCGAAATGACTGGAGGACAAAAACTATCAAGCATTAAGAGCCCTAAGCCAGAATTGAAACAACTACCCCCAGGACTGAAACATGTATTCCTTGGACCAGGTGATACCTTTCCTGTAATTATTTCTTCATAATTGAATGTTTAATGTAAACATCTTTTGAGCATTTTGAATGAGCATAATCTGCATTAGGGTGGACTGTAGCCGATATCAAAGGTATTAGTCCTTTAATTTGTTCACATAAGATTCATCTAGAGGAAGGGACTAACCCTAGGAGAGACCCACAACATAGGCTAAAACCCACAATGAAAGAAGTGGTTAAAAATGAAGTGCTTAAATTACTAGATACATGAATCATTTATCCAATTGCATATAGTAAATGGGTTAGTCTTATATAGGTGGTCCCTAAGATATCAGGTGTCACTGTAGTTAAAAATGAAGTAGGTGAATTGGTCCCCACAAAAATAGTAACTGGTTAGCACATGTGCATTGATTATAGGAAGTTAAATACCGCCACTCACAAGGACCATTTCCCTCTTCCTTTTCTGGACCAAATATTCGAACGTGTAGCTGGTCATCCCTTATATTACTTTCTAAATGGATACCCTGGTTACTATCAAGTTGAAATAGCTTTAGAGGGCCAAAAAAAGACCACGTTCACATGCCCTTTTGGTACTTATACATTTCATAAGGTGCCATTTGGACTTTGTAATGCCGCTGCCATCTTCCAAAGATGCATGATCAGTATGTTTAGTGACATGGTAGAGGATTGCATGGAAGTGTTTACAGATTACTTAACTGTGTTTGGAACCTCTTTTGATGCATGTTTGTTGAACTTGAAGAGAGTTTTGGCTAGATGTGAAGAAAAATGCTTAGTTTTGAGTTGAGAAAAATGTCATTTCATGGTACCTTCCAGTATTGGCTTAGGACATGTCATCTCTTCAAAAGGGATAGAGGTTGATAAATCTAAGATTGAATTGATTTCTAAACTGCCCACGCCTAAGACAGTAAAAGACATTAGATCATTTCTTGATCATGCATGTTTTCGTAGGAGGTTCATACAAAATCTCTCATCTATATCTAGACCCCTATGTAACTTGCTTAACAAAGATGTGACTTTTGAATAGATGCCTGAATGTCAAAATACTTTTGGACTGTTGATTGGTAAGCTGGCCTCCTTTTCAATACGGTTCGGATTGCTAGCTTCTGTTCATAGTTTCGCTACAGATGATACACGAGGAATCTTTTTATGGCGGTTCTTCCTTGCACCTATAATGAAACCACCTGATTGGACTTGTCATTTGAAATTATGTGTGATGTTAGTGATTTTGCGATAGGTGTTGTTCTTGGGCAATGAAAGGAAGGTAAGCCTTTTGTGATTTATTACGTTAGTAGGACTCTAAATAGTGCTCAAATGAACTATTCCACTACTGAAAAATAGTTGCTAGCTGTAGTCTTTGAACTCGATAAATTTCGATCCTATTTGATTGGTTCTCCCATTACTATTTTCACAGATCATGCAGCCCTTAAGTATCTTCTAGCAAAGAAGGATGCTAAGATACGATTAATGTTGTAGATTCTATTTTTACAGGAATTTGACATTACCATAAAGGACAAGAAGGGAGTGGAAAATGTCATAGCAGACCATTTATTAAGACTGACATTTGAAGACACCTCAAACACCATTCCAATTAGAGATGAATTTTCTGATGAGAATCTATTCTCTATCTCTTCTTTACCATGGTCTGCTAACATTGTAAATTACTTGGCTACATGCGAAATTCCGAAGGAGTGGAGTGCACAGGATAAGAAGAAGTTCTTGGTTGATGTACGTAACTTTTATTGGGATGACCTTTATTATTTAAGTATTGTCCTGATCAAATCTTGAGACGTTGTGTTCTTGATGAGGAGACACCCAGTGTACTAGATTTTTATCATACCCAAACTTGTGGAGGCCACTTTTCTATGAAAAAGACCGCTGTAAAAATTTTGTAGTGTGGTTTAAATTAGCCTAATTTGTTTAAGACACTGATACTTATCGTAGATCTTGCGAGATGTGCCAAAAACTAGGTACTATTTTTCGACATAATATGATGCCTTTAAATCCCATTTTGGTAATTGAAGTGTTTGATTGTTGGTACATAGACTTTATGGGACCATTTTCACCTTCTTTAAGCTACATTTATGTCATTGTGGCGGTTGATTATGTGTCTAAATGGGTAGAGGCAGCTGCTTGTAGGGCCAACGATAATAAAACGATTGTTAAATTCATTAAATAAAATGTTTTGTCTCGATTTGGCACACCACGCGCCATTATTAGTGATAAAGGAACACACAACGTTCATTTGAGGCACTAATGAAAAAGTATGGGGTTATTCACAAAATTTCCACCACTTATCACCCCTAAACTAGTGGATAGGCAGAGTTGGTCAATAGGAAGATTAAACAAATTTTAGAGAAGACGGTGAACACCAATCGTAAAGATTGATCATTGAGATTACAGGATGCATTTTGGGCCTAATGCACAGCTTTTAAGACTTCTTTAGGCATGTCACCTTATAAGCTTATCTTTGGAAAGCCTTGTCACTTATCTATCGAACTTGAGCACCGAGCCCTTTGGGCTATCAAGTAGTTTAATTGTCATCTGGTATAGGGAGGTAAACATAGGAAATTTCAATTGAGTGAGCTGAAGGAACTAATAAACGATGCCAACGAAAGTTCTAGAATCTACAAGTCGAAAATGAAAGCATTTCATGATAAAAATATTTTTAGAAAAACTTTTGAACCGAACTAAAAAGTATACTTGCATAATTCTAGACTTCATAAGCATCCAGGAAAACTCCATCCTAGGTGGACTGGCTCATTTGTGGTGACACAAGATTTTAAAAATGGGGTTGTTGAAATAGAAGATCCTAATGATGGTAGGGTATTCAAGGTGAATAGACAAAGACTCAAAATAGCCTATGGGCAAAGGATGTTTGCAGTGGAAGAAATTTCCCTAGTAGAATCGATTTACTACCCGTGACACCCTTTAGGTATGTCTTTCACCTTTTTTGTATACTAGTTTTTAGATTTTTCTTTTAAGTATGTTTTACATTTTTCTTTCAGTTTATTTTCATTTCTTGTATCACCTATTTCCATTGAGAACCTTCAGGTCCACCATATCGAAGCTTCTATTGATTCATTGCAATATCCATGTGACATCTTTCTTTTCTTTTGGTAGACATGTTTTTGCATTGAGGAGAAAGCAATATTTAGTTGGGGGAGAGTCTATTTGAAATTTTCTTGTGTACTACATGATTTTCATGGAATTTTTGTTTTGTTTTACTAAATTGGGCTAAAAATTTTCCTTAAGTCTATTTGCTACATGTTCATGTTCTTGAATGACAAAATATGCCACTGAAGTTGATATTGTTTATATGAGTTTAGATGTTGAAACACTTGCCGAATCATTTTGTGCACACAAGCCTTATGGTAAGATAGTGGTTTGACACATGTAGTTAGAGAAATCTCTTACTGAAGTTTTCTTAAGAGAGAATTGGTGAGGATTGAGAGCCATATATATAATAAAAATGGTAGTAAGCATTCATTGATTTTGTTAATTGGAAACTTCTTCTGAAAATAACATTACACGATATGTGGTAAGGCGGTGGATATACTTGGGAAATGATAATAGTCAATATAGGACTGAAATTGAGCCTTTAGACTAGTTCTTCTCTTTTCATAATTATAATCCCCTATTAGTCACTTTGAGCCAATACACATATAACCGTTTCTTTTCATACGCCTATTTTATCCTTACCTCGTCACATTAGAATAAAGTCTAGAAACATTCATTTTTTAAACCTTTATGCTTTTAATTGTATAATAGATATTGAATGTCATTTGAGAAAAAAGCAACGAAGAAAAGTAATAAGAGTTGATAAGTGCTCAGGTGAAGTGATGAGTCTTAAAAGAAGATGAAGGAAAAATTCAAAAAAAAAAATCACGAAAAGTTGATGGAAAAAAAAAATGAATTGCTGTTGAGAATTGAAAGGTTGATGAATGCATTGATTTAAAGGATTGATATGTTGAAATACTTCTTGAGATGCCTAGTTAGATACTTGGAAGTCCTTCAATTCTTTCTGCCCTACTTTTCATGTAACCCAACTTAACCCTTTTCATACATTTTGCATTGGCTGTTTTGATCCTAAGTATAGTTACGGTAAGAAGTGGATGAATTCTCATTTGGGAGTATGCTTATTACAAAATCAATGTTTGTTTGTTGCTTATTCAAAAATATTTAAGCCTCCAAGTTATGAATGTATACCTTTTCTCAGTTCCATAGAAAGAAAACCGTACTAAATACTTTGATACCCGTGAGTTATGTGGCTGGACCGTCAACTTGAGACATACTTAATGTTGTATGTGTTAGGGTTGGCGGTAAGATGGTTATCGCTTGACACACACTCATACATTTGGCACATGTTTTCGATATCTTGATGATTATAACATGGTTAATTTCTTGTGGTGTTGAGTTTGAAAGGGACATGGCAAGTGGTTAAATTGATACTTAATAATTTCACTTGTATCACAGTCTAATCATTCGTTTACTTGTTCTGCATTGAATTGCTAGGGACTAGCAATAAGCAAGTTGGGGGGTATGATAAGAGTGTAAAATTTAATATTTTCCCCTCTTAATTATTGCATTGGTGTTATTATTTGATGCCAAAATGCACTCATTATACTTGTACTTTGATTCGGATTGCATTTTGGTAGAAAATGTGAAATTTAGAAAAAAAAAAGAGCAAAAAAAACCAAAATGAAATAAAGTGAAAGTTTGGGGACCAAGTTGCAAATAATCTAAAGATGAGACTGGCAATGAACATCATTTGAGAAAGCTAGGAGTCCATTGGGTGCAATTAGAAGTCAAAAGAAGTTCAATATGACCATAATTTTTTCACAAACCAAATTAAAATTGCATAAGGATTTTCCAAATTTTCAGTTAGAGATTAAGATCAACTTTTGACCTAGTAAACATTTGAATTTGGAAAAAGATACTTCTAGCAAAATTGTATCCCTTTATCTTAGCTTTCCAACGCACTTTAAATTGCCTTAGTCGAACATCGGAGAGAAATTTATGGTCAAAATACTGAAAAATAGTCGCACAAAATATTGTAGCTGAAAATTTAGTTTCCTTATTCGGTTCAACCTCTTTTGGAAACAACTTGGAAGACGGTTTTAAGCCCTATACAGGACAGAACACACATCTCTGGACCTCCATAACGATTTTCTCTCATCCTGAGCTAAAGAATTTGATGGAGAACTAAATTCCTAGGTGAAGCTCCGAAGGAACTCATTGGATTTGGCAACTTCACATTATTTATTCATGCAAATTGGTATTTTTATTGTCAAACACTTTTAGATCTAGACTTGCTTTTATGAATTTACTTTGGAATTGATTTAACTTTTACTACATTCTTATAGATTCAATCATGTTTTTTCTATTATGGAATTGAACTAATTATTGAATTTCAATTTCAATCAACTTTATCGATGGATTATTTACTGTCTTATGCGTTGTGTATATGGTTGATTCTTCAATCTTAGTCCAATAAACATGTGTGGAAATGGTTTACAAAAGTCTAGATCCTATGATTACATTTGAAATTTGATTGATCTTTATTGTTAAATCTTTTGATTAGAGAGTTGGGATGAAAACCTCTAATTGAGCAAAAAACCATGAATTATTGATGTTGATGATCCAATCCAATTGAAAGAATTCGGAAACTTCACTAATCTCGCATATTGATAATTAAATCTCATTCCAATTGACAAATTATTTTCACATAATTCATGAAATCCTAGTTCGATAAATCCTTTAAACAATTCGTCAATCTCCCTGTGGAATCGACACCCCAAAGTTATGCTATAATTATCGCGTTATTCTTTATGCATAATCATTACACTTCTAGGAAAAAGGGCCGGCTAAATCCAGTGGTCAGTCCTTTCCCTAAAGAAGCACGGACCTGGGTATCTATTGACCACTAACATTTTGTCTCATTCAAAACGTCCATGGCCCCTATCTCATATGCTTCCCTAGTCGGGCACATAAGATCAGCTCGGTCTCATTGCCGCCGTAGTCTCAAAAGACATAATGATTATAAATTCCTTATACCCTGTCACATCACCCAATCATCAAACACACTTGGAGGGAATGATGTTAGAAATGCTTGATCCCACCAATCAACCACCATGGCTTCGACATCCTTGGCAGGCCATCTTTACCTCAGGAAACATTGAAATGATGGAAACCAACCTCATTAACCAATCTATGGAGAGATTAGAAATGCGTTATCCAAGCTCGGCACTATAGTTGATTAGATTGACATGAAATAATTTCGGCCAATACATCCTGTTAATAGAGAGGATTGGTCCCCTTCGAAAGGGGGTAAGGCCATATATGTATACACAAAACGTGATTTAACCTCTCATTATCAATGCAAAAGGTGCCGTTTTTCTTAAAGTTGGCTCAAGAATATTCTCGAAAATTTTTGACGTCAACAAGCTTGAAGAACATTTGTAGCACGACGAAGATTCTAATATTAATGGGTACGAGTCATTTTCTAAGCTACAAATTGCAAGAAATTATTTGTCAGAATATACCAAATAGTTGATTGACGTGTTAGACTATATAAAAATAATGGACTATTGTTTCTCATAGAGTATTATTAACTATTTCAGTTATAGCTACATGAGGAGATTCTAAAATTTAAAGTTGACAAAGTCCTAGCTACAATCAATAGTGTCACAAGAAAAGGTTTAATAAGATGCTCATGGTATCTATTGAAAAAGAAATTCTAAAACAAATTGATTGTAATAGCATAATAGTTATTTTTCTATCAAAAATTCTAGAAGAATAAATTTAATCCCCCATTTGGCCCCATTTTTTGGAAATGAAAATGGATAAAATAGGTCATTTTTTTCTTTTCTTTTTTTAAGAGTGGTTGAAAAAAAAGGAAAAATTTTCGATTTACATTTAATATTATTTTATGAAAGATTGTGTGGTTGAAAATATGAGAGAAAAATAGAATGTAATGAAATGTAATTTAATGAGTACCGAACGGGCTAATTTAGAAATTTGAAAGTTTTAGATTATTATTTTTGTAACTTTGAAATTGATGAACAAAAATTATTATGTTTTATTACTATATATTTTTAAATATTTATATGCACCCTATATTTGAAGTTGGTATAAGGCCTCAAATAACCCAGGGCTTCCATGCTCCCTAGTACCTTTGCCTCTATTTTTAACAAGAATAACCCCAACATTGGAATCTATTTCTGCCCAGATTTTACGCAGCCCCAACTGGAAGCACATCTTTAAACCTTTATCCAAAGCTTTCAACTCTGCAACAAGGACGGAGCAAGTTCTATAGAAGTCATAGAATCCCCAAAAGATGTCACCTGAACTATTTCTCCATCAGATTTCTGAATTTTTTAGAGCACCATGAGCGTTCAATTTACTCCAACGTTCCCGAGCCCTCTTTCACTAGACTAGCATTAACCCCGCTTTATCCTACCTAATCATATTGCCCTCCTTAATCAGCTTGGCTCTTCTCATGGTATCACATAATCATCTCCACTTTTTTAATAATCCTCCTAGCATTCGTTTTGTACACATCATGTGTAGCTTCCTTTTTTTTTTCCCCTTCCAAACCATAGAAACCAAATTACAAGCAGAGGAATAGCAACCTGGATTGAGGCCGCCTCGGATAAAAGACTCCAGTAATTAAAAACCATTCTTTAATGGCTTCGTTGGCATGGTTTAAGACCCTGTTGCTGGTAGAAATGTTGCTTCCGACGCCACTTTGCCTTTTATGAAAATATGTTCAACACCCTACTCATGTCTGCTGCATTGACACATATCTACTGCTAACTTTTCCGAATAATATTATCTATGGGCAGCCTATGACAAAAAAAAACCCGTCAAACCCGATACCTACGGAGCCCAGCCCTAAGTAGGGCGAGGATTACCATCTTAATCGGGTAATGGGTGGGGGATTGGGTAGGAAATTTTGCCTCGAGCAGGTACGGGTAATAAGGGCCCTACCCCACGCCTCCCTGCCCTTCCTAGTTTATTTTTTTAATAAAGAATTCAATACTTTAAACGGAAAACTCCACAAAATTTTATTAGAAGATGGTAACTAAAATTATCTAAGAAACATAATAAACAATAAAAATCTTAGTTTATCAAATATATTCGAATAATTTAACTTTTAAAAATAATAAATTAATTAAAATTTTAATAACTATATTATCGTCTCACTTTTATAAATTGGCGAAATACAATAAATATATATATATTGAACGGGTATGTAAATGAGGCAAGCCCCTCTCCCAGCCCCCAACCCTTAAATGGGTAACAGGGCGGGTATGGGGCGGGGGACCCGAATCTGCCTTGTTGCCATCCCTAATCTCTAAGAGAAAATAGAGACTTATAGAAAGATAGATGAATATCATATAAGTACCCAAGAAGTTTAAATATATGGTAACCCTTTCCCTTCTTATGTTTATGCAAAATTGAATGGCACGAATTTAAATCCCAAAAGGCATATATGGATCACCTGATAGAGGGATATTAGTCACCTCCTCCAAAATATAATTAGGCAAAAGTGTCGGGAAAAAATTTAAATCAAACCTGCATAAATTATATTCCAATGACGTACGTTTGACGTGCATGAAATTGAATAGAGTTTTGATTTACCTAATACGCAAAGTAACAGCAAGAAATGCATGAAAATGAAATGGTCGAGGTAAGAGTTGAACTCTTTGTCCTTAAGACGATAATGTCATGCACGGGTGTTAACAATTTTTTGGCATTCGTCTTCCAAGATACAACGACCACGTCCCGTAGTAGGAACACTCCAATTTACGTAGACCAACGAACCTACTTATGATTTTATCATTCTTTTGTTTAAAGTTTGGTCATGATTTTATCGATGACATTGCAAGGGCTTATAGGTCTGAAACGTTACCATTCAAGTACATCTTTCTTCTCAGGTATGGACAAAATTGAGGTGGTAGCAATCCCTTTCGGAATTATTTTCCCAGTAAAGAAATCCTCAATTGATTTTGTCTTTTTATCATTATGTTCACTAACCAACCTTAAGGAAATGTTTCGGAAAAGTATTAGGTTCTTCAGCTGGTTCAGATTTGTACAAATTCTAGAAAAACAGATTCCTGAATAACTTTGCTATCTTCTAACGAGACACCGCCTTCAACCATTATTTTAGGATTCTCTCATTCATTATTTTCTTTTTAACTACTGCATGAAAAAAATCTGACATCCTTGTCACCCTCACCTATACATTTTATACTAGACTTCTGCATATAATAAACTTCCTCTCTATGAAGAAAATGATTCAGTTTAGCATAAGCAAGATGGCAAACAGATGTGGCTGCAGGGATTTTAGATATCTTATACTGTTATTCTTTGATAAGCGCATCATTTTTCAGCTTTTATAATGTTCTGAAATACATTCCCAAAAGATTCCTTATTCCAGATTTGAAGATCATCTTTAAGCCTCTTAAGCGTGTCGTAAAATCCAAATAAATCTTTAGAGAAGGGACAAAGAGGTATCATCCAAATATCCTTAATCCTGTCCAAAAATTCCCTATGGCTACATTACATGGCTTGAAATCTGAAGAAGACTCGGGTTTAGTACCATGAGATCCACAGCTTATGGGAAATGAAGAATGATGATATTCATCTCTATTAATGCTTTTGAGTTTACAATCCAAGAAGGCAATCATCCATGCATTCATTGTTTATCAAAACTCTGTCAAGCTTCTCCACATTCTTCCATAAGACCGAGTGAATTTACGTCCTTCAATTTTCAATTCCTCTAAACAATAAATTATAGTTCTCTCCCCGAAATCATCAATAGGTCTAATATTAGGTTGATTACCTTTTTCTATTCCTACGCTGACCGCAATCAAAATTCTATTAACATCGGTCATGGTTGTTGCGAGAAAAATAAATCCGGAACTCTTCACATAATAGATATTATTATATGTAGTTTCCAATTTTGGTTCGTATTTGAGGAAAATTATTTATATTTGATTTAATAATTTTTATTAGATACTTCTTTCTAGAATAGAATATTTGAAATCATATATAAAAGGGTCTTTTGCATTGTAATAAAATAACCTGATTATATTAAATAAATTGATTTCCTCTTGCCCTCAATTCTTCTCTCTTTTCCCTCCCTCTCTTCTTCTCTTCCCTTTTTCCTTCTTCTATAAGAGCCTGTTTGGGATTATTTTTTCCCCTAAAAAAATTAATTTTTTAATCGTTATTTCACTATTTCAGCCGTCATATTTGACTTCTTCTCTTATAGGTGGACCCCACTTTTCTCCTAACGGTAAAAAAATCAATTCTCAAAATCACTCCCAAACAGGCTCTAAATATATTCTTCCATCCTATGTCAATTTAGTTAGCAATTCATTTTCCTTTGACCTAACTTTCGTCATTAAGTTCAAATCCAACAGTCTCCACATATTACATATACACCCACTGCCTTCCACCAACCATCCAAAGCCCTATAACTACCTATATACAGCCCCCCAGGGCACAGCTCAACTGGTGGATCAATCAACATTGTCTTGCTTCCAGCGACAGAGTGGAGAGTTCGATTTCTGGTGAGAACCTGTGGCCAAAAAATTTGATAAGGAACAATCACTGTAGAGGAGGGTCTCTTGTGCGCAGAAGTGTACAGGCAATGGGGGGAACCTGTGATCCAGTTGAGGCATAACCCGCGATTTATCCCCTCCAAGGTTCTAGGGGCATGGGTCTTGGGGGTCCAAGATTTAGTCTGGTGTATACTGGGATACTTGGATATCAAAAAATATATATATATATAACTACCTATATATACTAGAATCTTAGAACAGTACAAAATTAAGAAGAGTCGTCTCAACAGCACAAAAGTAAGAAAAATCGTCATCTTCAATTGGAATTTGAGCCACAGCCTTCAATTGTATATTTAATAGTTCAGTTATATAAAAAAATAAAAAATAGAGTAAAACAAAAACAGATTTTTTTTCTTTTGATGGAGCCATGAAATCTTTTACTCTTGTTACTTGACAAAGCCGCTCAGTCAAATCGATAACCACTCTTCTACAGTAGCCTTGCCAACTTGAAATCATAATTGGGACTCCGATTGGCTCTTATGAGTTTAATACCTTAATTATTTTTTTTTTTTGAAAAAAAGGAAAAGGGAAAAAGAAGAAGTCAAAACCTAAAACTAAAAATGTCAAGCTTTAAAAAAAATGAAACTAAAAGCACAAAAGTAGAAAAGGTCGGCAATGGAGTCGATATTTATTAACCAAACCCATTTCATTGTAATCCAATTATATACAAATTCAATTTAACACAACTATTATATACACAAAGACAGAGAGAAATGAAAGCAGAGAAGAAAAAGGAAAAAGGGAAAGAAAGAGAGAAGTGAAGAGGAAAAAAAAAAGAAATAGGAAAGTTGAGGACGTGATTAGAAAATATGTGGTTTCTACCATTAAACTTGAATTCCTCAGTTTCGAAATGTGAGTAAAAAAGTTACTTATCAAAAAGTTATGTTAAATTTTAGGGTCATCAAATTGTTAGTTTAAATTCAATTTTATCGACGGGAAATTATTGAATTAAGTATAATAAGCTATATAATTAAATGAAAGGAAAATTAGTTTAAATGATCAAAGGAACTTTAGAAATCGATTAAATATGAAAAAATCACCTATCTAATTATCAGAATTTCTTAAAATGGTTAATTGTTAATCTAAATATTATATAATATTACCAGTGGCGATTCGGATATCAGGACAGTTTACTTACCAAGTTGATTTTGTGTACATAATTCCATGAGTGGAAAATTTTTAATATTTTCAAGTATTGATAAATTAATTTTACTATACATTTTGTACAATTATATATTTGATTGTATGATTATTATAGAAAGTTACTTTTACTATGATACATATAAAATTTTAAAGATTGTATGTGATATTAAGATTGACCAAAAAAGTACCATGATTATATACTTTTTTTAGTTCATTGAGAGGTATTGGCCGTGTTTTATACTATATTAAGTAGTCTTGATCCAGTACATATAATTCATTGAGGAACCTTGGTCGTGTTCTAAAATTGATTATGAGAGGTCTTTTGAGACTCGCTTCCGTTCATTGAGAGGGCTTGAGGCTTGTGTCGGAAGTGCTTAGCCGAGAGGCAGTCTACACGCATATGACTAGATTCCAGATTTCTATCAAATGGTACATTTTTTGGTAGATTTTCGAATACATTTGATGTAATGAGATGATTGTATCGATATCAATTTATGATTATAGCATGATGATGAGATAATATTGTAAGCAATATAAGGATATCTCATATCTTGATTCTTATTATTTGTTGTTGTACTGTGAATTGTTAAACGATGTAAACTCAATTGTTGAAAAAAAAAAGTGCATAAATGAAAAAGTATAATAATTTTCGAACTTCTCCACTCACTGATATATCAATTCATATATTTTTTCACGATTTTTCTTATTAGGTAACAGTTGAGATTTTAGGCTCTGTTGGAATTAAGCCTTTGATTTGGAGTCAGAGCCATCCGACAGAGTTTGCCAGTATGACTCATTTCATGAAGTATGTAGTCAGTATTTTGGGACATTTATTTAATTTTTTATGGGATTTAATAGATAGCTATGGGATTCACTATGTATTTTGTATCCATATGTACATTTTATGTTATATTCATAGTAAAAGTTGAGAATTTGGCTTATCTCTATGGTTTTGTATTATTGCCGGGATTGGTGCACAGTGGATTACAAATTGGTTAGTCATATTTAATAATGCCAAAATTCTATTAAAAATAATTTATAAAATGGTGCATATTGTAATAGCCTTGATGGTGGGTCCTACTTTTAGTTGGTATCCGTCATTGGTGCACATGACATTCTGGGTCTTCTAGCATTATACGGAGCAGAGCGTGTAAATGAGTCTCATGAGGTAATTATCTCTTTTTTGTTGAACATATGCTTTTATTTTGGTGTTGTTTTCTGTTAATTTAACAAAAATATTTTAGCGTGAATATCAAAAGTTAGGAGTCCAGTTATTGGCAAACACTTCTTCGATCTTCGTTGTCTTTTCGTGAACTCCTATTTTCACTAAAACATACAATTTGCTTCCACAAATGGACCAATCACCTGTTGTATCGGTGCTTACATCTCTCTCTGCTTATCATAGCATTGGTCTCTGATGAACTATTAAAACATTCAAATTTTGCTATACAAATAGAAGTAGCTTCTTGCCTTGCAAAATATTTTTTATTATGGCACCCGATACCCCTTATAGTGATGAGACAATGCATGTCGTCTTCCAATTAATTATATCATCATTTCCATCTGTCACTAATCCACCAACTTGTATGCTAAGTAAGTTAGGATATTAAAGACCATGGCTAATGTAAGATACCACATCATCATGTTGGATTTAGACTACGAGCATATGATAATTGACATATTCCAACATTTTCTTTTAGTCTTAAGAGGAATTCATCTAGGAAATATCTTCACATCTATTGAGACAATTATGACCCTTATATTGGAAGAAAGTAATGGTATCTCTCTATACTTGATTATCCTTCTTTTGGATAGTATGAGAAAGATAAGCCTCTGTTTGGTACCTATCGTTTTGAAACTCTTTTTACTACAAGATTATTTTCAACCACATATTCATGCAATAAAATATTCTACTAGTGAACCCAAAAATTTTCCCTATTTTTTAACCATGCATTATCTTGAAAATACTATTCAAAAATCTTTTTTCAAATAATGGGCACCAAATAGGGGCTAAATAATGACGTTTTCCCTGTTGCATTTCATGTTGTGGAAAGACTTCTTGAGAAATGTGTTGACAAGATCGAACCTTATTTGTCATAATCTATAAAAAAATTTAAGGTTTCTTTAGATGATTATAGTGTAGTTGTGTCTTCTCTTTGCACAGAAATATAGAGTCTTGAATAGTACATTGTGTCCCCTATCGTGATCACACATGTAGTTGAGACACTTGACACTAACATAGTTGAGGAATTACCTATAACATTACCATCAAAGTCAAGCACTCCATGTCCTAGATCTTATGCTTTCTTTTTTGCATGACTTTTACGTTGACTTTGTTTTAGTGCTACCTCAACTACATAATTCTCCCTAAGTTGCCACATTATTTTTCAAATCCATTGCTCGGTTGCATACTTTTTATCGACATTATGTTGTTGCCTACTAACTACAAACATATGGCGTTAACTCATTCATTTGTTATCAATGTTCCTAAAGTTTATGTCAAGTTAAAAAAAAAAAATCTTAAATCATGAAATTTTTGAGCTTGTTTTTAATGTGCTATATAGATTAGGAGACTCTAACGATAATTATTATATTTTATTGCGTATCTCATGGATTTGATTTCTGAATCATGCTAAGAAAAAGTTTTTAGAACATTCATATAATGATAATCAATTTGTCTAGCCGCCATACTTGAAAGAAAGTTATATTTTAAATATATAGGGATTGTTTCTTTATCAGGGCCCATTCAAATTTCGATTTTACAATCATTTTTTTCTACAAGCCAATCTATTGCACTAGTTCCTTGTGCTCCTCATACGCACAATCAATTGAAGACTTTGGGGATGAGTTGCATAAATTGTTTCTCTTTGAAGTTCCTTATCGATATTTGGTCAGAAGGAGAGATCCTTCTCATTAGTCAGATCATATTCTTAGATATTTGGTCAGAAGGAGAGATCCTTCTCATTAGTCAATGATTTGTAAATTCAATTGATATGACATGATCAATTCAGATATTTGGTTCATAAGAAAGACTTCCCTCCTAGGTATGTATTACGATGTTGTCCAAGGTCTAATGTAGGCATTTGGTGAATACTAAAGATCGACCCCTTGGAGTATGATGTTTCAGTCTACCTTGTTGTCATCAAGTTCTCTCAGTCGGAGAGCAATGATACAATATTGTAATATATATTATTACATGTAGTTTTCAATATTAAATACATATTTTAGGAAATTTAATTATGTTTGATTTAATAGCCTATATTAGATTTTATTTTATTTTATTTTTATTATTTTTTTTTTTAGAATAGAATATTTGAAACATATATAAAATGATCTTTTGACTTGTAATAGAACAACCTGATTATATGAAATAAATTAATTTTTCCTGCTCTCAATTCTTCTATCTTTTCTCTCCATTTCTCTTCTTCTCTTTCCTTCTCCCTTTTTCTATAATTCTACTCTTGCATCCTACGTTACATGGTTGTAGTTTTTGATTCACCTATTAATTATGTAGCACTAAAGATTGGGATATATGAATGAAAAGCGAATGAATTGCTTCAGTTTAAAGAAAAGTTGTCACAGTTGAAATATGTTGAACACAATTTGTGTAAAGGCGGTAAGCAAAAAAATGGTTAGTTTCTCTAAAATTAGAAGGGAGCCAAAAGCTACAAAATTGGAGTTGATTCATATGGATATGGAAGGGCAATTAACTTTTACTTCACTTGGAGCTTCCAATTATTATGTGAGATTTATTGATGAATTAAGCTAGATGGTATGGGTTTATTTCTTGAAAAATAAATTTGATGTCTTTGAAGTCTTAGGAGATGAAAAGTGATGATCGATAGTGAGAGAAATTTGAAGGTGAAGTGTCTATAGTCTGATAATGTGGGAGAATATGCAAATGATGATTTAAAAATTATCGTGCTAACAGTGACACTAAAATGAATAAGCCCATTCCCTAAACACAGCAACTATATTTTCGTTACCTTGTTTGTACTTGATGACGTAGGAAAATGTCTCGATAAACTCTACCCATCTCGCATGTTTTTTGTTCAACTTACCTTGACCTCGCAAATGCTTTAAAGATTCATGATCGACGTGTATCATGAATTCCTTTGGCCATAAGTAGTGCTGCCAAGTCTCCAATTCTCGAACAAGTGAATACAGCTCCTTGTCATATGTCGGATAATTCAATGCTGCCCCACTCAGCTTTTTGCTAAAGTAAGCAATAGGTCTCCTTTCCTGCATTAACACTGCTCCTATACCTATTCCTGATGCATCACACTCAACCTCGAATGTTTTATCAAAATTTGGTAATGCCAAACCAGGTGCTTTACATAGCTTATCCTTAATTATGTTAAATGCAATTTCTTGAGATTCTCCCCAATGAAAACCTATACTCTTCTTTACTATTTCAGTCAACGGTGTGGTGATGGTGCTAAAATCTCTTACAAATCGTTTATAAAAACTAGCCAATCCATGAAAACTCCTAACTTCAGTCATAGTCTTAGGTGTTGGCCATTCTTTAATAGCTTTTATCTTTTCTTCATCGACTTCCACCCCGTTAGCACTAACCACAAATCCTAGGAAAACAACTCTTTTCATGCAAAATGTGCACTTTTTGAAATTAGCATACAGTTGTTCCTTTCGCAACATAACAAGCACACAATTTAAATGTTCTAAATGCTCATCTAGGTTTTTGCTATAGATTAAGATGTCATCAAAATAAACTATAACAAATTTCCCAATAAAAGCATGCAAAACATGGTGCATTAAACGCATAAAAGTGCTCGGTGCATTAGTGAGTCCAAACGGCATAACTAACCATTCATACAATCCATACTTAATCTTAAACGCCGTTTTCCATTCATCACCCTCTCGCATGCGTATTTGATGATACCCACTCTTAAGATCAATCTTACTAAAATTGCAAGCACCATGCAACTCATCAAGCATATCATCTAATCTAGGTATTGGGTGACGATACTTTACCGTGATATTGTTGATAGCTCGGCAATCCACGCACATTCTCCAAGTCCCGTCCTTCTTAGGCACCAGCAAGACAGGTACAGCACATCGACTCATGCTCTCCCTGACATAACCTTTGCTCATCAACTCCTCCACTTGCTTTTGAAGCTCCTTCGTCTCTTCGGGATTGCTTCGGTAAGCTAGTCGATTCGGTATGACAGCTCCAGGTACAAAGTCAATCTGGTGCTCGATGCCTCTGATTGGTGGCAATCCACTTGGCATCTCCTCAGGAAACACATCGTTGAACTCCTGCAATAAAGACTTAACTAAACTAGGGAGGGATGTGTTAGAATCCTCAAAATTGAGGAGGGACTCCTTGTACACTAACAATATCATTTGCCTATTATCGCTCATAGCCCTTTTCAACTCACTCTCTTTTGCATAGAAGTTGACCTTTGGCTTTTCTCTCCGCTCAGTTGACTCTTTTTCTCTCCACTCATCTGGCTTCTCTCTCTTTTCTCCACTCTCAGCCACCTCACTATTTTCTCTCTTAGTGATGGTTTCACTATTGCCTCTCCTTTTTTCTGACTCTCTTATTCTCTCATCTTCCTCACTTTTCAGCTTGATTTGATCTCCATACACTTGTGCCGGTGTTAATGGTGCAAGAGTAATAGTCTTCCCTTCCTTAACAAAGCTATAACGATTCCTATAACCATCATGTGTGACCCTTCTATCATATTGCCATGGTCTTCCTAACAAGATATGACCCACATGCATAGGCACCACATCACATACTACCTTGTCACTATAACTCCCAATTGAGAAATTCATTAGAACTCTTTAATTCACCCTAACTTCCCCACTTTCATTCAACCATTGCAACTTATAAGGCCTACGGTGTCTTAACAATGATAGTCCTAATTTCTCAACTAAAGTTGTGCTAGCTATATTCGTGCAACTCCCACCATCAATAATCATACTACATACCTTATCGTTGACGTAACAACGTGTGTAGAATATATTTTCTTGCTGCTGCTCCGAATCATCCACTTTGACTTGAGTGTTAAGAGCTCTCCTTAACACCAATGATTCCCTAACAGCAAACTCCAATTTTTCTTCTTCTTCAACGTCCTCCAATGCAAGCATGTCATCAAACTCTCCTTTACTTTCACTCACTACCTCTCCATTATCCAACAAAACCATTACCCGTTTATTTGGGCATTGAGAAGCAATGTGCCCTGACCCCAAGCATCTGAAACACTTGATGTCTCGATTCCTTAATAGTTGTGAATCTGTTTTGGGTGCTGTTTTGCTAGCACTTTCTTCTTTCCCTTTCTGCCAATCATTCCTACCTTTAGGTACCACTTTATCACCTTTGTTGTTGTTGTTCCACCCTGGCTTCCAAGATGGATTAACATTCGAAGTTCCTAACGGCTGCCTAGCTGTCCCTTTCCTCTTCAGCTGTCTCTCTACATTGGCAATTTTCCTATTCAACCCATTCAAGAATCGTGCCATGGTAGCCTCCCGATCTTCCACCACATTGGCCCTAATCATGAGTATTTCCATCTCCCTATGATAGTCCTCTACATTTTTCGACCCTTGATATAGACCTTGCAGTTTTTTATGGATCTCTTGATAATAGTGGCTAGGAACAAACCTCTTTCTCATCAATGACTTCAATTCCTCCCAAGTGCTGATTGGTCTTCCCCCACTCCTAAGTTGTGAAGTAATCACTTGATCCCACCATGAAATTGCATAGTCACTGAACTCCAAAACTGCTAACTTCACCTTTTTCTCCTTCGAGTAGTTATAACACTCGAAGATCATTTCAACCTTCCTTTCTCACTCCAGGTGTGCCTCGGGATCACTCCTTCCTTTGAATGAAGGAACTATCATTTTTATATTTCCCAAGTTTCCATCCAACTCCTCCCCGCGATCATTCCGACCCCGTCTGTCGACCTATCGCCTCTATTCCTCATCCTTCCCATCTCAACACCGTGAAATTCATCTTCGCCCATGTCACTCTCATATCCATACTCCTCTCGCCTTTCCCTCCTAGGCTCCCATCTATCCGGTCCTCTGGCATTGGATACATCCACTCGATGCCCCCGACTAAGATTAGCCACCGATATATCTAATCTATTCATCCAAGCCTCCTGCTTCTCCAACCTATCTCTCACATCTCCAAACGCCCTTTCAAACCTTTGCACTAAATCCTCCGTTGCATTGCTATTATTGCCTTGTCGGCTTGAGTTTGATTCTGCCCTTCCTGACATCCTAACACTAAAATTTTATTTTACTGCCTCACCAAAAGTCACTCGGAACACACACAAGGCTTTTACCCTCTATTAAGCTCACCTCGCTGCCTTTTACCACTCAATTCATTCAACAATTGCTTCTAGGACAATCAATGAACTCAATCAATCAATCAATTCGCGTAGAGTTCCCCAAACCGGATGTGACTCAATAATTGTAACAAAGGACTCAAAGAAAACTTTTAAAACTTGATTTAAATTGAAGGAATGGAATGATTCAATGTGTCCAAGTAATTTAGAAACGATAATGAATAATAAAAGTTGGTATTTGACGGATCAATAATATTTAACAATTTTTTTACTGTACAGATGAACAGTAATTTTTTTTTAGATCCGAAAATCAATAACAAAACCAACAAAGAAAACGTAAACTGATTTAGGCGAAAATTGAGCCCAAAAACGGAATTTGAAGATTTTTGATGAAATTTTTTGGATCAAAGATCAAGAAAACTTTCTGGACACAAGAACACAAGAAATTGAAAAAAAAATTAGAAAACAAAGGATATAATCTGATTAAATTGGAGCCAAAGCTCTGATACCAACGGATGCGAACCCCGTAGCAATGGAAACTATGAAACCCACAACGAGATTGATGCGGAACCCAAGAACACCAATACTAACCCAGTTTTGGATCTTGAACTCCAAGAATTGAACCAAGAAACCCTAGATTAGCGAAGAATCTAAAACCCTTGATTATAATTAAAAGAACACACAATCCGATTGATTAGAACGCCACAAGAAATTGAATCTTGATAAGTTTCAAGATTGTTCAAGAAGAACAATAAATTGAAAGAAGAAATTTCTCTCTCTATAATATCAATTCAAAGTCAAAAGTTCAAAGGTTGTTACAATCAAAAGTAATCACCTATTTATACTAATGAATAACAACATCCAAAACCATCAAATTATGGTAATAATTTGATTCCATAAGAATTCTATCAAAACTAGGAAATTCGGCCAAAAAATAGAAAATCGCCAATTTTTTTGGCCCATGCTGCTGCATGGTGTAAATCCATGTGGTCGCATGGTTTAACTTGAGTTGGACTTTTGGTTTTCGGGAACCATGTGTGCGGCCGCATGGAATTTTGCTTGTGCGGCCGCATGGTGTTGTTTTCTGCCTCCGCTTTCGTCGCTTGATAACTAATTGATCCGAGTCGATTCAGCCTTCAACTCGAACATGAAAGTTGCTCCATTTTGAGTCCCGAACATGGTTCCATCCATGGTTTCTTGAACGAGCAATCCCATCGCTTGTCTCACTTGCTTTGCCCTTGATCGCGTCATTGGTCTGCCATCAACTATCAAGAGGTCTCTTCTCTCACTTGCCTTCGTCGGACTCGACTCCTAGATCATATCAGACTGTACTCGGTCGATTATGAATGCAAAGTTCTCAACATCCCCAATTACTTTCCTCAACTTCGTGAAAAATCAACGCATCGCCAGATCATTTTCTCCGTCAAGTATGTCGAATGCAATAGGATAAATTTGGATAATATCATCTTAACATATTGTAATAATCAACTTGCCCCCATATCAAGCTTTAAAGGTTGTACCGTCGATTAGGATTAGGGGTCGCATTGCGTTTCGAAATCCTCAAACGCATTGTCCAAGGGCCATAAAGAAATACTTGAAGTGATTCTCGTCATCCTTCTCAATAAAAATGTCGATCCAGTATTAATTCTTTCTATGTTATAGCAAAACCTGACCAATTTAAATAAATAATAATCATAATTTATATAATTAAATAAATAATATTAAATAAACTGAAAAATTAACAATTGAATTAAATAATTAATTAGACATTAAATAAATAATCGATAAATAATTAAATAAACAATTGAAATTAATGATTGAATTAAATAATTAGCTAGACATTAAGTAAACAATTGATTAATTAATTAATTAAACAATTGAACTGAATAATTAACATTTAAAATAAATATTAAATAAACGTCTAAACAAAGAAACACCTAGCCAATTTAGCATAACTCTCCTCGGTCAAACCTATCAAGTCCTCCAACGCGCATTCTTTGGCCTTCCAAACCCTCTGATAGCTCATGACACCCCGTATTCTCGACAAACGTCATTAATGATGTCCAAAAGTTTGTAGATCGTTCGTGGATCCTGAAACTTGTGCATTACTTCTTGACCAATGAACCATGATAAGGCTTGCCTGTGATCATTTCGACAAATACCCACTTCGTAAATATGTTCCGTGCATACTTACGAACTACAAAAACTCATTCGTGTCCACTTTCGTTGCTTGCAAATGCCAAAGGCAACTATCATCAACGCAAACAATTGTGTAAGTCGAATTGTTTGATTTCTTCACTTTAATCTCAAAATTGTGTTTCAAAGCAATCCGGTGAACAGCTTCTTGCAAATCTTTCTTCATGTCAAACAATTACTCGACATACAAATCTTTATCATCGGAGACTACACGTGAACAATTAGAACGGTGCACTCGGTCCAGCCTGGGAGCTACCACTCGATTCATGTCTCAGATAAGATAAAGCAATCAAATTCTTATTTGTAAAGTCATTATCTCTTTCGTTGTCTTGAACTACCGAGCAAATTCTGTGTATAACAGTGAGATCATGGTGAGGAGCAACTATCTTTGGAATAGCCCAAACATCATCAAGAACTGTCTCCACTGTGTCCCAAAACTCATTCACACTAGGATCCCCTCCATCGAAATCTTCATGTTCACTCTCGAGGACATTCTTCTTCATCAAAATTACTCAAATAGGAATTACACATTTCTGGTTCATTTCAATTAAAACCTTCATTTCAGTTTCAAAAGTAATCATTATAGGTGGAATTGAAATGGGTGTATGCTCGCCATTAGAAATCCCAATTCCATGGGTGTATATTTCATTGTACATTTCTGCATATGATGTAATTGATGTTATCACAATTGCAATACAACCATGTCTTTCATTCCTCCATTTTCACACCCATTGATCATTTTCATTCTTTTCAAATTCACCAAAGTAACAAATTGGGACAGCAACTGATCATATATCTGCATTAAGAAACATCATTTATTAAAAAAAAAAATGTAATTACAAGAATAAAAAGACGAAAAAATATGCTAGGCAAGACACAAAAAAGGCCCAGACGTACCGGGCCGGTTGTTAACTGTTTGGCCGGCTATCTGTCCGACATTTCCATTTTGCTTATTTTTTACTGAATAGCTAATTTTTTCCTCATTTTTGCTAAAAAAAATTATAAATTCGTTTAAGACTGTAATGATTTATTTTTCTAAAATTATACACTGAAATAAGATTTAAAGATTCAAATAATGTACTAATTTAACTAAAATGAAATTAAAAATACGTATTTATATTCACCAATTTTGAGCGCGGCTGTGAGTAATATTTTTTTGTTGAGCCTTTGACAATTTTGTGAGATTTCAATGTTCAAGTAGAAGGAAGAGGAAATTTCTTTTTAACTGTGTTGGAGAATCTAATAAGGAAGGTGATTTCATTTTAAAATTTTAGTGAGAGTGTTTGGATTTATTAATTTTTTGAAAGAAGGTATTATTGTCTTTTGAACAAATGATATGTTTTTGTAATTAGAAAATATAATAAGGGCAAAAATGACATTTACTCTTCAAAATGCCTTTTTGATGAATAGCAAAAAAAATTTAGTCAATGTGATAAAGTGGTTGTCTGACTTGGTGCTTTTGAAAAGTACCCCCACTCGAAGCAGGGGCGGACCCAAGGACCTCCAGTTTTTCCAAAAAAAAAAAAAAAAATTGTTTTTTTCCCTTTAATGGTCGGGCCCACTATGGAATATCAAATGAAATTGAAATATTACATTCTTAATATTATTTTGAAGTACTCACGGTCTAGTATTTCACGTTGATAATGGTGTGCAAAATGACCAATCATAGCAAATGTCACGATACGTCAAAGTAGGTCATTCTAAACTAATATTTCGAGAATTTCGATAACAAGCTAATTTTAAAAGAATTTCGACAATTATACGCTAGTCGTATTCATAAATATTCTATATTCTCTCGAAACTCATTTCGAGAACTAATATCATTAACATATCGAATGATCTAAATGAATATCGAAAATAGTTAAACATACGTCCAATGTGTATGCTAAAAAGAGACGTATAACTCGTCTTTTTAAAAAAAAATCAATTATTTTATTAATGTGCATTATTTTTGCATGACAAATTTCTTAATATAATTTATATCATTTTATTAAGAAGTTTTATATATGGTATAATGCCAAATTTTATTTTATTTTATTTTTTTGGACATAAAAATTCTTAATAAAATTTTTATTACTTTATATAGGTTATAAATTGTTATATTACTTTTTCATCTTGATTATTTTTATATCTAAAACAAATTTATATATAAAAAAAATTCAATCATTTTTAGGATTTTTTTTAATTATTGCTACCTTTTCTTCCCGACAAATTAATTTTTTTCAAATGACGTCAAAAATTTTATTAGGAAATTTATTAGATTATTTCCCTAATGTAAAATATCTGCGTCCGCTCCTTACTAGAAGCACAATGAGGTGAAGGTCAAGAATGAAAAGACACTTCTTTTTGGTGATAATCCAGTTAAAGTTTTTGGGTTTAGGTTGGATTTTATTTTTTTTGTAAATTCTTGAAAACAATGCACGATCAATAATAAGTATTTTGGACTCATTTGCATTTTTAAAAAACTTTGGGGATATGATTGTAATTTGTGCTTTATTTTTCTTTCCTTTTTCTTTTATTTTATTTAAATAGGAGGGTATATTGATCATTTTATATTAAAATTTGATGAAAATGATGTTTTCCACAGAGAAAAAGGGAAGATAGGGACGAAAATGCCAAAAAATCAAAGTTAGTGATGTTATCTACAATAAATTCAAAAGGTAGGGACATTTTGTGCCAATATACCCCAGGCTTGGATATTGAACAGTTTTCGATTCCTCTATCCTCTCCTATAATTTGCCGAAAGTTGCCTCTTATCTGGAGATTGATTGGCATACATTTTCTCAAGTAAAATTATTTTTGATGAACGTGTAATTAAAAACTAGAAAACAATTTTAAATTTCATAAATGAAAATATTTTTGAAAAAATAATAATAATTTTAAAAAATTCATATCAAACAAGCTCTTATAAACCTTCACTCTCTTTGTAGACCACCTTAGTTTATATTTTTCTTTTCTATTTGGTATTTGTACGGGGTATCTCTTTTAGTATTATGGATTAATCCAATACTCCTTTTACCAAAAGATAGAGGCCATTCCGACACAGTCGAGAAAAATGACAAAAAAGGGGGGGGGGGGGGGGGGGTGTGGGGGGGGGGGGGGGGGGGGGGGGGGGGGGGGGGGGGGAATGTAAGAAAATATACAATTTAAGAATCTTCACTCTCAATACTATGTCCGCCAGAGCCGTTAAAGAATTGACTATATGGAAGAAGATAATTACAATCTATTTTAAACTGGACTTTCTTTCTGTTTTCTCTCTACTGTGAAATACACAAAATATAAGCTCATCCTAATATCCTTATATACGACAAAAATATTAGAGCAAGATATTAAATATGCAAAATTTTCAAAGTACCCATATAATACTTCAAAAGTGAATCATTCAAAACAACCAACCTTTAGAACTTGTGGTTGGTTACATAATTACTAAAAGGTTTCTACTTTTCATCATTTGATGTAGTAAATAGAATCCGGTGCCACAGAATACTGTATAAGTAACAATAGCAAAAATCTAAGGGGCTGTTCTCTTCGTGTTCGAGTTTTTAGTTTTGAGTTTTGAATTTTGTTTTAGGTTTTGTGTTTTGAGAGTTTGTTTTGAAATTGTTGAAAACACGTTCTTTTTGCCATTTTAAAAAAAATGTTTCTTAAAGCATGAAAATTGAAAACACGTTCTTTTTTTTTTTTTCATTCATTTTCTCTTCCCCAGCTAAGGCGATTTTCGCCGTCTCCAACCGTCATCTTCTACCTCACAAACCGACCACCTAGACCACCAGATCCCAGCATCACTCGTACCCCCTCGCCTCCCCATTGGGCAAAATTTTGACCCATGGCTGGACAAGGTTCTGGACGAAATTGGCCAAAACAATTGACCCATGATTGGCAAAATTCGTCACGTTTTGGGTGAAATTGGGGTTGACCCATGGCTAGACAAGGTGCGCAAGGTGAAGAGGAGTTCAATCCATGTGGTCCGCGACCATGGATCGACCGGACGGCTCCGAAATCTGCAACATTCGAATTCTGTTGAACGGGCTTCGCGAGGGGTTTGTTTTTGGGTTTAATTCAAATTGTTAAATTGTTGTTTGTGGTAAATTGGGGCCATGGTTGGGGCCGATTTGAGTTGAGCAATCGACCGATGGTGGTGCGCGATCTTGGTTGTTGTCGAAGGTGGAGATCCGACAGAAAAGAGGTGTACGACATTTGTTTTTTGGACTGGATTTTCTGCTGCTTCTTGTTGACTTGTGGCTGGTGGTTGGTTGGAGATTTTAGAGGGGAATGAGGCGAGGCTGATGGTGGTTTTGGCAGTCGGAAGGTGGTGATTTGTGACAATAACACCAACGGTTGAGGAGAGGTCGAGGAGAGGGCCGTTTCCCGTGTTTTTGAGTTTTGCTATGTTTTGTGAAGAAAACACCCAAAACGACATTTTTGTCATTTTGAGTTTTCTTCACAATTTTTATTTTTTTTCAAAAATTCATTTCGAAAAGGGAAAGAGAACACATTTCTATCATTTTGAAAAATCGAAAACAGAAAACGACTCGAAAACAGCAAAGAGAACATACCCTAACTTTCTAGTACTGATGACTTAGTTTATATCTATTCATTGACTATTAGTTTAATAATTAATTCCATATCTGATTATTTCACCTAACTCTGATCCATGTTGGTAGAAAACATAAAAGCAGAAAGTTCAAAATTCAAACTGTGGCCTGCTGGTAATTGGATTCATTAAACTCCCATGTTCTTAAACGAGTACATATGGAGAATACAAAATTACAAAACAGAAGCCAAGGATAGTTTAATTGAGGGGTCATAAACTCAGGTGTCTAGAATATCTCTGCATATCATCAGTGTTCACATTTTTCATGGATTTACAATGACATGCATTCCCATTTTGAAACCCTAAATTGTAACAGAAACACCCAGACCGTGTAACAGTTGGAGACATTAATTTTCCAAAGGGCTGGTCCTCAAATTGTTGTTTTTCTTGCTTCTGATCATTCAGTTTAATAGCAGATTTTTCATATGATTTGTGTAGACTAATAGAGAGTTCCAAGTTTATTTGTGGCTGCAATTCATTAGACAATACACTTCTGCTATATGACTCTTCAGCTGAATCACTTCTAACCTTAGAATTGATAGTGTTTTTCATCAAATAATCTTCTGATACATTGATTGAGTGCAGGGAAAATGTTTGAGCTATTTCTGAGAATTGGCTAAGATTGTTTTCTTGGTTGCTTATTGAAATTTTCTTGTTCAGGTTTGGAGTTTTTATTGTTGAGCTGAGTGGTCTGTGAGTTTGGGGATCAATTCCACGGTTGAGGAGCTTTCTTTTTATGTGGGTGTTCCAGAAATTCTTGATTTCATTATCTGTTCTTCCTGGCAAGCGTGCAGCAATAAGAGACCATCTGTATGGCATCAACAGAAGATAAAAAAAATTAGGAAAAAAAATTCAACAATTAGGGAACAAGAAGAATCCAGGTAGTGATAGAATGCAAAAGATTCTTTTTGGTAGATAAAAAGTGGGATTCATCAATTATGATAAAGGATGAAGAATAAAGGGCATGGAAGCCCGTGAGAAAGAGAGTACTTGTTTCCAAGTAAGCCATGGAAGTTGATGATGAATTCTTCTTCTTCTTCAGTGAAATTTCCTCGCTTAAGATCTGGCCGGAGATAGTTTATCCATCGAAGTCTGCAGCTTTTTCCACACCTAAGTAAACCTGCCCAAAATAAACAAGAAAATCAAGAACTTGTAAAATTCATGCATACACATTAATACAGAATCCCAAATCTCTCTCTCTCACTCACAAAGAGACTAACTGACATATTTATTGGCAAAAAGGGATTTAGAGATTCAAACCTGCAGCTTTAGGAAGGGACCTCCAACAGCCTTCACCATGTTGTTTGATGTAATTGATAAGGCGTTCATCTTCTTCCTTTGTCCATGCCCCTTTGTTCGTGTGCTCTTTCTCACAACAAGGAGATCGACCCATTAATGCGTATTTTCTCAGCTGGTTCACTCCCGTGGTCAATAAAGGGATATGATCTTGCTAACCCCAAAAACTCTTTAACTCACGCGCATACTCACAAAGATATATAGAGAGAGAGGATGAGAGCTTGGGGCTTGTGGGATCTCCAAAGGAAACTTATGAGGGCAGGCAAATTTAAATAGGCAAGTTAGGATCAGCAAAATGAAATGGACTCATACCCTCACCTTAAAGTTGAAGGGACTCCCTCTTTGACAATCATTTAAAAACAAAGTTTTGAATAGTGAATTTGAGGAGAATGTGTAGTTACTAAATAGGAAAAAGTTTTGGGTTCACATACAGAATATTTTATTATGTGAATATGTCGTTAAAAGTGAGTATAGTAAAAAAAGAGTTTGAAAATAATGATTGCCAAACTCGAAAAGTTGAAGAAAAATGCGAGTGGTTGGAAATGCAAATTAAGTTAGTGCTGGATTTGGTAGGTAACACTGTTTTTTCTATGTAGTTGGACTTATTCACTCTTTTCGAATCCCACATAATTATACCATGTTTCATTGTTTTAATTATTTCCTATCAGCATCTGATGCTGATGTGCTTATTTTCTTGTTCTCTTTTCCTCCACCCCATTCGTTTTTCCACGTTTGATCCCTCGAACTTTATTTCATATCGCACCATCAACTCGCATATAATTAATTATTTTTACCTTTCGATCTACTTTTTACCTAGAAAATCTTGTCTTGATTAGGTATAATTATTGTTGCATACAGGATGCATTATGGTACAAAATTTCCGTTTATTTATCAGTCAATTCAAATACTTTTTTACTGTGTATGAAATTAAATTATATCTGGATGATTATATTTTTCGACTATGTCACATTCTCATTCTCTTATTCACGAGAACAAAATACTACCAGTGACGCTTTTAAAAATTCTTGAATTACAAATATTTACTGAAATTGTGACATTGGTCCAGATTTGGTTTGATCCACTGGGAGCCAAATTACGTGGCATGGTGGCCGAGGCCCTAAGGCCAATGAAAAAGCATACAACATCAAAGTGCTTGAAGACTGAAGTACATTTGTCGAGGTGGTCTCAACCGAGGCACTCCATGCCGAGGTCCCTACGCCAAAGACAAAGCACCTTTGCCATCACATCTTCCAAGAGATCCGGTCTTACACAAGAATCCTTTTTTGAGTGATTGATGGGACATCCATCATAGAGTTCAAGTGTTTTGTCTTTTCTAACATAGCGATTACTTTGATAATCAATAAATGTATAGTAGGCTAAGTAGTCAAAAATTGATACCTAGGATTAGATATGTAAACTAATAGGATGAGACCACGTGTACTCCCAACCGAAGTCCAAGATTTGGCTTGAATTACTATAAATACTCCCTCATGCACCCATTGTAAAGGCAATGCAAGATTCAATACAAGAGCAACTACTACACATTTTATTCTCTTGAAATACAACCGTGTTTACATACAAGATTAACAAACCGCGATTGATAATTATTGTATAATCGTTCTACAAATGTATCGCTGGATTCCAAATGTTGCCGTCCCACGCCTTTGACCTACTCCCTTGCCCCCTTACTAGACCTTTCGTATGTTTTAGCGTGTTGGACTTTCAACTACGTGTGGGCAGATGGATTTGACTTTCCCATACAATTTTCCTTTCTATTCCCTAAAATGCTAATGCTCGAGTTGGCACTTTGTATCAAGTTTACATATTCTGTTCTTTGTTGGAATTAGAATTCTAAACACCTATGACCCGGTTCCCTTGGCCTTGCCTCCTACTCATTCTACTTTCTACTTTTCATTATTATTATTATTATTATTATTATTTTTTAATATTCCAGCCGCCACCGCAAGAAATTTCATTTTTACCCATCAAGAAATTTTTTTACTTCAACAGTCAATTCCTCCAAGGAATATTTTTGTTTATTATAAAGGACATTTAACGACTGTATTTTGCCATTAAAAATCTCATCATTAGGTATAATTTTTCTCCTGTGATTTTTTTTTTTTTTTTTGGGTCATATTAATTTTATCATTGTTACAGTTAAAATAAAAAGTAAATTGTGCTGACATCAAAAAGTCACTGAAAGGAAAATTGTTACTCAACTTATAGGCGTATTCATGTTGATCACTTAGCTTCAATTTGTTTCAAGACAATTCCCCAGCTTACATTTTTGTTTTAGTTCGACCCTTTCACCTGTAATTGTCACAAAAACTAACAGCTAATCGCACATAGATATCTAAATCTGTGTCCTAACACGTGTGTGATGTCAAAAATGGAGTTTTTTGCTAACAAGAAAACCTCAAATGATTGACCCAAAATCTTTTTTATTTTTTTTTTCTTTGAACGATCCATTTTAACAACTATCTCATCTTAAAATTTATCAGTCACATGGATTTGATCCATAGTATTAAGCATGATTATAGACGGAATTGTCAAACTAAAATGAAAGTGTAAGTATGAAATACTTATATACCAAATGATGTTGAGAAACAATTGTGCGATATGTACATAATAATTTATATGATGGTTTACATACATATCATGTGGTGGGATATGTGATAACAAATCTTGTTGACCCCCTTTTCAGTAATGGCCATGTGGACAATAGATGTCGGGCCCACTCGCATCCATGCGGACAAATTTCGACATGTTTGGATTGGAGATTCGATCGGAAGGTTGTGACACCAATGGACGTCGGAGATGCTCAATAACACGAGACAAAAACATTTGGGCATCGTCAGTGTGATCAATGACAATTGTTAAACAAAGATCGAGCATAGATAACACCAAAGTAGGATGAATCTAAAACTTGAGCTAACTAATATCAAATGAGCAAGAAGGGAAGTTAAGTGTGATATTAAGGATATAAAGTTTGAATAGATGTTTGCCAATCATTTACGAAAGTTGCAATTTATAGAGTTCGGCCCGATGCGGTCACCATTGGATCAGATCCATGTGCTCCATCTGATTAACTCAAGTCTCACATCACTCTATCATACATTAATTACATTAACAGGAGGTCAGTCATCCTGCACTCCTAGACTGACATGTCTGACACTCATTAACACAAACGTTACCTCAATCATTGATCGCATTAATTGGAAAATGTATCTCTTAAATACTAGTTCATGAATTTTACTTTGTTGTCTAAACCTAAAACCACCTCTCGGCTCATAATAGATTTACAAAATCAATGAATTATTAGTCAAGTAATTCAAAGAATTAAAATTCATAAACAAAATCAACATATGAATTTAAAGAATTAGAATATTGAAAATTAAATTAAAAGGTCACACATAGGTTTCCTTTTTTCCTAACAAATGATCTAGCTACTCAGATTAACAAAGGAAAAATAATACAAAATTATATAGTTTATAATCAGGTTTTGAAATCTTGATTATCAAAAGAATTTGATTTTGAACTAAGAATCTTCTTCAATCTCAAAAGTTTTCAAACCCTTGCTTTTTGTTCCAGGATTTTGATGATTTTTTTATTTTTCTGACTTTAAAATTGTATGTCCCATAAAAAGGAATAATGAAAACTATTTATAGAAATCTAGAATAACTCTCAAAATGAATCCTAAAGCATATTCATTGTTGAGTTGAAATAGAAATCCAACAAAAGCTGAAATTTTTGATAATTGAGTGCACTTTGGTCCTCTGCATTAAGTTATTGTACGCCCAGGTCCTCTTTATTCACACGATAGGTCCTTATCTTCAAAACTTGATTATTCTGATCCACAATTCCTCAATTTTGTACCGCTTCAATCCTATTTCGTCCAAACTTGTCCAAATCGGGTTTTACCTACAATTAACCAAATTTAACCTAAATTAAGTATATATCTGCTCAAAATAATAATAAATGAATAAGACCTGTTACTCTTAATATATAAAGCTCCCAATGAAAAGCCACATGGAAGCACTACATACAGAAACCGGGGAAAAAAAAAAAAAAAAAAAAAAAAAAAAAAAAAGGGGAAGAGTTGCTCTATAGCTGAAGCACTTTTTCCACCCAGAGTTCTTTTGTCGAGGTGATTTTTCCTAAAGCCGAACCTCTTTACATCCGAAGCTCTCCATCTTAAATTTGAAGTCCTCACTGCCTTTGAAGCAGGTTTGATGAGTATTTTTAGGAATGATTAATGTAACATTTGTACTAATGAGTGTCAAATATGTTAGCCTAGGAGTGTAGGACTGCTGACCTCTTATCAATGTAATTAATATATGATAGAGTGATGTGAGACTTCGGTTAATTAGATGGAGCCACGTGGATCTAATCCAATGGTGACCACGTAGGCTTGAACTCTATAAATAGCAACTTTTGTAACATTGTAAAGGATTGGCAAACATATATACAAACTTTATATTCTTAATATTACACTTAACATTCCTTTTTTGCTCATTTGATATTAGCTAGCTCAAGTTTGGATTCATCGTACTTTGGTGTTATCTATACTCGATCTTTGTTTAACTATCGTCATTGATCGTGTGGTCTGTGCCCGAATGTTTTGGTCTCCTGTCGTAGAGTATCTCCCACGTCTATCGCCGCTAGCTCTCCGACCGAATATCCTATCCAAACATGCTGAAATTTGCTCACATGGACGCAAATGAGCTCAACATCTGTTGTCCACGTGGCCATTATAGAAAATAGAGTCAACAGATTGGCGTCGTCTATGGAAGCTTACAGTTAACCACGAATGTACTCTAGAGAAAAGTCAGCAATTTTTGTGCGAGGAGATTTCTTGCCTCTGAAGAAAATGAGGCATTCTTAGAGAAATAATCACCAAGAAGAACTCTCACTTAACATTTACATCCCTTGAAAAATTGGTTAGCTTTGAAACAACGGGAAACACTATCATGAGTATTACCAATGAGGAATCAGCACCTCGGAGAGCCAGGAAATATCCTGAAGAAAAGAAACCTCTTACACTGCCCCAGTATCTCGCCAAAGATTTCACCAATAACATAGGCGAGATGAACCAATGGAATTGTCTAGGATAGCTGCTAAACTCACCCAGAAAGTGGTCGTCATGATCGGAAATATGAGAAACATTACTCAATAGAGCCTCGCTACGCAGGAGCTGTTGAGTAACGTACAAACCCAAGAATGGTATCCAATTCCTCCATACGTAGCTCAGGGAAATGCGTCTTTCCAAAGAAATCACTATAGTGACGAGAACGAGGTCAAAACCCAAATGGTAGGGTATCACAATATCCCAGAGAGGAGCTCCCTCAAGAAATGGAAGTGGGGGTTGATATGTCTACCAACTATGCCAATGATCAAGTTCACGAAGTCCCTTTCAATGTTCCTTCAAACTACGACCCGAAGGACGCGTCTAGAAGGTTAGTAAATGTCTTTGATATGTTGACCCCAAGACTGCCTAGGAATAGGCAGGTTCAACCTCCACCTAAAAATAGGTAGAACGGGAGCCTCGGTTTGAAAGGCAAGCTGAGCCTATTTATGGTAACATCAATCCTCCACCTAGAAATAGGCATGAGATGAGAGCAGAACAGGCAAGAAATCAAGTAGAATCCTGCAAAGCACCTCAATAGCTTCAAAACTCATATCAGCCTAAGAAGAGCCACCCAGCAATAATGTGTAGAACCTTCCACTTAACTTTCAGTGGTGCGGCTAAAGTATGGTACACAGGCCTTCGAAAGGAAGCATCTGGAGTTGGCTAGACTTTAAGAAGGGTTTCTTCAAATGCTTCGCCATAAGTAAAGAAGGCGAAGGACCTATATAGAGCCTTTAAGACATGAGGCAACAATAAGGGAAATCATTGAAAATTTTCTTATCTCGTTTCACTAACGAAGTGACCTACTGCGTGCAAGTCACAGATAGGGTAGTGTTAACAGCACTAAGGATAGGATTGGATATGAACTCCCTCTACTTTACCAACTACAATGCCTTACTGGAAATAATAAGGCGCTAGACCATCAATGGAGAATTGAGAGATTACTGAAATAGGGCAAATTAAGGACTTCCACCTTCACAAATGTAAAGGGAAGAGGTCCCACCTATAACTTGATGGACTACCAAGTCAGACAGTCAGCTCCCCTCAACCCAAGACAAGCTTTGGCTGCAACAACATTAAATGCATTACCAATTCTAGCATACGAATAACTGAACCTTGATGTGGAAACACACCAAAGAGCCCTACCAGCGGTTCTTCCAAATTGGAAAAGGCAAGGGAGAAGGCTCTGAACCTAGAGATAGTGATGAAACAACCCTCTATTGTACGTATCACCATTCCTACGGCTACGACACTGCTGGATGTAAAGAAATCGCTAAGGACCTAAACAATCAGAGAAGAAACAATTGCTCACAAAGGGGCGTAACTCATAGGCAAGGTCGGCAACCTAGGAATGATGAGCAAGCACCAAAATAGGAACGACATCCAGCAAAGGTGAGACAATGATAGGAAAAGGCCTGTAGAAGGTCGAAGGCAAAAAATGAGCCCCTCAAAAACACTGGACGTGAGCCCATTTGAGAAATCGATACCATTTTCAGAGGTCCCTATTTCGGAGAAGAGTCTAGAAATGCCCAAAGAAATTATGCCAGGGAAGTTAAAAATCCCCAATGACGAGCTTCATAAACAGCAGTAGCCGACCTTCTACTGAAAGAGAAGTTCAACACATCCTATTTACTCAAGATGATGCCATGGGTGTCCATTACCTGCACTTTGACGCTTTGGTTGCAAGAGCTATGGTGGCCTAAAATGGTCTTAAAAGAATGCTAATGGACAACGGAAGCTTAATAACATCATACTTGGACCCATATTCAATAAGATGGAAGTTGACCATGAGTTAACCCTGATGAACTCTCCCTTATATGGATTTACTGGAGACAGCATCATCCCACAAGCAAAAATATTCTAGCAATAGATATGGGAATTATACCTCTAATATCTCACCATTTCATGGAGCTTGTGGTGGTGGACCACCGCTCCGCTTATCACGAAAAACTTGATGAGGCCCACTTTGAAGTAACTATGGGCTGTCACTTCCATTTACTATCTATACATGACGTTCCCAATAGAAAATGGTATCGCCCTAAGGGTGACCAACGAAGTGCTAGGGAGTGATATTCCAACTCCATTAGAAGAGTTGAACCTAGGGATGTTAATGTCATTTTAATGGACATTGATGAAAACGACGACCATGAATAAGGGCAAAAACTTGAATAAAAGAATGATATTAAATTAATAGATACATCTGAAGAAGAGACTGTATTTGACGTACAATTAAAGCTTGAAGAAGGGAAAGCTGCTGAAGAAGCGGCTAATCTTGATGAACTGGATCCCAGCATAATTGATTGCAAACTACAAATAGCTCCGATCGAGGAACTGGAGAGCCTTATAGTAGACTCTCAGGATACTTCCAAGTCCTTACAGGTCAAAAAGAACCTGCCAGCAACAGAAAATGAGAAGCTAAAAAGCTTCTTGTATAACAACTTGGATGTCTTCACATGGAAGCATGAGGACATGGTTGGTATCGATCCAAGGGTCAGTTGGCACCATTTGAAGATCGATCCAACTCCTAACCCTCATCGGCAAAAAAGAACAACTCTTAACCTAGAAAGATATGAGGCCTTAAAAGACAAGGTAAAAAAGTTGATTGACAATTGCTTTATTCAAGAATTGACTTACCCGAATTGGGTATCGAACCTCGTACTCATAAAGAAGCACAACGAGAAATGGAGGGTGTGCATAGATTTCTCCAACCTAAACTAAGCTTGTCCTAAAGATATCTTTCGATTTCCATGAATAGACTAGCTAGTCGACTCCACTACTATGCATGAGCTACTAAACTTTATGTATGCCTCATATTTCAATGCACCAGTAGACAAGGAGCATACATCCTTCATCATGGACCGAGGTCTATATTACTACAGAATAATGAATTTGGGTTAAACAATGCAGGGGATACCAATAAGATGCTTGTCGATGTCATTGGAAAGACTATGGAGGTATATGTTAACAATATGCTGGTAAAAAGTCTGAGAATAGAGGATCATGTCAAGCACTTCGAAGATGTCTTCCAAGTACTTCAAAGGTATAGAATACGGTTGAATCCTCTCAAATGTGCTTTGGAGTTACCTCAAGAAAGTTTTTAGTTTACATGGTAAATCAAAGAGGCATCGAGGCTAACTCGAAGAAGATTAAAGCTTTGATTGAAAACGGGATCACCACTAAAACCTAAAAAAGTACAAAGTCTCACAACTGTGTAGCAGCTCTGAGCTGCTTCATCTAGAAAGCAACTAATAAGTGTCTTCTGTCCTTTAAGGTTTTGAAAGGAAAAAATAGATTCCAGTGGATGGAGGAATATGAAGAAGCCTTACAAGCACTTAGGACAAGCTTTCCTCCTCTCCAAACCTAAATTTAGATAGCATCTGCTATTATGTCTCACGGTGATCATCAAGGCTATCGGTTCAATGCTTGTAGGGAGGAAGAGGGTCATCAACTACCTGTGTATTATGTAACTAAAGTACTGCTCGTAGTAGAGACTCACTACCCGACATGGAAAAAAAGGCTCAACTCTTGTAACTGATTCAAGAAGTTAAGACGATATTTTCAGGTACACGCCATACAAATATTAACTACCTACCTCTCAAGCAAGTGCTACAAAAGCCAGATGCTTTGAAAAGATTACTCAAATAGACTGTGGAGATTAGTGAGTTTGATATTGTCTTCAAAATAAAAACCACTGTTAAGGGACAGGCGTTAGCAAACTTCAGGGTAAAATTCACCTCATCCAGAAATGGAAGACGATATGGAACCAGCCGAATCCCTTGTAGGGAGCCTATTTGTTGATGGCTCCTCAGAAGACATTTGATTCGAAGCAGGGATGGTCCTTGTCAGTCTGGAAGGACATAAGCTCAACTATGCTATGAGGTTCAACTTCAAGGCCACCAATAATGTAGCAGAATATGAAGCCCTCTTTGTAGACTTCAGATTAGCCAAAGAGATGCAAGTGAAAAGGCTAGTCATCAACAGCGATTCCCAATTGGTGGTTAGCCAGGTTTATGGTAGTTTTTCAATTAAAGATAAGAGCATGGCTGTCTATTTGAAATTAGTCATGGAGTTCGTCCCAACATTTGAGAAATATGAATTTAACACAGATCCCACATTCTGAAAATTCTCATGTCGATGCCCTCTTAAAGTTAGCAAGAAATAAGGATTCTGAAATGCTCGTAGTGGTTCTTATAGAACACCTGCCAAGGCCATCTACTTTCAAAGATAAAGAGGTGATGTGGGTAGAAGATACCCTGTCATGAATGAAGTCAATTATAGCCTTTCTAAAGGATCAAACTCTATAATCTGACAAAGAGGAAGCTCAGAAGACGAGCCCCGCATTTTGTCTTCTAAGACATTGCACTATACAAATGAGGCTTTTCTTTGCCTCTGTTCCAATGTATAGAGGTGAGAAAGTCACCTAGGTACTCCAAGAGATACACAAAGGCGTGTGTGGCAATCACACTGGGGGATGGTCCCTAGAAAAAGTATTAAGGCAAGAATGTTATTGGCCTACCCTGAAAAGGATACCTATTAATCTGCAAGAAGGTGCGACAAGTGTTAACGATTTGCGATGGTACAGAGACAACCTTCTCAAGGGCTCACTATTGTTTCTAGTTTGTCACCATTTGCTAAGTGGGGGATTGATCTTGTTGGACCTCTAACGAAAGGGAGAGACAGTGCTAATTTCACAATTGTCGCTATTGATTACTTCATGAAATAGGTTAAGGCAAAACCAATGACCAAAATAACTGAAGCAAACACTTCAAAAATTTTGTGGGAAAACATCATATGCTGACTCAGTATTCTCCATTCAATTGTTTCAGATAATAGGCAACAGTTCGATAACAAGAAGGTCAGAAACTTATGTGAGGAGTTGAGAATCAAGAAGCTCTTTTCTTTTCCACATTACCCACAGGCTAACGGATAGGTGAAGCTGTTAATAAGACTATCAAATATACTTTGAAGAGAAATTTGGATGCTTCTAAAGGGGCTTTGGCTGATGAGCTACCTCAAGTCTTATGGGCTATCCAAACCAATAGCCGAACAGTCACAAGGCAAGCTCACTTCTTTATAACTTATGGTGCCTAGGCTATGAGCCTAGTCTAAATGGGTCTATCATCTCCTCATCACATATATTTTAATGAAATATCAAATGATGAGTTGAGGAGGTACAAATTGGATTTCCTTGAAGAAAGGAGAAATGAATCTCAGGCGAAGTTGGCAATCTATCAGAGAAAGATGGCCAGGAACTACAATTCAAAAGTCAAAACAGTATTCAATCTACTAAGAAGCTAGGAATAGAAATCCTTTGTTCCAACTGGGAAGATCCTTACCATATAAAGGAAGAGGTTCAACTAGAAACCTATGAAATTGAAGGAATAGATGGAAAGACACAGCTTCATCCATGGAACGTAGATCCACGAACTATCAATGAAAATTATACACACATTGTATGGTTTGTTGAAAATGAAAGCTTTTTCTTATTAAAGTCTTCAAAGCTAAAGAAAAAACACGACTGCATGGATAAACTGTCCTTATGCAGAGAAGTGTGGG
Source organism: Olea europaea var. sylvestris (assembly GCF_002742605.1). Classification (NCBI taxonomy): domain Eukaryota; kingdom Viridiplantae; phylum Streptophyta; class Magnoliopsida; order Lamiales; family Oleaceae; genus Olea; species Olea europaea. The sequence goes on along the minus strand of NC_036253.1, from coordinate 18,374,918 downwards.
TACTTCAACAATAAGCTAGACACCAAAATGGACCACCTCTTAAATCACGAAGTGGACAGCACATGCCTTTAACAACTAAAGTTGTTAAGGAAGACTCAGCATGGGCGAATTGCTCGACGTCGTGCTAAAAAAAATGAATAAAAGCAAATGAACACTAGCACAAGTACAAATCGCAAACAAAAAATAGGGGAAGTACAAAAATGAAATGTCCATACATGAAAATGCAGTAAATAAACTCGAAAAAATAAATGAAGAGGATCTTTCATTAATTAACAAAAATATTGTAAGATGTGGGCTTCCAAGCCTAAAAAAAAATGATTACAAGCTACCCAATCTACATAGGTAGAGGAGGGGAGGTACAAAAGGCATTATGGCATCGAGAGCCATGACTTCTTCAACTTCATCATCTTCTTCATTAGCTTTGTCTTCAAATTTTATCATGTAGTTTCCTCTGGTGGGGTTTGAGGCTCTTTTCCCTCTAAGTATTCAAACCTCAAGTCAAAGGTATTGAAGGTCTGAAAGTTAGCTTCGATCCAACTAAACCACCTCGATGTGGGCATACTTTCGCCAATACTTCTCAAAACTTTGGTATGCCTCTGTTATGTAAAAGTTGTCAACGGAATGCTTTTTAACCTCACTACCAATAGACTTAGCTCCCTTACTTACTGTTTCCACCTCCTTCGAGCCAAGCGCTTTAGAGTTCCTTACCTGCTCTTTTAGAGCAACATTCTCTTTATTGATCACCTCCAGGGCCTCGGCAACAAGCCTTTGGTAAGCATTAGAAGTCTTCACCACCTCGTCATGGAAGCCACTTCACTTTGGCAAAAGTGGACTTCCTTTTTAAAGTTTTCAATTTCTTCTAAGGTAGAGGTAAGCTTTATAGACTATCCAAATTGCTATTTCTTCATAGCCTCCACCTCAGCCACAGCTTTATTTGTTGCCCCCTTGGCCTTGGAAGTCTTATTAGCTTGTTCTTTATTCTTACTTTGAAGGTTTTTAAAGAGGATCTCCGCCTCTATGGCTATGCCAAATGCCCTGTTCGTTTAGCTTACCATATTGGTGAAGATGTCTACCCATCACTGGACACAATGAAGGACTACCAACGGTCAGTCCAAAACTTATGAAATGTGCACGTCAAAGTTTAAAGTTCTGGAGAAAGCATCGATAAAACTGCCGGAGCTAGCTAGTCACTCCATTGAGAAATGGAGAGGTGAGGGTGAGGACCTATCTCTGATGCAGTGGACCCAATGGATGTCATTGCCCTCTTTAAAGAATCCTTCCTAGGGTGTTCCACGACAGTTGACCTCTTTTAAGCCCTCTTGGCTGTAGCAATTGAGGCCGCCATCAACTTTTCCCTTACTGGGACCTTTGAGCGGGGCGATGGGCTAGCCATGTACCCATCCTCTCCGATAGCAGAATATTTATGTTTCCTTTTGGAGACCTCCTTGACCTTATCTTTTTCCTTTTCTTTAGTGGGAGGCCTCCATCATCCTCTTGGCTAACAGCCTCCCTGTTGACCCTCTTCAGCTGGTCCCTATAACAGATGAGGGTTTTAATCCTTTTTCCTAGCAGTGGAGATAGCTACAGGGATGGTGCCTATGTTTGGAGTGGGATGTCTCCTCTTTTCAAAGTTTTCTACAAAGAAGTGAGGAACATCAAAAACTGTATAAACCAACAAAAAGAAAATCTCAAATAATATGCAAAAGTACCTCTACAAACCATCAAGTAAAACTCCTAGATAAACTATGTGGGAAACGATTACCCTCTCAAACTCCCTTGAAGAAGTAGGACGCTAGTAGATGTCCCCTATAAACTTAAGCTCAGCTCCGCAAAGATCGATAGATCCTACAAAAGGTAAACACACGAGGTCGAGATCAATATTAAACTAACTTCTTAACAAATCACTAAAAAGGTACAACACTCACTAGCTTTCGAGTAGGAGGTAAGAACTTTCACATGGGAAATGGTGTTACCCTTACACACCTACCACTCTCGCCTTACCCAGAACCACGTCTCCTTTCACCCTTTGATGAAGAAGGGGAGTCCTATGACAAATGAGAAATGTGACCCTATGGATAGAAAAAGTACCAACCTTTAGAGTCTCCTTTTGTCAAAGACCTAGGTTGAAGAATGGTTTGAAAGATATGGAGAGGCATTAGTTAGGCCCAGTGTTAAGGATGAAATGGGGTGGGGGGGGGGGGAGAGCCAGTCTGTATAACCTAAGAACAGTTCTAAAGAATGGATGTAAAAGCAATCGAAGCCCTTCCTTTAGAAAGAACTTGCTGATGGCAATGCATACTGGCTTCGAAAAATAGGCACGCTCATCCGGGACAGGAGCCAAGAGTTCTATATCGTAGTGAATACAGTAAGTTCACTAAGTGTGAGGCAAATACAACAAATAGGATTTTAGCACCTCCAACCTCCTCATCTGACCTACCCCCTTTGATGGTAGACAATCCGACCTACCCTAACGACCCAAATATGGTCGACAATATCAATAATTTTGACTGTAACGACACAAAGCGTATTATTAGCAGAAAAGTTTTTGAAATTCTTTTCTTTTTATTTTATTTTTGGGTTTTTAATTTAATTATTTTAATTCTTTAATATAAAAACCTAATGTTACATTTTTACCCTTTATAATGCAGTCAAAAATTGATCAAAATGTTGACTCTATGTCAACTAACGGATTTACTAATGGTTTCCATCCATTTGGACTTCGGGTGTCCATTTTTGAAAGGTTTGATACCTCCGGTGACACAAATAAAAGGTTTGGGTAAAGTCTGCTAATAAACGAAAGGTTTGGTACCTCGACTTCAATTTTCCCATAATTCTATGAATCTATACAAGTTGAGATGTGAATCTTAGGCTCAGACCAAATATAATCACTGAACTAGTATAAAAGTGGAGAGATACATTTTTTTAGTTAGTGCAGTCATTACATGGATTCTTAGAGATTTAAGTTGTTTAACTAGGGTGTGTCTAGATTCGCATAGAGATATAGAATTGACTTAATTAAATATAATTAATTGGAACTCAAGAGAGGTAAATTGAATACTTTAAAAAATTTGATCGAATATTACAATAATAATGAATTTTGATTAGCGAATTAAAGAAGATTCATAGGAGAATTGTAAGTCACAGCATCCACATTTATATGTTTAAAATCAAAATTTTATAAATTGTGCACATTAGATAACTTAGTTTAATTAAAATAATTTAGATAGCAATCACAAATCATAATTTATTTTTTGGTCAAACAGAAGTTAGAAAAATTAATTTAAGTATTAAATTATAGTCCTCGTGCGAACGATCACCCAGACTCTTAGGTTCACTTTAATACTTGCTACGATTTGTACACTTGCTGGATATAAAATCGACAACAATATGATTGGACAAAAATTCTTCTTAAAAAAAAAAAAAAAGAAACTTCATCACTTTTTTTTTGATACCCCATCTGTATATAAATTATTATGTAACTCCATTATGTATAAGAAGCATTATTCATTGAGTAATGCTATTTAAAATCACTAATATTAAAACACTAATTTTAGTGGCACTAATGTAATATTAAGTGAGAGGTACAATTAAATGATCACTTAATTGCACATCTCATCTAAACTGATATTGTAACATCATTAGTGCTAGGCACCAGTATTCAATGATTTTGGCCGACAGTCTTTTCAACCGTTCATTTTTAATTATAAAGAAGCTGAATATGTCCCCCCCTCCCGCCCTCTCCCCGCCCCACCCGGAACTGACCTAAACCTGTCTACCAAACAATGATCTCAGCAGTCACGTGTGATATTATGGGAAGATTAATTTGCTAAGAAATTAAGAATTAATCTGCTTCTAGAAAGGTTTTAAAATATTAAATTTGTGAGTTTATAACTGTTTGAGTGGAGAGAATCTGATATGGATAGGTGACCAACCTCAACTTTTTGCATACATCTGTATTTGAGTGATGTTATCTGTGCAGGTAAAGTTTCACAAATTTTTTATAAAATTCCACTTGGTTATTTTTCATTTGTAATTAAAAAAAAAAAAAAATCCCACACGGGCTGCCAGCACCGCACTCATAAGGTGCTTAAAAGCAATTCCCCTATACAAGGTGAATTGTCTCATGTATATCATGTAGAGATCTGGACAATTAACAAATGAATCCTAATATTCAGATATGTTGTTTTCAATACTTTGAAGTCATAGATTCCTTTGACTTCAGATGCATCTTTTGTAATAACAATAAATACGAAATAAGTCATATTTTGTGTTCCAAATATAATTTGATCATTTTATTAATTTTATTATGGTGTCTATAAAGTGTTTTTAAGAGACTTTGTATTTATATTGAGTATCTTGTATATAATAGAGAGCATATTTAATTAGAGAGAATAACGTTTCATATATTGTATTGCTCTTTATTTTGAATATTCATTTCTCATCCCTAGAAAAATAAAAATACATATATTAATTTCTCATTATCTTTTATTTAACAATTTTTTTCATATATCAATGATTAATCAATTCAAATATAATTTGAATAATTTAATAAGCAAAATTTAAATATTCACTCCATCCCATAAAGATAGACTTGCTTTCATTTTTTGTTTGTCTCAAATTATAGATTATTTTTCTTGTTGAAAGTATAGTTGATTTCTTAATTTTCTAATACGTCAATATTTAATGCGTTTTGTTATCAACAAATATGAATTACTCATATTTAAACATATTTAATTATTATTAAATATAGAATTTGGAAAAATGTAAGTGAAATTTATATTTTTAATTATATTAATTAAACTTTCTTAATATGTATGAAAATAAAAATAAGTTTATCTTTGTAGAACTGAGAGAGCGAATTATTAAATGGATTTATTAGAAAATAAGAAATAAAAGGCTCTTTACAATCTAAACACAAAATATTCTCTATTTTAGAGAATCAATGTGAAAAACAAGTTTCAAGAGACTTTCTATTCTTAGTTAAAATAGAGAGTCAAAATCACTTACTAATTCTTATTTTAAAATGTTTGCATTTAATAAGTTATAGATTTCAGTACTTATTTCTTAAATCATACAAATTCTATTTGAGTTGATTGGCCATTGACGAATACAAAAATGTGTTAAATAAAATGAAGTGTCAAAATAGAAAGCATTATTATATTTTATAAAAGGATTTACCCACTAAATTTATAGATGCACTTTATATTATACAAAAGTTGCTCTTCATAAATAAAAAGTTTCTTGGAAATACTCTAAAAGTTTATTTTTAAATTTTAAAATAAAAATCATCTTGTATTTAGAGAAGGGTAATTGGCGTAAAATGTCCCTATCTTTCGAGGTTATTATGGAAAAGTCCATACCTTTCATTTTTTGGCATTTTTGCTCGTATTTCAACCTTTCGTTGCGCTGAAAGTCCTTTTCACTGTTTTGGAACATAAACTGACCAATATACCCTCAATTTAAATAAAACAATAAAGAAAAGAAAAGAAAAATAAAAAACAAATTGCAACAATAGGCCCAAACTTTTTAAAAGTGCAAATCAGTCCAAAAATCTTATTAAACCATTAAAAAAAAAAAAAACTATCTCCTCTCCCCTCCACCTCCTATAATCCGTAGAAACCCATACTTTCAAACTTTATGAACCAATAAACCCCAGAAATCACAATTGACGTCCAACTCCAATAATTCCTACAAACAGCAAAAACAACACAAAAATCTGAAAATCATTTATACACATAACAATTCCATAAGTTTTCTGCAATTTTAAACAATGCTCAAGGAAAAATTAATTCTTGTGGCTTTGTATGTGTGTATATATGTGTGTGTGTGTGTGTGTGTTTTTTTTTTTTTTTTTTTTTTTTGAATTCACAATCCATGTGCTAAGAAATATTTATCATCCATAAAGATCAAATAACATTGTCTATGGAAATATGCATTGAGAAAGTCCACGCATAGAAAAGAGGGGTTTTTTCAACTATCTCAAAATGGAATTATCCAAGTCTATGCTATGATTCCATACTTTGTAATGGTAGAAACATCAATATTTAATATGTTTAGTTTCCTTTTCAGACCTATTAATCTTGAGCAAGAATTAAAGGAGTACTTGGGTCACCGTACAGCATTCGAGGATCAGAAATTCTAGTTCCAAAAATCAGGAAACGAATCATTGGAGAATGATTCTGTGAAATCAAGGCTCCGGGCTTGCCAATTTAATCCCAGGTAGCGACTCTAGGATGACAATGGGTGAGGAATCGCAATTAATTGGGTCTGCAGGGCGGTTACTAGGCAGAAAGTCTGTCCCGATCGGGATGAGCCAGAGTAATTCTTGTAGCTTTGTTGAGGAAGAGACGAAATCCTAGAAAAATCTGAAACGCGATATAATTCGGATATTTTAGAGACTTTCGTGAATGTGGCTAGAGCTATGTATTTATGGAGTTGGACACAATTAATTACCACTGATTTCATATGATATTACAGTAATACTTGTTTGATTTTTTCCTTATTTTGAATAACATAAATAATTTGCTTTCAATCATCATCAGAGGTGAAGGGGAGAGGAGAGAGAGAATTTTTTTTTTTTTTCATTTTTAATGGTTTAATAAGATTTTTGGGCTGATTTGCACTTTTTAAAAAGTTTGGGCATATTGTTTTAATTTGTTCTTTATTTTTCTTTTCTTTTCTTTATTGTTTTATTTAAATATGAGGATATATTGGTCATTTTACGGTCTAAAACAGTGAAAAAGACCTTCAGCGCAACGAAAGGTTGAAATAAAGGCAAAAATGCCCAAAAATGAAAGGTAGGGACGTTTCCACAATAACCTTGAAAGGTAAGGACGTTTTGCGCCAATTACCCATTTAGAGAATATCTAGAAAATGCTAGAAAACATGCTCTAATATAACTAGATCTATAACAATATTAATAGTCTAACTTAGGTCATAGTCTTCTAACTCTTCTAAATTTAAGATAAAATCACTCTTAGAAGTGACCCCTTTTTAAGTTTCTGTAATTATATCTCGACAAGGTACTTAAAGCTTAATATATAAAGGCTTAAACTGAGGCAGGTCTAATTATGTTACAAAGCTTGTATTCTGTAAACTCGGATATCCAGTCATGGAACCTTGGTAGGAAATGCTGATAGGACAATAAATAATGAAGATTAAAACTATAAGAACTCTTGGGATTGCAAATTATGCTATAATTAAGTCCTCTTTTGACGGTTTTATTCATAAAGAATGTGTTCGTAATTGTTTCTTGTAAAAAATAAATTGATACACAAGTTTCTTTTATTCTTTATCATCAACTTCCTGTTCTTAAATTGTCTCAATCCTAAATAAGATGTGTTTACAGCAAGGGAAATGGAAAATATTAAAGCTAGATAAATATATCAATAAATTAACCATTTTACTGAAAAGTAAAGCTTAATTATTGCGACATCTGGAATTTTAATTCTTTTCTCGTTATACATTATAAATTCCTTAAAAAAATGCCTTAAGAGGACACGTTGACATGTAGTAGTTGACTAAGTAATAGCATAGATATAGAAACAAAATTATTCATTTTAGTATCGAAAGACGTGGGATAATAAGACAAAGTCTGAAATAAGACTGTAATGGGTAAACAAAGGATGATTTATACATTTAAAAAGTCTGAATTTATAAATCAATAAAAGCTTAAGTTACAAGCTACAAAATATCATGAAGGGAATTATATATTCCTGTTGATTTAGACTTCATGGAGGAATTTTTATGCAAAGTATTGCTATATATATATAGAGCATAATATTTAGTTTCCTTATTATTTTAAAGCTTCCTTATCATTTTAGGTTTCCTTGTAATATATATTATTTGGTTCATTGTAAACCCTAATTTTTGTGGCTTAATAGATTATTATTTTCGCTCTTTATTCTTCCTCTTCTCCTTGTATTGATTCATTATATTGGTTCAAGATAGTTCATATTGTTATCATGGTATCAAAGCTTATAATTGAGTGAAAATTGTGAAATTTCTAATTGGGACGGACTAGAAATCAAGGCTGAAGTCAAGCAAAAAAAATTTGTGTAAAAACCCAATCGACCGTAACCAAAAATCACGATTCCGACTAAATCAGAGATCGGTTGAGAAAATTGAGACCCGATCTTTATTCTGCAGACTGAGACGAAGCTTCCGGTCAGGCACATGGCATTGGACGGTTGTTTGGGCACGTGTGTGAGTTTTTTGAGGTGATTCAAATGGCCGTTTGTTCCTTGGTAAATTTCATAACTTTTGGTGGTACTACTTTTGTTATACGTATATTGTGCATTATATTTTAATTGGAGTTTTTGGTGGTCCATTGGTTATCATAGGTTTCCCTAAAAATTGGGTGATTTCATTGATTTTTAGTTGATCATTTATTGATTTTATGATGACAACTGAAAGAGATGATTCACTTCAATCCATTAATGCTAAAATAAATGGTAAAAGTTACTCATATTGGAGTATAGTGATGAGAAATTTTCTAAAGAGAAAAAGATTGTGGGGTTATGTTAGTCGAACTATTGTAAAACCCAAAAACACTGCTCGGAATTATGTAACAGATTTAGATAATTAGAAGTCAAACAACGTGAAGTTTGAGACAGCAAAGGAAGTTTGGAAGCACTTTCAAAAGTTATACACTAAGTCTAACTCTACAAAATGGTATTAGTTGGAAATTGATATACGAGCTTTACATCAGATCGTTATGAGTACTCTTAAGTTTTACATCACTATGAAATCAATTTGGGATGAGTTGGCTCTTACGGAATTAGTAGGACTAAAAGCACTTGAGGAATATATTACTTTTAAAGATGAGTAATGATTAGTTCAGTTTTTTATAGCACTTCGCAATGATTTTAAGGGACTTAGAGGCCCTATCTTGCATCTCACTCCAATTCCCTCAGTTGATTCAGTGGTTATTGAACTTGTAGTTGAGGAAATACGTTATGAAATCTCTTGCAGGAGAAGTATCTCTTCCTCCATCTAGCACCTCAATGTTGGTTGTACCCTCTCCACTGTCCACATAGAATCAGAATAAAGGTGACTTAACTATACTTGGAGCACCACCTTTCTCCAATCCTATGTTGACGGACTTAGCAGTGCAGTTTCAGAAGTTCTTAGTCACACAGTCACATGCTATGTCAATCTCCACTCATATAGGTTTGTCATCTCAGGGTTATTCAGGTATTTCTTCTTTATGGATCTTTGACTTAGGTGCTTCCAAACACATGTCGTCGAACTCAAAATTCTTTAATGATTGCGTCTTTCTAACGTATTTGTCTATTATGACTGCTGATGGCACACTATTACCTTTAACATGTGTTGGTTCTGCTAATACATATAATTTATCACTTTTAGATGTCTATTGTGTTCAAAACTTTTACTTTGAATCTTATCTCTATTAGCCAATTGTGCGATTCTGGATACTTATTTTAGTTTTTTCTACTATTTGTCACGTGCAGGATCCGTAATCTCAAAAGATGATTGGGATAGTCTGTAGACAATGAGGGTTATATGTTCAGGACAACCTAAACCACCACACATTGCAGCCTCTAGTGTTGATTTGTCATGTTTCCCTTTGAATTCATCATTTTCTAGTTTTTATTTGTAGCATTCTCACCTTAGACATTTTTCAAGCTAGTCGTTTAAAATTTTTATTTTCTAAGGGCCAATTGGTAAATATACAAACTCATGACATTTTCTGATTGTAGTGGCTGCAAATTAGCAAAATTATATGTTTTGCCTTTTCCTCAAAGTATTTCTCATTTTGTTGCACCATTTGGTCTTGTTTACTCTGATGTATGGGGATCTGCTCCTATTGCTAGAAAAGGGGTGTCTCAATATTAAGTGTCCTTTATTGATAATTATAATCGTTATTGTTGGGTTTATCTTGTGAAACGATGATCTGAATTTTTTTCTATTTATTGGTCATTTAGAGTACTTATTAAAACTCAACATTCTACTGTAATTATGTGTTTTAGATGTGACTTAGGTGGAGAGTATACTTCAACTGATTTCTCTTAAATGCTTGCTCTTGACGGCACAATTCATCAAACATCGTGTACTAATAACCCACAACAAAATGGTGTTGCTGAATGAAAGCATAGTTATATTACAATAACTACTCGTTCACATATTTTGTCAGCCAAAGTTCCTTGTGAATTTTGAGAAGAAGCAGCTCTTACTATTGTTTCTTTAATTAATAAGATTCTATCTTTCCACAATTCAAGTTTATCATCCTTTGAAACATTGTATGGGCATCCATCGAATCACTCCTCATTAAGAGTCTTTGGTTGTACTTACTATGTTCTTCGTCCTGAAGTTGAACGTACAAAGTTGACATTTTGCTCTGCTATCTGTGTTTTCTTGTGTTATGGGTAAGGACAAAAGGATTATCGTTGTTTTCAATCCCATTAATAATAAATTATATGTTTCTCATCATGTCGTGCTTCTTGAGCACATTCCATTCTTCTCTATTTCTAATAATAATCATGATATGACTAAAACTGACCTCATTTGTATAGACTAAGACAGACACTTAAGAGTTGGTTGCATTCCCTTTAGGTAAACATGCTATTGGTTGTTGTTGGGTTTATAAGATTAAAACCAAATCTGACTGTTCAGTTGAGCGTTATAAGACTAGATTGGTTCCTAAAGGTTTTAATCAACACTATGGTTTAGATTATAAGGAGACTTTTGCTCCTATACCAAGATGACCACTCATTGTACACTCATTGCAGTTGCATCTATTCATCAGTGGAGTCTCTCTCAATTGGATGTTAAAAATATCTTTTTAAATACAATTTTCAAAAGGAGGTTTATATCGTTCCTCCTCCTAGTCTTTCTCAATCTTCTGGATTTGTTTGCAACTTCAAAAAGATACCTTATGGCATCAAACAAGTACCTCGTGCTTGGTTTGAAATTTTTTCGCTATTGTTACCTCTCTTGATTTTACATCCAATCATCATGACTCTGCTATATTCTTTAAATGCACTTCAACTGGTGGCATTCTATTATTACTTTATGTTGATGATATGATTATTACTGGTTATAAAATTGATGAAATTGCAGGTTTGAAATCAGAATTGGCTCGTCGTTTTGAAATGAAGGACTTAGGTACATTATCTTATTTTTTGGAGATCGAAGTTGCTTCTTCTTTTAGAGGTTATCTTCTCTCTCAGTCTAAGTATACTACGGAAGTTATCGAAGGTGTCCATCTTAGTAATACTAAAACTATTGATACTCCTCTTGAGTCCAATACTCGATATTTTTCTTCTAGTGATGGACCCTTGACTAATCCCACCTTGTATCGCACTATTGTTGGGACGTCTAGTTTATCTTACTATCACACGTCTCAATATTGCTTATGTTGTTCACATTGTTAGTCCATTTGTTTCAGCTCCTACTGCAGTTCATTGGGCAGCAATTGTTCGTATTTTGTGTTATCTTTGTGGTACATGCTTTCAGGGTCTTTTGTTTCCATCGACCTCATCATTAGTGCTACATGCCTACTTTGATGCTGATTGGGCTAGTGACCCCACTACTTGCAAATCTACTACTGGTTTTTGAATATTTTGTGTAATTTTCTTATCTCTTGAAAAAGTAAGAAGAAGAATATTGTTTTTCGTTCCTCTACTGAGCAGAGTATCTAGCTATGGCATCTACTACCACTAAGATTTTGTGATTGCGATGGTTACTTGCAAACATGGGTGTTCCTCATTCTTTCCCAACCCCTTTGTCTTATGATAGTATTAATGCTATCCAGATCTCTCACAATTCTGTGTTCTATGAATGCACAAAGCATATTTAGATTGATTGTCATCTGATTCGTCATCATCAGCAGACTAGCACCATTTTCCTACCTTTTGTTTCTTCATCATTATAGCTTGCTAATTTCTTGACTAATTCTCATCCGATATATCATTTTCACTTCTTGTATGACAAAATTTTTTGCTTCTTGCTTTAGCATTGTTTGAGGGAGGATGATAATATATATATATATATATATATATATATATATATATATATATATATATATATATATATATATATATATATATATATATATATATATATATATATATATATAGTGTATTGATGAGAAATATGTGGTTAAAAAATAAAGTTTTGAATTTGCGTGTAATATTATTTTATTGAAGAATGTGTAGTTGAAATGATGTCAAATCACTGTTTAAGAATGTATTTTATTGAAAAAATGTGGCTCAAACAAGACCATAGTTTCCTTATTATTTTAGGTTTCTTTGTAATATAAAAACTATTTGATTCATTGTAAACCCTAATTTTTGTGGCTTAATAGATTATTATTTTCTCTCTCTATTCTTCTTCTCTTCTTTTTTCTTCTCTTTGAATTGATTCATTATATTGGTTCAAGATAGTTCATATTGTACATTTCTGCCAAGGTTAAACTTCATGGAAGTAGTTTTCATAGAAATCAATTATACAAAAAAAACAAAGCCGTTCGTTGGTGGTTGCAGTTTCATTATTTAGATGGAGATGGAAAAATGGGTAAATCAAATTTTTTTTGTTGTAGCATTGATGTTGTCTGCAAACACATATGATGATGATTACTCGAGCTTTCCTTTTGTTGTGACTTGATGAGTTTGAGAGCTGGGGCTAGCAATGTTCTTTTCAACTAGTATGTTAGAAGGTACTGGCTCACTTGAAGTTCTGAACAACACTCATTTTGCAGATGGTAGTGACACTTCCCGGATCTAAGAATTCTCGTTTACTGCAGCAAGGCATAGGGAACTTTTTCTTTCTCAATCACTTGTTCTACTGTATTAGTAGTGTTTTTCTCCAGTTGTATGATTTTGAAGTAAAAAATGTGTTCTTCTCGAGAGTCTATTTGATTGATTTGTAGCAATGATTTGATCAACTTCCAATTGAAAATAAGGATGGAAAAATGTTATTATAAATGCACATGGGATTAAAAGTGTTATTGGAGGGGCATGATATTTGTACTTACTGATTTAGAACATGTCATCAAACTCTCATCATTATACTTCACCAGTGTCTCCGCAAGGTCGCCTGTTACACTTTCATTTAAGATTCCACTTGCATACTCTAATTATATATCGGCATTTGCCCTATGGGAATGGAGATTGAGTTCTTTAAAAAAGTAAGATTTAAATGCAAGAAAATATGAATAGTGTTAATAGTTATTTGTATAAGTGTTACATATTGGAATGAAATGTAATAAGTGTTACCCACGTCCAGCCTTTTGCAGAAGGATGTTTGCAGTAAATACATGAAAAAGTTTCACCAAAATCAGCATGAGTGACTTTATTGCAATTATCACAAGAAATGTACTAGGAAGTTTGCTTTGTTGCTTTGATGGTTGGTTTAGTTTTGATCCGGTAGTATCTACGCTATGCTAAAATCCAATGTTAAGATAAAGAAATAACAGGCAATGTATTCATATAAGATAGGAGAAATATACAGTATTTGCACTATAAGACACATAAGTTGCCCCTAGTAGTCAGTCTTTGAGATTTTGTATTTGTATAAATTTTTTTGGATTGGAGGAGATGACTTAGTTGGAGTGACTGTATGATATTGTTTCTCCAGTGCAATTTCATTCAGTCTTTCATTAAGTGTTTCGATCCTTGAATTACATGATTAGATAATTAAAAAGTTAACTACTAGGCGAAAGAAACAAAGGCTTGTACATCAATGAATTAGGACGAAGAAAACAATATTAGAGTTTTATATGAAAGGTGATGATAAATTGTTGGCACAAACTGCAATAAAAGATTTTCTATATTGGATAGGTATCTTATACTTACCATGCTCTGAACTCTGTAAATTGGTTGAATGCAACATCCATAAAAGAAGGTGCTATTGATCTTGGTTGATAGTGTAAGGCTTGCATTAAAGATTAAATATTAATTGTTGCTTGTATATATTTACATGGCTTATATGGATAGTAATAAGTTGTATGGTAGGGTATATAAAATGTCACGGTTAAATGACAAAAACTTTTAATTGGTTTGCTAAAATTATAGACTTTTTGGCGATGTTGTCTGCAATGAGAACACAATCTTTTTCGACATAACCATATCACATTTTTTAAGATGATTGTATTGAAACTTTAATTGATTAGTAAAATCTCTTGTACATATGTTTGGTTATCAGATCGTGTTTGAATGAGTCGTCTTGGACAATGCCAGTAGCAACTTTAAGTACACCTGCATAGATATTATGTGTAAAAACGTTAGTTTATGAGTCAATAATTACGTGTATATGTGGACTTGAATGAAATTCAGTAAAAAAATATAAGATACAGTAATAGTAACGAAAAAAAAAAAGGAGAAATGATAGATTAGCAATTACTTATATCATCGTTGCAATCCATATATTTTTCTAATTTAGGAAAAGGAGTGAAAGTGCACGTTGAAAAACAGGAATTCAGCTTTCATAACAACTAACACCAAATAACATACAATCTGAACATAGGCTAAGATAACATGTCATGTCTCCCCCAGAATCACTGCGACACGTTTACATTTTCTCATCCACATTTCGTAACATGGCTACACTTCATGTCATGCAACAAACAATTTTGTGCGCCTTTTCTGTGGTTTTTCTCTAGACGGAACAAATGAGCCATTAAAATCTTCGTTGTTCAGCTGCTGAGTCATTTCTACATTATTGGACCCACGTCCAACACCCTGAACAGAGCTGTAATCTTCAACATCTACAATTTCTCAAAGAGGATAGAAACATAAAGCGCTCAAACTCCACTCGACTGATTCATGTTTTGTCATATATAAAATCCAAATTATCTTTAGTAAACACGCGTGCATAAACTTATTAAAAAAGATCAATTAAAAGCATAAAACAAGAATATTTTCGTTACAAAAAATTGAAAAACAAAAACTAAATTTTAAAATAATGAAACCAAAAACAATAAAATGAAATAAAAGACCAAAAATTACAAAAACAACATAAATCGAAAATGCCTCTTCAGAAAGAAGAAAATCATATCACACAAAACAGAGATAAATAACTCAACTGGAAGGACAAACATTCTGAACGGAGAAAAACACGTTCAAAACTTGCCAAGTGTAGATCTTATTGTATACAATGTCGTTTGGGTTCATGCGACCTCAATCTTGCCGGTGTCAACTATCGGCGAAATCTTATCGGTCAACCCACGTCGTTCAAAATGTACCAACACTTCAGCCAAGCCTTTTGAACAAGAAAATAGGAACGATTTGTCAGCGAGAGCAAGAATGTGTTGTACGCGAGAAGGGAGATTATGGAAATTTTGAGCGTCACAACACAGATTTATAGTTTGTGCACATTGAAAATGAGTACGAAAATGCTAGAGGGAAATGTTTCTAGCCAAACAAAAAGAAAAGAGTAAAGTTGTTTAGGTTTGCATGCAAACATTAAAGTGGCACAATAGTAATATGGCACGATTCCATAGGAACAGTGCATAAAAAAGTGACTCTTTTGTTTATGGCATGAATTCATAAGAACAGTGCCGAAACAAGTGACACTTCTATTTTAGGATGCATATAAGCTATAAAATCAATAGCCTCAAAAGATGAACTCAACAACTTGTCAAGAGTGGGACCTAACTTGACCCTTTCAATTTGATTAGAGAAGCACTAACACTCCATCCATAGAGGTGAGATGTACATAGTAAGGAATTGACTTTACATTCAATTTAATTTGATTGACTAAAATTGATTAAAGCAAGTTGAGAACCATGAAACAAGGTTTGATGAGGATACCAAGCAAGGGATCTATTTTGTTAGTCTTTTTTCAATTTTTTTGTTACCGTATATTTCAACTGCTACCACAAGAAATTTCATTTTGAATTACTCTTGTCAAACAAGGTGAACGACACCCTGTTGGCAGGGATTTGAAAATTTCAGCCTGTACAGTAACGTTTTTGGAGGGAAAAATGAAGCCAGCACGTGGGAAAGAAAATTGTTCCTTAATTAATTATTTTTGCACATAAATGGAATTTTGCCATTTACACAATGTTGACCAATTTTCTCCAAACTGATTCCAGGCATCTTCTTCCTTTTTCAGCTACCGACGTCGACTTGGAATTTTGCCATTTACACATTGTTGACCATTTTTCCCCCAATCTGGAGCAAATAATATGTCTTCCTTTTTCAACGATCGACGTCGACATCTCCGGTATTAGATATCCGGCCAACTGAAGAATTTTTAAACCCAATTTCTTTGTCTTCGTCGTCGGAGCCAAACGTGCAGCCATTGTAACCCGATTCTATCATTATTCATGTCCCAATTTCCAAGAAATCTCATGAAATTGTTATTGGAATAATCAGAGACATGCCAAGAATTTTAGCTTGAATTTCCTAGGAATTTCTCAAGTATTCCCACATCAGATAATTGATTTTCCAGTGAGTGAGTATGAACACATTGCTTCTGATTATGAGAACTTGATTCTTCTTCATATGTATATGGGCTTCTGGCTAGGAGACATATATTTTAAATAACAAAAAAACTAGATTTTGCAGACTTTCAGAATCTTTAACAAGAAAACTAGATTTGACGGAAATTTGTTGCTGACTTCGCTACCGGCTGGAGATGGTCAAGCGTCTGGTCGGAGTGGAGGCGAAAACCATTGATGGAAAGTGCAGTCGAGTTCCTTGGATGGAACCTACGACGTGGGCGGTGGGTGAATTGGGGGAAAAGGCAGGAGAGTCGGTTAAATATTGATCAATTAATTGGTCCTTTCACAGCTTCTGTTTTTTTGCTTTTCTTTTCTTTTTTTTATCCCGCAACGTTAGTCGGGATTTTGCCTGGATTTCTTCTGGCCGTGTAGCAAGATTGTTTCATTTTTAACTATCAATTATTATTATTATTATTATTATTTTTTTACATCGACAATCAAATTTCGCTAGAAAATGTTTATTTTTTATTGTAAAGGATAATATTTAACGATCATATTTTGTCATTAAAAATCTCATCATTAATTGTCATTTTTCTCCCAAGTACAAAATATTTTGTTATCAGTTCATCTTATTTTCGAATAGGAAGATGTATACAAAGTAAGAAAAGGTGGAACGTAATTTTATAATTCAAAGCTAGCAAGTTTCAATTTATTGTCCTGGTTACAATAAAAATGAAAAATAAATTGTGCTTCTACCCAAATGTTCACTGGAGGGAAAATTTCACTATAGGTCACTAAACTTATAGGCTTGTTCATATTGATCACTCAGCTTCAATTTGTTTCAACTCAATCCCCCATCTTATATTTTGTTCTAGTTTACCCTTTCATCTGTAATCATGACAAAAACTAAAAGCTAATCCCACATAATTAATTAAATGTTGTCCTAACATTTTTGTGTTGTCCAAAAATGGAGTTTTTACGAAAAAGAAAAACCTCGAATGATAGACTTGAAAATTCAAATTTTTCTTCGTATGACTCATTTTCAATTTATTTGGTAAGTAATTTATAATTTAATATAGAAGAAGTGTCTCGTCTCAAAATCTATCAGTCACATGAAACTGATCATTAGTATTAATCACGATTATAGAAAAATTTATGAAACTAAAAAGAAAGTTTAAGTATGAAATGACTATATGCCAAATGATTTTGGCTTCAAGTCTTTATGAACTGTTCATCGTTAATTGTAAAGAAGCTGAAAATATACCCACCAGAGCTGACTTAACCCTGTCTACCAAACAATGATCCCAGCAGTCATATTAAATGTGATCTCATCGACAGATTAATTCGTTAAGTAATTAATAATTAATCTTTCTTCTAGAAAGGTATTAATATATTGATTTTGCGAGTTTATAATTGTTTGGGAGGTGAGAATCTGGTATGGTTCGGTGAGCCGCTGCCACCTTTTGCATACATATGTATATCGTGTAGTGGACTGAACAATTAATAAATAGATATCCTTAAATTTTAGTTACGTTGTTTTCAATATTTTGTGGCGATAGATTTCTTTGACAGAGGTAGTGATTATGAAAATTAATATTTTGATCGTTAGAGAGAAAAATGAGTCTCACATGTGAGTGAAGAAATCAAAAATAATAGTTGAAATAATGAAATAATAGTAAAATAATTGATTTTTTGAGTGAAAAATTACTACCAAATGAGCGCTAAATGCATCTTTTGGTATGACAATAACAATGAAATAAGTCATATTACGTGATCCGAAAATAATTTTATCATTTTGTTTTTTTATTACTATATTTATGGAGGATTTTTAAGACTTTTTATTTATATTGAGCATATTTAAATTTAGATGGAAAAACTCTTTATACGTTGCGTTGCTCTCTATTTCTGTTCTTCATTTCTCTTTTTCCAAGAAACATGTATCGCTTTCTTTTCTTGATTTTTTAATTTTTTAATATGTGAATAGTTAATGTGTCTTGCAATCAACAAATATGAACTACTCAGTACTCATATACAAATTATTATTAAATATGGGGATGTATTAGAAAAATGTAAGTAAAAATTTATATTTTAAACCATATTAATTAAATTTACTTGCTCTGTGTGAAAATGAAAGCATACGTATCTCTATGAGATGATAGTGGTATGTAATTTACTAAATACACTACTTACAAAGAAAGAATTAAAAGTAGGTTTTTACATTTAATAAATTAAAATTTATTAAATGCACTCATTACAAAAGGATTCTGTTAAATCTTCATTTTCATAATTTATCTTCTGTTGTTTAATAAATAAAGGCTTAAACTAAGGCAGGTCTAATTTTGTTACAAATTATGCATTTGATATATTAATTTTATTTTTAACATAGACATCTTAGGATCTCCATTCATGGAACCTTGGTAGGAAATGCTAGGAGAATAAATAATGAAGAATACGATTTTAATTAATAAAGAATGCGGTCATAATTGTTTCTTGTAAAAAATTAATTAATACACAAGTTTCTTCTATTCTATATCATCGACTTTGGACCGTTTAGAATGATTTTTTAAAAGTCAAAAAGAGCTTTTTAGATTAAAAAGTTGCTTTTGAACTCGTTTGACTAATTTTATAAAAGTGCTTTTGAAGAAGAAGCTAATCTAATATAACTTTCTCTACAAACACTGCCCAAATAGGAAGTTCTTTTAAAAATTCATTTTCAAACCATGCGGTCCTTCATTTATTTAAATTGTCTCAATCCTAAATAAGGTGTGTTTACAACAAGGGAAATGGAAAAAATTAAAGCTCGATAAATATATCATTAAATTAATCATTTTATTGAAAAAAAAAAGTAATAAAAGCTTAATTCATGGAACATCAAGAATTTTAATTCTGTCTCGTTAGTCGATATAAATTCCTTAAATAAAAATATCTTAAGAGAGTTCTTCTTTATATATTACATAAGCGTTAAAGTCAATAGCCTCAAAATATCAACTCAACACCTTGTTAGGAGTGGGGTACTAACTTTTCCCTTTCTCTCTAATTAGACAAGCGCTAACACCCTATTTATAGAGGTGAGATGTACACCGCAAGGAATTGACTTTACAATCATGTTAACGTGATTGTCTGATCTTGACCTAAAGCAAGTCGACAAGCATGAGATAATGTTCGACGAGGACACCAAGCATTATATTAACTCATAGCATATATGTTGTTCCATTGATATCATCGAATCAAAGGTTGATATTCCTTAACAGACAAGCACCTACCTAGACTTTATAAGTTATCGAATCACCAATAAAAAAATAAAAATAATTTATTGTAAAAATTCGCGTAGGGACAACAAGAGTTTGATTGAAAAATATGAGGGGTGAGGTCGACATAATCCTTCATTCTTTCATTTTATTGTGCTCTCGATGACCTATCTATAAAATTGGTAAATCAACCTCTGTTACAACATATTAATTTTAGCCCCATGAATCAATTTGGGCCTCATTATGGCCCAATTATTTTTCTCCTTGTTGTGGCCCAATTCTTGTTACTGCCGAATAATGATACATATGAGGGACATAGATTTGTGTTTAATAGTAGTGATTCTACATAATATTACTCTTCATAATATTGGGTTGTTCAACACGTTAACGATTGGGCTTGCAACTACCCCAGTTCACTAGTCCAGGTTGTAACCCGGATTGCACTTTAGGTTAAGAATTTTTATTTTTGGGATATTTTGTGTTTTTAATTTGGGGATTTTTTATTTTTAAGGTTTAGAAGAAGTGTGTTTTAGTAATTAGATAAGCGCTGTCATTTTGGTCGGATGCGTTTCTAATCTAATTGGGCAAATTAACATCTTCAAGCTTTCACATTAGCTTCCCATCACAAATCTAGAAATTTTTGTCAATCGTAGGGAACAGATTTGAAAGGAATGATGAATGGAGAAACGTTTGAATATATGAATGAGTAATGGTAACACCTTTTTTGTTCAGTGAACAAGTAATAACGTAGAGTAAAATTCAGTGAGCATTGATTTAGTTAACCCACTTTCAACTAACCCAGCTCACTAGTAACAAAATAAAATCTTATTACTCATATACCGGGGTTGTACCGACCCCCTCACAATAGGGGAGTCTATGATTTTTTTATTCGTCGTAGGCCCCTACTTGTTGTGAGGGGTCGGTACACCGGTGTGTTAATCCTGATGTACAAGTATCAAAATTCAACAAAATATTCATCATAAGTAAATGGTCTTAACGTAATACTTCCCACTCAGCAATTAAGCAAAAACGACAACAAATACTAAGTCAGTCCTGGACAAGGAAATTTTGAGTACATAGAAGAACAAACTATTTATTTTCATCAAATTCCACAAAAATTCCAAGTGTCAAAACCATGATGATGTTTTAAAGTGCAAACATTGTACTTAACAAAGTTTAGTGCAGAAGCATCGACGGTGGAAACCGTGGCATTTTCCACCGGAGAAACCTTCATTTCGGCAAACCAGCGCGCAGTTGTGGTCGCCAAGGCAAGGACCCCTAAATCCATGGCTCCTTGATTCGCAAACTCTTGCTTCTGCTCCGGGCATTGTCACTTCTGTGTTGGTCAAAACAAAACAAGAAAAAAAATTACAAATAAAAATATACGACAAAATTACGTACTAGAAGAACATATGAAAATTACTGAATAAGCTGCCTAGCTAGCAAAACATGTATGATAGATGTGCATTTGAATCAAAATATGTTCATATCACGTACGTGTATCAGACACGTGTATATGTATAATTACACACACGTATTTGATGCACGCACGAAATGTAAACATCTATTATTCAAATCTATTATAAAATAGCAAAATTAAATACATATAAGAAAAAAAAAAGGCATAGAGCTGTAGATTACTAACTTGATTAGCTAAGTTCTTTTAAGTAGCTTTTGAACTTAGTCAAACATGTTATTAGTTGAGTGCTTGAACCCCAAATCATTGCATAAAATTGTTCTCATTATCCTTTTGCTAGATAATGTTAGGCTTCTTTCCTATATGTGAGTTATTAATCTATTATGTCAAATTATCGTATACTATTACTTGATTATGATTTAACAATGGGTAAGACCATTGCCATCTGATAGCATGTTAGGTCGTGTTTAAAAGCAACTTTTTAAGTGCATTTCCAATTAGTGTGAACGCTAATGCTACACAAATAGAATCCAAAAAGCACTTAAAAATATACTTTTAAACATGGTTAAACATGCTAGGTCTCACATAACTATGTAGGAATATATATTTCTACAGATGATGATTTTTTGCTCGATTAATGTATTACTCAAATTCAAAATGCGCACATGTCACATGTGTATTAAACACGTATAAATAATATGTTACTGAGCCTATTTTTTATTTTTTTGGTTTGGGCTTGAGCCTGAAGTAATTGTTACTGAGCCTATTTTTGTTTAGCCCAAATGCCCAATTGAATTCTCATATGCAATTAACAAATGGTCCAAGACTCCATAATCAAACCACTTGTTCGTGAATTGGGAATTGGCCCAAGTGCCCACTGCCCAACCATTTTCTTTCAAAGGCAGCCATAGCCACCGATCCAAGAAAGAATCCAAATGCTCAATTCCCAATTCGTGAAAGAAAGCCAAACCCTTTTCCAATTTTCCTCCCCTCTCCACTCTCCAATCCACATGGCGTAGACAGGGAGAGACTCAATCCCCATTCTATAATTCCAAATTCCATTCGAAATTGAAGAAGAGGCAGCACAGTGAGCACAGACGCTATGTTTTGCAGCTTCTATTGCCGAATGCCGACTGCGAGCCGAGTCTGAGTGTCGTAAGTCTGTGACTGGTGACTCTTTCTCCCTCTCTCTCTCTCTTTTTATGTTTATTTTTTTGGCCACTTGACTTGTTGACATTGAGTAATGACGAATGAATGTTAATTATGTTATGATTATAGTTTCGGAAATTTATGTTTGCGAATTGTGATTTATTATAAGTAATTTATCTTTTAAAGAGGAATGACTTATGTTTTGGAAGTTTATGTTTACTAAATTATGTTTGCGAATTGTGATTTATTATAAGTAATTTATATTTTAACGAGGAATGAATATTGATTTGGGAATTTATGTTTACGAAACTATGTTTGGAATTGTGATTTATAATAAGTAATTTATGTTTTAATGAGAAATGATTATTGAATGACTTTTAATATTATTTTTAATCAAATTTAAATAAATGATCGGACTATTACGATCGTTGATTGTTGATGGTCAACTATTAACAGTCAACCTCCGCTCTAACTGGACTTCAATCTTGAATTCGCCCTCAAAATCACTACTAACAATTTTTGAGCTTCAACTGTTATTAACTTAATTTTGGGCTTTAAAGAAGAATTAGCCTAAATTTTGGCTTCAAGTACAATTTTCGATAATTTCATGTTTTATACTATATTAAATTAACATGTCATTAGAGTTTGAAAATATTATTTTTTCTAAAATTAAATATTTTTTTTATAAACCTGAATTGTAATTTTTTTTTAGTACTGCATTTCCTGTCCTATTTTTAAAAATAACATTTCAAGTAGTCACGTTCTTCGCATCATGTCTTCCATTTTTGTTTCCATGCAACCTAGTTCATTGGTATTAATATAATGCTTCCCTTTTTTTATTTCTTTTTATTTTTTATTTTTGAGATATCTTGCTTCTCGTTGACATGACAATGTTACGTCAAAGGTCAAGTCTACAATTTTTAACAATTCAACGATTAACTTGCTGATGTGAAGTTGTCTAATCAATATTATATCATTAGTAAACAAGATATCTCCTATCCACGAGATCGATTTTAATGCTTATATAACCTTTTGCTTTCTTCTGGTCATCACTTTTGCTTTTGATTCTTTGATAGCTCCAATTCTTTTATGTCTCGTCTTTTGATAAATTGATGATTTCATAGAAAACCTAATATGCACTGATCCAGTTGTCAAATAATAATAATAATAATAATAATAATAATAATAATTTGGGGAAGAATATGGTGTTTTTATTTATTTTTAGTCCTTTATATTTACATGTTTCTTAATTACAATGAAAGTTATATATATATATCAATTTAAGTAATTGTACTTTAATTTTATTCAATTGGGGTAACTACACTTTAATTTGATTTAAATTCTGGAGAATCCAATTATACAATTTCAACTGGGTGACTACACTTTAACTTCTTGTCAACTAGGTGACTACAATTTGATTTAATTTCAACTAAAGTAACTTCGTCCTATTCCATCGACATAAATTGATCATGTGACAATCAATAAATGATGATCCTTACATATAACTATTAGTTGCCAACATAGAATAACTATGACTTTAATGAAAGAAATGACGACCATCATTTTTTTAAAATATAATGGTATCAATTTTCATCGTTTAAGTGATGAAATTGGATGAAGTTATCAGACTGAAATCAAATTAAAGTATAGTTACTCAATTACACAAAATTTAAGTACATTTACCTGATTACACTAAGTGGTTACCACGAAGGGAGTTCAACCAATTTTTTATTTTTTCTACCTATGGCGCATTTGAACATTCTTGTCATTTAAAATATATTTTCAAGAATATAAATAACCTAGTGACAGAAAAGAAATTCATTTTCATTTCATATAAGGGCTGAGAATAAATACGTTCGAACCCTACCAAGTACTAACAATCAAAATAAAGATAAATTAATTATTTGGAGGAAATTACAAAAAAATGTCCATTTTGAAAGTCATTTGCAAAAATGTCTAAAATTTTTCAATATCCATTTTTACAATTATTTGGATGAGAATACCCATAATTAGCTTCCGTGAAAAGCTACATTAAAATGATATTCTCGATATTTCAAATGTCGTTCTCGATATTTCAATCCATTTGTATTTCAAAAGTACACATTTCAAATCATAATATTAAATGTTTTGGACATTTCAAACATTGTTCTCGACATATTAAATTTCTAGAATGACATTTCATTCTGAACATAATATTTCTCTACAATTTAAATGTTATTCTCGACATTTCTATGTCTAGCATTAATTGTGATTTGACATGTGTAGTATGATATTATTTATTCTTTCATTAAGAGTAAAATAGAGAATTTGATATCAAATTTGATCATTTTTGCAAAGATGATCAAAAGTAAACATTTTTGAATTAACATATATAGAATTGGACATTTTTTCAAATGCCCCATTAATTCATATAACCAGTTGAAATGCAACTTACATTGGTCAAAAATATAAAATTCAACATGTAAATTTTTGGTTAAAGAAAAAGGACATTTGGATTGCTCATTCTCACAACTTTTTCCTGGCTTTAATTTAGTACTTTTCCCTTGTAATATTTTTGTAATTTTTATTCAAAAGAAAGCTTGGTTTTGAACCTGTAGAGAATCTTCTTCTTCTTCGAAGTGGGATTGTCTATAGTCAAAGCTACTTTCCCAGGCTCTTCAACTTTAAAGCTATCAGAAATCACATGTTCTTGATCTTGAGTTGAGTGAATTTTTCTCATTTTCTGTATTATAACTGTGTATTCATCTTCTGCACTTGGGGCAAATTCAGCACCGTAGCTTACTTCCCATCCCACCACTGTTATCTCCCAGCTCGCCAAGCATGCCTGAAAATCAAATAAAATTGATCGCTCAATTAATGTTGAGTACCAGAAATAGAATTAGATGATTGTTGACTCTTGGGGTTGTCTTTAAGATAACAGTGTTGATTTCTTTTCTTTTGTTTTTGGTCTTTTTTCCTTTTTTCCCCTTTTTTGGTCAAACCTTCTCAAAGTTTTTTTTTTTTTTTTTTAATTAAAGAACCAAAAAGATTTGTGCCAAAATAACATATGCCAAAAAGAACAAAAGCCTTGGACACTAAATGGATCTTGAAGTAACCTGCATCTCTCTGACCAAATCCACCCATATTAGGATTACTCGTTGATGATGGTTGATCAAATTGGATCAAATTGGTTGATCAAATATTTACTAAAACTAAATAAAAAGAAAACTTTCAGTTGACTACTAATGGATGCAAGAGTATGTATTACAATATGATCATAATATACATTTAATTCTTAAAGAGATAAGAAGAAGAAAAAACCCTAAATCTCAGATCCAAGTTAGTGATTTATAGAAATTATTTAAAGTCAAATTAATAAATTAACCAAATAAGTAAAAAGCATAAGTTAACAAAGATAACTGTTTACATTCATCATGGACACTATGATCATAACACAACTCACCTGATTAACAGGAAATTCCACAATGTGCTTGGCTGAAGGCTTTAAGATAATCTCAGTAACTGAATCAGCTGTTCCAAAATCACCATCTTTGCTTAACCCTCCATACTGAGTTGGAACTTGCTCAGCAGCTATGTATCTATTAAACATGACAATGAGCAGTAAATTGAGTAAATATAAAAAAATATAAATTCGGGGTTCACGTATTTTTTACTAGTAAATTTAACTTAGCACTGACTTGAAAAGGGTTTCTGTAGATCTTGAAGGTCCAGCAACAACAAACTTGCTTTTGGTCCTCTGAGTTAGAAAAGGACTGATCATTTTGTTCAAAGCTAGATACCACCATGGTACGTTGATGAACACCTAAAACCAAGCAATGTAAATACCAAGTACTTAAATTCAAACTAAGGGTCAAAATCAAAATTAACAAATAATTTACCTGTTTGGCAACAAATTCAGGATAATTGTCTTGAAACAATTGAAGGGCCTGTTTTGTTGCCTGCCTGAGCTCCCATTTATTAGGCCCAGGCGAGTTCTTAAGATCGTTAACCTGAATAATCGTGGATACGCCACAGGGGCTGAAATCCAGTTTCCTAATGCTCTTTTCTAGGAACTGGATTCTCCATCTCAAGAATTTCTGCCTCTTCTGTTCATCAGAGAATGTTCTCTGATAAAGCTCTTTGTTCTGAAATTCTCCATAGACATTGTAGCATACAGGGTTGCCTTCTTTACTACAACCATGCATGAAAACTACTCTCTCCAAGTCACTCCCGAAGTCTTCTTCAAGAAGTTGATCAATCCCGAATTCTTTTCTCCATCGTAGAGTGTTCTTGATCATGGAAAATGCATCCTTGACCTTGAAGTCTCGGGCGCGCAAAAACTTCAAGAGAATTACATCACTTTTTTCATCTTCCAGAAGTTTTACACCCCAGATGTATAATTCATCAACCTGATTTAATGAAGATTGAGGTGAGTTTGCATTGCATAAATTCACTGTATCCTGTGGCTTTTCTTCTGAAGGAATTGGAGCTGGAATAGCAACAATGGTTTCTTCAATGGCTTCCAAAGTTTTTGCACCATCGTCATCCACAACAGTTTTTTCATTTTCCTCAATTAGATCCTCTGGAATGGAGTCTTTTTCAATTTCTTCTTTTGAATCTTTCTCTACTTCAGGCTCGACATTTATGGGCTTTTTCTCCTCCTCCACCATGACCGGCTTTGTTTCTTCTTTCGGAGATGAAGAAATTCCAAATTCATGCCTGTTGAGTGCTTCTCGAACAAGCTGTTTTAGCTCTTCTAATGCTTTCTTTTCGTTTTCTGAAAGTTTAGACGAAGCATTAATAGTGATCTCTTTCTTGACAGCATCAGCTTGAGGAGGCTTCTCATCATTCTCCACAATCATCAATGTCTCCAAATTCACACTCTCATCACAAGCATTTGAATGTAGTGGAAATTCGGGTTCGGGAACTAAAAGGGACTCTTCCATTGTGGGTTTTTCAGGTTCTGGAACATCAGTGACAACAGCAACTTCTTCTGATTCAACACATTTTGATTGTTCCTGAGCTGTCTTTTTGACTTCCTCGGCCATATTTTTTTTCTAGATCTTATGCTAAATATCTGTGTTTTGTATATGTGTTTGGGAAGAACGGAAGGGGTGTTATAAACTTATAATAGGATGGTTGATGGTGGGGTGGGATGGGGTGGGGTGAGGTGAGGGGGATGAGAGGACCAGTCTGGAAAGGAAACTTAAACTGTACAGCTTTGATTCAGATTCTTCTTTCATCTCCTTTTTCTCCTTTCCCTCATATTAGGGACCCATAACACTCCGTTGCAATATAATGTGTTCAACATAGATGTCCTACATAATCCATTAATTTTCCTTTTTCCTTTTTCTTTTCTTATTTTTATGTTAAAATTCTTCTTAGTCGGCCTCAATCCTAGCAAACAAAGATGGTAATGATGAATTTTTAAACTTTCTCGTTGGCTAAGTTTTATTATTGCAATCAAAATGCCGAGTTATATGGATTGTGTTGGTAGGATTAAAAGTCTCGCGCCTGACAACCAAGCCGGTGGAATATAAGTGAAGCGAAGGAATTATTGAAGGAAAGAGATGGTGAAAAAGGTACAATAGAAATTTTTCAATCGTCATTATGAATAGGCCTTTCAATATTTTTCATCTTATCACTTCATCTCTTTCTATTTGGAAACTAACACTTTCGATGATATGGCTTACGAAATTGTTATATCTATAAACGTAAATCCGGATTATGGATGGAAGACCGAAGAGAACATGAAAGTACAATAATCGTTGAGGAGCGACTTCAAAAAAACATAATCATTATTTTGGAAAATTTTAAAGTTTAGTGAGTATTGGGATACAATTTCAAAAGTACAATCGGAAAAAATTTAAAAGTTACGTTTTGGAAAATAACGTCGAAAGTAGATTGGACATCAAGATTTTTATTCTTGTGCATTTCTATTTATTCTAGACATCAATGTGTTGTTTAGTATTAGGTAGATTAGTGTATATCAAAATGATTCATCATTATTTTTCTCTAATCTTTTGTTAAATTAATATTTATAGGGGCCTAAATACTTTTGGTTGGCTTGTTGATCATATAGTGACCTAAAGATTATTTTTGGGCCCCAAAGTTTATCCCATAATGCTGTTGGATGAGGCATGCCAGACCAAAAAATAAAAAAATAAAAATAAAAATCCAGGAACTTATAAAATGGTCCCATTCGTGTCTTTAAAAATAAGTGATTATGAATGAAAATTCTTAACTTGCGTTTGCAAAAATCTTGATGATGATACGAAGTGGGGTTGGAAAGAGAGTAATTATTTGGTTGCATGTGCCTTGAGCCGTTGTTTGAATCTCATTCATTTCACAAAAAATTAAAAATTTAAAAAAAAAATATATATATATATATATATAAACAGTGTTTTAATATCATTTCAACCACATATTCTTCAATAATATTATCAAAACCAAAAATGGGACTTAAACAAGGCTAAATTGATATTTGATAGAAAATAATGCTACCAACCCATGAAATAGTAACAGAACTTGAAAAATGGTCCCATACGTGCCTTTAAAAATAAGTGATGATGAATTCTTAACTTGTGTTTGCAAAATTCTTGATGATGATACGAAGTGGGGTCGGAAAGAGTAATCATTTGGTTCCATTTGCAGCATATTACAGATATTAGCTGTAAAGAAAGGAAATTCCGAAAATCGGAACCTGGGATCACAAAGAAAAAAATGAAATATACAGGTAAATAGAGAACAAAAAAGTGATAACAAGACAATAAAGGGAAAATTGGAGTGTCCATGTCTTGCACTTCAAAGACAGTGGCCAGGAGTACAACTTTTCAACAAAATACAAGTTATTGAAGGAATATCAAAATGACAATGAAAATGCTTATGAAGAGACACCATTTGTTTCTTTTTCTCATAGCAGATTCACGTAACATCGAATAATAAAATTGGAGATAAACAGAGAAGTGGAAGAATGGGAAGAATTGATCTTTAATATGAGAAAGCCAAATGATCTTCAAATTTTGAGCTATTTTATATTTTCTTTAAAATATTACATACTTCCAAGTTTTTCCATTTCCTTCTCTTCTCCCACCCTCCCTTTTTCCCATTTTATAGGCTGAGCTGTATTGGAAGCTCTTCAAGAGCTGCAAGAAGAATGCAGCTGAAGCTTGGAATGAATTGATATACAAGCCAATGTGTTAGCTTATGTACAGGTCTTGTTCTCAGAATCTGACTACTTCATATCTATATTAAAAATTCAAATTATCTTTAATCATCCCCCAGTTTCACGGTGAATGCTGAACTTTAGGGCAATTGTTTTCAGAAGATAAGAGGAAGGGAGGGACGGATTTGAAAAGTTGTTGTCATCGAAATAAGGGCAATATACCCCACTGATGCAGAAAACCTTCTCCAGTGGTCACTTCCAGCACCAGCAGAACAAGGATGGCCAACATAGCCGCTCTTCCATTCCAAGTTTCAGCACTTTTTGTCCAACCCCACGCCCAAACCGTCACAGGAGGTGGTAGCTCTCTACGCTGTGAATCATATGCGGCTAGTAACTCTTCGATGCTGCCAAGTGGAACTAAAGACTGCAGAGAACAAGAAAGGTGCCGATGATATTTAAACATAATGTTAAAAAAATGTAAACTAATACGGTGTGAAAAACTCAAATAGTAAAGTCTTTCCCTCAGAGCATATCCAAAAGACTAAACATAGGATGCTCTCTATTCTAAAGAGTCAACTCTTAAAATTATACTCAAAAGACTCTTTAAATTAACATTTGCTTTCTCTAAAATTAAGTGCATTCAAAGTATTTCAATTTCCAATGAAAGAAGATAATAATTTGGAGAGAAGCTAGTAAAAATAAAAAATAGAGAAAAACAATAACTATTTTTTGAGAGTAATAAAATTAAATGTTAAATATAAAGAACTTGCTAAAGTACTTAAAAAAATTTTACTTTCTAAATTTATAGATTATCTCTAAATTGTAGAATATGCTCTTTAAAAAATAGAGTCTCTTGAAGATACTCTTAGAGTTAGCTCAATTATTATTATGTGAAAAATATAGACGTGGTAGTTTCTGTAGTTGTACTAGGTTACATGAGGACAAAGGAGAAAACTCATTTTGTAAGCAAAAAGTAGGGCCTTGCAGTCCCCCCAAATCAATAACCCTTCACTGGTCTGCAAGTAATTTAGCCTAGAAATATAGCACAACTTTCCTTCTCCCCCAAGGAAAAAAAGGAGAATGAAATAGGAAATATAGAACGACAGTAATGACCCTATCAGCAAATCTAAGTCCTTACTAACTTGAACCATAGATGAATGCTTAATGTCAAGTTTCACAAGGTTGCTGGTTTCTAAGCCCATTAGTCGGCCTATTAACAAAACTTCAACTGATAACTTAACAAAATTTCAACTAAAAACCCAAAAAAAAAAAAAAAAAAAAATTTGATTTATTTAGCGTTATTTCAGTATTTCAGCTGTCATTTTTTACTTCTTCTCTCAAAGGTGGACTCCACTTTTCTCATAACGGTTAAAAAATCAATTCTCAAAATCACTCCCAAATAGACTCTTATTCTTGCAACTACAATTTTACCGTAATGTTACGTTTTATTCATGCTATCCAATTAAATGCTTATACAAAGTAAGGAGTAACAAAAATTAAATAATTAGAAATGCAAGGGTCAGCATTATTAGCAGGAGAAGTATGCCAAGTAATAAGAACAAGTAATCCATAGTTTGTGTAGTTAATGGGGAAAAGTGGAGCTACTCCAACCATCTAGATTCTTGGTTGCTAATATCATAACCAAATTGGTCGTCTTCTTAAACACGTTATTCAACTCAGCAGAATCGATGGCAAGACTGGTGTTATATAAACCATCTTAACAATATACTATTTTCGTTGCACACTAAATTTATCAGGAAAAAAGGCACAAAAAACGCTAAAGACCTAAATCCCATCCATTTGTTTGACTGTGCATGCAATTCAAAAAAACCAAGAATTAAGTCATTTCTTCATCAAACATAAAGAAAGAACTTATATTGTACACACTCAATTCAACAAGCATTATCCCATATTTATATGGGATTGGCTTCATGAATCTTCTTCTACTTGTATATAATTTTTTTTATAAACAAGTGATATTTCGAACTATAGTTTTTACAAATCACAATTACAATTTCATAATTATCATTTTCTGGTTTTATTTAACTAAATTCCAGTCAAGTCCTTACTTTCACATGCAAACAATGTTTCTGTGTTCACTTCATTCATGCATGTGGTAATTAATGTATATTTCATCTCAAAATTAGATGGTTTAAAACCCCTATTTTATATTAAAAGTTCGGAATTCATGGTTCACCTGTCGAGCTTCGAGATTTGAGACAGCCATTGCTCCAACATATGGAAGACTTTCAATCACTGCATCAGCCAAATCTGAAATGAAAGTAGGTTCACAACCAAGTGCAGGAACACGTCCCCATTTCTCTATACCAGATTTTAGAGCCAACTCCTTGTATTCAACGTCTATTTCCTCCAATGTTTCAATATGTTCACTCACAAAACTGTGATGAAAACCAAGATAAAGAATATAAGTTTGCAATTTACAAACAAAATGAAGATAAATGCAAACCTTGCAGCCTGCCAGTAACCCCAACCCAACCAAAAATAAATAAATAGATAGGAGGTAATTAAATAAATAATTAAAAGAGACCAAAAATGTTCAGAACAATGACAGTTTCCAACATCAAATTCAAACTGGTTAGGTGAACATTCTCATCTACCTAATTGGGATAGCTAAAAGACTCTTAACTCCTTTACGTCCAAGCTCAATAATTCTCTCGTCTGTATAGGGCTTCAACCATTCCACTGGTCCAACCCTACTCTGAATCAGAGGAAAACCAACCAACAAATTAGAAAATTAAAAACTAAGAAAAGTAAATATATAAAATATAAAAGTTCAGTTATATCATTTAATTGATTTGTCCCCTGCATGTTTTCGTCCTTCGCCGATGAGTTACACATCAATGTGTCCACGTCGTGTTATGTCTGTTTTCATGTTCATACTTCATAATCTTATGACAAGCTATTTTAGCGCATCATGTTATTTAGGAATCTGAATGAGTTCTGACATGACCAACAATGTTATTTAGGAATCTGAATGAGTTCTGACATGACCAACGAGGATCAACTTTTGGTAGTATCCTATACATACTAAATCTTTTTTACTGATTCTCTAAAATTCATTATGTATAAATAGCTGTAAACTTCTGAATTAAGTATGCGAAATACAAAAAATTCCCTTCAGAACATTGTTGAGAAATAATATGGAAGAGTTGAATGATAAAATTCCTTCTCATATGATGCTAACTAATTAAAAGGTTAACATTTCATTTAGCCCCTTCTCATATGATGCTAACTAATTAAAAGGTTAACATTTCATTTAGCCCCTATTCAGATTAGCTAAAAATAATTATTTTATTTATTTATTTTATTTTTTTACTTTTTTGGTAGATTTTGATTAAAGTAGAAGAAATGTGTGGTTGCAAAGTTGTTGGCTCCAAGAAATGTATGCGTGAAAATGAATTTGAGGAAAATGAGTATTAGAAAATGTGGATCAAGGAGGGGCTTGGTATCATCAGTTGATGTTAGTAAAGTGTGGTGATCTTTTTATTCATGATCCAACTGTGAGATACTGGTGCACATTATGGATCCATCCAAAATCAGTTTACGCTTTGAAAGCAACATAAGATGAAGTACAGTAAAAGTACGCTATCAAAATGCTAAGCTTGGTCCCTAAGTATTATTGTTGGGCTTAGACTCTGCTGTGTCTGTCCAATACTTCGAATGAATGTGCAACGCCAATTCTGAGATCACGAGGCGATGATGAACCACTCTCTCATGGACCATCACATCCTGCGTAACTTCACCTCTCTCTAACTGTAACTGCATGAAGTACCCATGTCGGACACAAATATTTATGAACTTACTACGAAGGATTGAATTGTCCCTAAAAAGTGACTGTTTTAGGTATCTGGATTTGATTATTAACCGGAAAGGAGGAATTGATGATATAATGCAAAGGACTAAAACAAGTTGGATAAAAGGAAAACTGCTATCGAAATTATGTGTGATGGGAAAGATTCCTATGATCTAAAAGGGTCAATTCTACAAAACAGTCATTAGACCTACAATGCTTTGTTGCATTGAGCATTGAACTATTAACAACAAAATGTCCTAAAATTAACATTGTGAAAATGAGAATTTTAAAATGAATGAACAGAAATATTAAGATGGACAAGTTAAGATTATGATAAACGCCAAAGCATGGAAATAGCATTGATTAAGGATAATAAAGGGAAAGACAACTTATGCGGTTGGGACAACTTTTGGATAGACCTAGAGAAGCTCCATTTCATAAAAGCATGCTAGGAGGCTAGACAAAACTAACACGGCTTGTGATTATGAAGGATCTAGTTGCCTTGAGTCCTCTAACTAACGTAGCAACGAACCAATCAGATTGGAACAAAATGATTCCCTAGCCAATCCCAAATTCACTGGGTTGAGAATAATTATTTGTTTGCTGTTGTATTTAGCCCTTTGACAATAATAATAATAATAATAATAATAAATAAATAAATAATAAAATAAATAAATAACCACTAATGATAATTGTTATTAGCCAACTTGTTTCCCTAGAGGCTAAAAGACCATCAGATTAGGAGAACTATATATATGCTAAAGATCGTGTTCATCAACATTCCTAAATGCTAAAGTTACATATTTAAGAATAGAAATATGCAAATGTGTTGATGGATACATATATTGATATCATTGGATATTTCACAACACTTAGCGATAGATCAAATTAAGTGGAGAAAAACTATAATGTAGCCAACCTTACATTTTCTGGGAACAAGACTAGATTGTTGTTATACGCCAGTAAACATAATGGACTGTTTTTGGCTCTCTTCGAACTTTTTCTTTCTGGAGATACTTCTGTAGTAATACATTGAGTAAAGTTACCGTATTTTAGCTGTAAAGTATTTACCTGATATGCAAGAGTATATCCATTGTTTATCCTTCTCTTTTCCAGCTCTTCCATGATCAAATCCACACATTCCTCCATCTCGGCTTTATATGGATCACCAGCTTCCTCCACATACGCTAGTGGCACCCCATGAGCACTAAAAAAAATCATCACCTGTAAAAACAAATAGAACATGAAAGAAGTCTCTCTAATGTATGAAACTTGACTTAGGACTATACAGAATAAAAGGCCATAAAAATATCTGTCATACATAAACAAATCTGAGAAATTTCCTTCTGATTCCAATTAGATCAAAATATATCAAGTCCCAGGGAAGTCAGCTTATAATTCCCGACTATAAAGTAATAAGGCTTGTTCAAGCCATTTACATCCTTCCTGAAGAAGAAA
Organism: Olea europaea var. sylvestris; assembly: GCF_002742605.1. Classification (NCBI taxonomy): domain Eukaryota; kingdom Viridiplantae; phylum Streptophyta; class Magnoliopsida; order Lamiales; family Oleaceae; genus Olea; species Olea europaea. The sequence continues at coordinate 18,340,280 of NC_036253.1, read as the reverse complement.
TCAAGCCCATTTCATCAGTTACAGAATTAAACACTAGATAGCATAACTGCATTCAAATAAGAGAACTGGTCTTCTGTAGTAGTTATGGAAAAGTTGGCACATGCTCAGGATTTATGTCACGTTTATTCAACAATTGGAATATACTTCATTCACTCGAAAATAGTACAACAATTAGAAATATGGTTGACCAAAATGAAGGAAATTGGCAAACAATAGGAAAAAATATCATGTACATAACAGCATCTTAATCTACTATATGAGAGAAATGAAATTCCATAACAAGTTGCTCATTATACAACAGAATAAAGTCCTACTTGTATGAACTTTTATGTGTGTGCGCAATAGGGTTTACCTCCTCAGGGTGCTCAAAGTTTCTCAACTCTTTTTCAATCAAATCTGCCATGGCTTTGATATATCCTTCACGTTGGTACCAGGAAGGAATTACAGTGTGCTGCATACTGACAAGATATTCATCTTCCCTAATTTAACAAATTGACACATGCATCAAGATTTTGACAGTAATGACAAACTACAAAATGTAAATCCAGATGCATACAACTGTTACCTGAATATGCTTTCCAGTAGTCTTAGGCTTGAACCACTTGTTGATATTGAGAATTGAGGGTACAGAGGAAGTACCACAAGTTTTGTTATTCTATCTCGTTTAATCTTGATGAAAAATAAAAAAAAATTAAAATTATTGGCAAAACGATATATATCAAGCACAGGAAATTTTAAAGAATAAAAAGAAATTATGGCAGTTAAAGGAGAAAGAGCTAACATTGTACTTTTAAGTGTTTTTCGAGCTGAACAGAAGAAACAAATTGTATGGAAAAATTTAGAAACTAGCATAAAAATCACCATGCAGAATAACAAATATCACATAGGTCCTATTTCAGAATTGTGACAATCCTCAAGTGTTCTTGGTTTACAAGGGAGACAATAGGTCAAACTACTGTATATTAAAGGATCGATTAACCAGCCCCAAAGTGGTTAAGCAAGAAGTAGAAACTAAATACACAGCTAAGAGCTAAATCAATTAAAATATCACGCAGATGGATTTTGATGAATAAAACGAAACGAAACAAAGTAAAAAGACATCCTTGTTTTTCCCCCCTCTATAAATCAAATCAAGCCAACATTTATATTAACACTGAGCATCTGCTTCAGCATAAATATAAACAACAAATATTGAACAAAAAGTCAAGTTTAAATATGAAAGTCAAATCATCCCATAAATTGAATCCCTCTTTGTAAACCACTACTGCCAAAATCAGCTCCAAAATTAACAAAACGCCATCTCAAAACCTCTGATTGGAGAAGGACCAATGAATTTTTGCAGTCTTAACCCTTTCCTTTAACCAGGCTTTGATTCTACGGCAGCATTGACTTTCTTGTCCCTAGACTGGAGGTTGTCAAGGATCACCAAGTCCTTGAGATCCACGTCCAAGGGGTAGCACGTCGGCAATATGTGGTTTTAGTTCATCACTTTGATGAAGCACTTCAAGATAGACTTGGCCAGCTTCCTCATAGAGTCCTTATGGAACACCTTAAAAGGTACTTAAGCAACCGCAACAGGATTTGGCTGTAGGTTCAGTTTTGTACGTATCCTCACCTCATCCGAGGAGTCTACAACCACAGCCTTTGGCCCAGTATACAGGCCATGGAGAACTATCACCGTTTTGTTTGGCTTCAGAAACTTAACCATTTCTGCTGCTCAGTCACGCTCTCTCTATATTTCAGGGAGTGAAAGGAGAAGCAATCACCTTATTTAAATTTAAGTTGATTGCATTTATGCCTCCTTTTGTTATTTACTCATATGCTTCATGGAGGTGTCAGTATTCGCTTTCATACAAACTAATTGTGCATGAACATGGCAAATTTCCATATTGGTAAAAATAAAAATAATGTAGTTGTCAAATTTTCCGAGATTTCTCAAAAGTCACTCAGCTTAAAGATATAGATACCATCCACATACATTCATATGCATCACTAAACAAAGAGAAATCTGCAACTTTTATAGCCTGACAGCATTCAGCCACTCTTAACTTGATATTAGCACTAGATCCCTAGACTCTATGACATACAGAGGTTTCCTGCTAACTCTATGCACATGATTGTCCAAATCATCTCTAAATCTAGTTGGATATATCCATTCTAACACCTCTAGCATTGACTAGCGCATAAATTTCAAAATTTACAAGCTTCTCCAAACGAATCAAAATACACAAAATGAACCTCATACAACATATCTAAGCTGCTTTGCAGTGCTACATCATGTTACATGCTAAAACCATCATTTCAGAGTAAAAATATAATAAACAGACTATAGTAGCAATGAGACCTTGAAGTAATGACTGTCAAGATTATTTCTTCTAGTTCATATCAAAGGGGAAGAGAACACATGAAATCCATCTTCTAGCAATGTTACCTGTTCAATAGCTTCTTCAGTAAATGGATGCCAATAACGCATCCCTACATAAACCTTTGCAGGGACATTCTTTTCAGATAGTGCCTTTCTCAACACTTCAGCCTACAGAAATCAAATACTATCCGGTTACAGAGTAAAAATTGATATGGAAATAATGTAAAGAATGAACAAGCTATCATTTTATAAATATCAATTTCACTAAAAACAGAGATGGTATTTAAGGTGTATAAAACAAAGAAGAAAGCACACAAACCCTATCGCTACCAGAACCTACATGTGAAGAGATTCATTCATGAATTTACAGACGTTGGAATTGACCGAGGTCTCCAAAAGATCAATATGAAAAAAATGGAAAAGAAAAGAATGCTTCTATTATTCCAAACAGGATAATCCATGTGCACTCCTACTTTGCTTACTCACCCTCAATGCCCAATCATGGAAAATATAGCACACGAAATCTTCAAATGAAAAAACCCTATATATAACTATTTGGATGGAAGTTTCAAGTAGTTATTTGCATATCAAAAGCCACAAAATTGTTGAAGCTTGACTTTGAAGTTTGAATAATCAAATACTGTACATAGTCCACCAAAAGTAAATGAATTTTCAATTAACTAGACCAAAGAGATACCTGAGCGTCAGTTATCTGACGAAGAGGAGAACCACCACCAATTGAGGCATATCCTTCTTTGCTCTTTGGGGCTCTAGCAATGGATATGAATTTCGCCAATGGCTTTTGAAGAAAGCGAAACAGTCTTGGCAATCGTATAATATCCTATTTCCAATCCACATATATACAAAGAATAATGTATTTTCACCTCCAACACAGTTAACCATTAAGATAAAAAACAAAATGACCAAATTGACAGATACTAACTGGATCAGCAAAAAGGTTGAACAAGAAGGGTTGAACATCCTCGAGAGTTTCAGGGCCTCCAAGGTTCAGTAATAACACTCCAATCTTATCATCACCAACAACCAGGGTGTCTGATACTTCTGGAGCTCCAGACGTCACTAATGCTCCAATTTTCGAAGAATAAATTTTTGTTAAGGACTCATTGAAGATAGGTTGCATCTTACACAACATCAAGGAACCTCTAGCAACTAGGGATGTTTTAGACAAATTTGAACTGGCACAAGTCTCCAGTTGCACTCCTAAGCAAGGACACATCCGGCGAGAAGAGCTTTTTGCTCGTGGCAGGAGCCTGCAAAGACAAAAGCATCCAAAATTATATCAAAATTTTATGTTTACATAAGAAACTAGAGCACAAAATCACAAATTTCACATATCCATATTATGGTGCATATTCTTCTTATCTTGGATACCTATGCCTTGGGAAACTAATACATGCTGTGTACAATATTAAAATTACTTGAGTATGTTATAAGTAGATAAGTTAAGATGAAGCCAATCCAATGGCAGGTCAATCCCCTCTCTCTCAAATCATTACCCGTGTTTCAAGCTTCGCGAGCATCCATAATTCAATGATAATCAAGATAGTCACAAGGTTCATAATGAATAATGTTACTGATCATATGTGAAGCCCCCAATAGAGGCCACGTGGACGTACCATATACACACGTGACAGTCAATCCAAACAAAATAAAGAGGAAGGCAAGAATTGTCTTCATGGCCGAGACACTATCTCCATCAAATCTCCGCTATCGAAGTGCTCCCCTAAAAGCCAACCTCAAAGTCAAACTCTTTCATGTTTGAGGCTCCCTTTTGTAGCTTGGGAACGAAGTGATTGTATTGTTTAGAGAATGTCTGATGAGTGTATCTTTGAGAATGATTGATGTGACGTTTGTATTAATAGATGTCAGATATGCCTAGGAATGTTGGGCGGCAGACCCCTTGTCAAATGTGTTCGTCAATGTAATAAATGTGGGAGGGGGTGATATAACACTTCGATCAATTAGATGGAGCCACGTGGATCTAATCCAACGGTGACTAGTTCGATCGGACGCTATAAATAGCTTTTGTAATATTGTAAAGGATGGAAAAATACACATTCAAGCATACATTATTATCTTCATTTTTCTGAATGTTGGCTTAAGCCGTTTCTTTTATTTTAGATTGCTCTCGATCCTGAATATCTCATTTTTATTCCCATGTTCGTAACAAGCCTTCGAATCTCCAACTAGGTATCCGTATAAAAGCCGCTAAAATTTGCTTACGTGGACCTCAGCGGAACCCGACACCTGTTGGCACATTTTTTTGGGTTAACAAATAACTATCACTAACTCACTTGGATGGCCGGTCCTGAGGTTAGGCAAATGAGGCCCTCGCCTCAAGCCCAAGACCATAAGGGGCCTCATTTCAGCCCAAATTTTTTATTTTTTTTTTTAACCAAAACAAGGCAAAACAACCCAAATCCAATGGTGTGGGATTTGATGTAAATTTATTGAAGACAAGATCTAAAATGGTTAAATTTTGGGTTTATTTTCTTGAATATGATGTGAAATTTGATGAATTTTATATATCGATGCCTATAAATATTCATGTCATCATCTTATTTTTGTACAAAAACTTTGTGAAGATAGATATTTATGTGATTGTATTTGTTAAATCCATGTTCTCGTCTTATTTTTGTACAAAAACTTTGCGAAGATATTATTATATTTTACAATTCTTTCACTCTAAATCTACTTTAAAAGGGATAGAAGTTGCATTTTAATCTAGATGTATATTTTTGTTTAATTTTAGTTAATAATAAATCTTTAGTCAATTATGCCGATTTCTTAATCTACACTTTCATACTTGGCACAAGTTCCTTAACTCCATGATTAAATCTTTAATTTTGTTATTTTATAATATAAATCATTTTTATAATATATTTTGTTGTTGTTTAAATGCTAGTTTTAAGTTAGCAATAGGTCACATAATATACTATTGAATTTTGCATTTACGTTGATTTCGTCGGGACCTAATTTATGGAATTCACCTCAAGCCCGACAATCAGAGGACCGGCCCTGCTCACTTGCAACGGGCCAGTAACATACCATTTGAGGATGTACTGTCCCTTGCCTCGAAAATGTCAGTTTCTTCCTTCAAACAACAAATTCCTAAAAATAGAAGCCCACTCCTAGCCTCCACAGTTGTCCATTAACCTCCCCAGGCAAATCCTAATCTAATTAAGCAAGAAAATTTAACATGACACTGAAACTTCGTTATGCATAAAGGAATGAAGTTTATATGTAATGAATTTCACTAATTTATTAGCAAAAACAAGATCTTCGATGTAATTAAACTAACAGAATATAAAGCTTACAGAGTTATACTTACATATACACACAAAATATACATAAAAAATTAAAAAAATGTAAATTATAGGGAAAATGTATAAAGAATTACGACTTACAGAGATGGAGAAGGGGTTTGAATGCGTATATTCATGGACTGATTCATTTCTAAGAGCACTTCTACAGATTTTGTGAAGTGGGCACTTTTCTTAGGAGTTGAAAGAAACCTGAAGACTTTTTCCTTACAAAACTCTGTTTTGAAGTGCCTTGGGACGGCCGTAGTGGATTTTATTTCTATTTTTATTATCATTTCTACTTTTTGTGTGTTCTAATATTTAACCACGTGTTTCGCATGTTATCCTCGACCGAATAAATAATTGCCACCTCGTTAAATATTTGAGGGTAAATTTCACCAGGTTAGCCTATATATATATATATATATAAATATATATATATATATATATATATATATATTCCCACTTTATCCCCTATAATTTACCAATTTTATGAAAATTACATATTTGATAGTCATACTATCATGAATGCCACATCATAAATTTTATTTTATTTTTTCAAAAAAAAAACATTTTAACATTTTACTATAAAGACATTGCTATAATCCTATTTTATAATTCTCATTTTGTCATGTAACAATTGCATGGAACATCAATTACAATATGATTGTCTTCCAAGCAATTTCTCTAAATTGGTGATAATTGACGATGGAATATAATGATGAAATTCAATAATCAATGATGCAATGTGATAGAACGGTAGAATTTAAAATTAACTTGATAAATTATGGCTAATGATTTATTCTTGTTAAAATTTCGATTATTGCAAATGAAATTTATCGCTTGTTCAAATATTTGATATTTAAAAAAATAAAAAAGGAAAAATAGAAAAATGTATTCCTCTTTTAGTCAAACATCTAACTTATTTATAACTGGTTAGAATGGCGAATCATATTATTTGGGAAAAATTATAAATTGCTGAAATTGTAAAGTGATATAAATGAATGATGAACAAGTGAATAGTAATTATTAATTATGTGAGACGTGTAGTTAAAACTAAAGTTTGACATGAAAAATTATAATTTATACCAAACAAGCACTTAAATTCAAATCGATTCTTTTGACTTTTTTTTTGTTTTTTTTTTTTTACATAGTCACGTAGTTCGCTATTTCAAGAAAATTATTTATTTAACAAATAACTTGTTTACCTAATTGGTCTAGGCATCTAGCCTTGAGAGAGTTTGAAGATATTAGAAGTGTACCAAGCTTGTTATATTGCAAAAATATAAATCGTGTTGGGCACGATTAATTACATTTACAATCACAATTTACTTATAAATAAGTTAATAGTAGGATTCGAACATCCTCCCATCCTTATAATATTTGGAATTTGGACCTTGTTGGTTAGCTCTCGTATTTATAATTACCGGAGATAATGGACAATTAATAGTAGTCAAGTTTAAGAGGAGTTTCAAATGAACTAGCTCGTGATCCTCTGAAGTTGCTAAATATACTAGAGACGCAAGAAATGACATTGATAGTGGAACCATTACGAATAAAGACACGATAGTTGTCATTATTGAGGTGGTAAAAAGTGATTGAGTTGATGATTATCAATCCAGAGAATGATCAAACTATAAAGAATTCAATGAGGTTGGAAAAATGTCGAATGCTTTGTCAATCTGGTTTTTCATTTGCACAACAAGATTTCATTCCCCTTAGTGCAGTCCAAGAAAAGTTATTTTCCATTCATCTAAATGCTACATTTATCCCCTGAAATCAGCCCACTCAATTATCCGTCAAACTGAATCGAACGAAGAACATTATTCATTATTAAAATTAGAATTGATTATATTTGTTGCTTTCATTCGAAAAAGCAAAACCAATGTGAGAAATTGGATATTAAAGTACAATCTTCGCTCTTTAAAATGCTTGAAATTTGGAACTTGATTGATGTTTTAACTATGAAATGAACTAGCGACAAAAAATTAGGCACTCTAATATTGTCAATACAAGATTGTAATGTGGTTCACGATTTCATAGAATGTAGGTAGTGCTTATGATCAATTCAAAAGAAAGGAAGGGATATTGTCTTTTATGTTGGGAATTCCTTAAATGAAATAGGTGAAATTCCTTTGATTCATTATAAAAGATATTCATTTCGTTAGAATTAAAGTCAAAAAAGGTACTTATGCTCATCGTGTCTTTTATATGGATATCAAATGCAAAGGGGACTGGAGAAAATTTCACTCCATGAGAAATTGAACAAAAAAAACTGTCTAATTGGTTTATTTCTTGCGTGTACCAATTGAAATTTTTTGAGAAATGTAAGTAAGGGCTAAAGAATGAATGATTTCTCATAATGAGAGCAAAATGCTAGAATCCTTTTTTTCCTCCACACGCCTTAACAGGAGTTTCCTCAGAACATTAAGTTGAGCCAAAATCGATATATATGGAACAATCATAAAAGAAAACTATTTTGTGGTCTTTATGCATATACAAATCCACAATTCTCAATTCAGTAAGTACAACAAATTGAACAAATAGTGCTTTTTTCTTTTTCCCAGTTGGCGTGCTCTTTTTATTAAATTATTTGGTTTAATATTTTTTAAATAAAAGAATAATAATCTTTTGAAAACCTCGCCGAGTACAATTTAAATATGAAATCTTATTTTTCACGTTAAAATTTTTTATTACATTACACATATGATTTCAGTTTCTTAAACTCTTATCTCTAGCTCCATATTTATCGCTCAATTACACCCATCTTATTAGTATTTTGACCTGCTACATTGCTAGTGTCACATAGGCGTTCGACCACCCAAGGGCCAGATAGGTGGGTTAGGGCCCAAAAGTAGATAAAACTTGGTCATTTCATATCATCAATACTAAAGTCGAAATTTGTAATAGTCGATTTGACATAGTGAATACATCAGAGCAAAACAACAACAAAGCGTCATTGCAATAAAATATACCCATTGTTAAATATTTGATATTACAAAAATAGAAAATGTACTCTTCTTTTGAGGGATTAGTCAAATATCCAACTTATTTATAACTAGTTAGACTACCAGATTATATTGTTTGAGAGAAATTATGAGTTGTTAAAATGATAGAAATAAATGAATAGTAATTATGGATTCTGCAAGTTATATAATAAAAACTGAATTTTGACTTTAATGTTTAAATTACATGCAATTAGCATAAAAAGTTCCTACTTTTCAATGTTATTGTGCAAAACGTACCAACATTTCATTTTTTAACCTTTTCATCCTTATTGTCACTTTCATTACAGAAATTATTATTTTTATCCAATTTCTTAATGTAATCACACTCCCAACATTTTTAAAAAGTGCAAATAAATCCAAATAAATTATTAAAATGGTAATCAGCACAAAATATTCCTACATTTCAATATTATTGTACAAAATGTCAATACCTTTTATTTTTTGACATTTCACCCTTATTTTAACATTTCAATTCCAAAATCATCATCTTCACTCATTTTTCAATTAAAAGCTGTAAAACGACAAATATACATTCTTATTTAAATAATGAAAAAATAAAGAACAAATTGCAACTATACTCCCAAAATTTCCAAAATTGTACTTTTTTTTATGAAAAATTCTTAATTAATAAGGCGGATTTCACACAATTCCAGAAGTTTCATATTGGATCAAATAGTTGGGCCAAGTCAACCACACATATTAACAATTGGGAAAATTAGACCATTTACCTCCCAAAATTAAAGAAATTGAATAATACTCTATTAACTTATTAGGCCCCATTTGTTTCTCGTTTTTGGAAGATTGAGAATGAAAAATATAATCGTTACGGGCTCCACACAGAGATAAAAATTCAAATTTGGTGATTTGATATGATGTATAACGATCATATTTTTCATTTTAATGAAAAAAAAAAAAAAAAAAAAAAAAAAAAAAGAGAACCAAACGGGGACGAGAACCTCCTTTAACTGCCCCAAAACTCGAAAGCCCAAATCAAACCCCTAATTGCCGATTCCAGATGACTCCTAAAAGATTACAGGAAAGAGAAATATAATCCAATTCTGTGCTCTTATAAATGAGTCGATTCCGCTAGGCGGCTGAATATAAGGTTTTGCTATTCTTCATCCATCGACTTTCAATACTTTCCTAGCTCACGCATGTGATGGTATTCTCTCTATCTATGCATGTAGAATATGCAAGAAACAGATTAACTGTTAAATTTTCTTCTTGTTTTGGCTTTGTAGATTTTATGTATTTGGATCATTGTTATAAGTTTGTGTTTGTGTTTTGAGGAATATGTAAAAAAAATATCTATTTTAATTTATGAAAAATATGACGAATTTTTTCCCAATTTGGCGATTATATTGCTTCCTTGGTGGAACTATTTATGTAGTATTTTCTTATCATTATTGAGATTCTTGTATGTTATTTGTTGCGGTTGATGCTTGAATATTTTGGAGACTTGAATCTACTAGATACGAAAATGTTGTATATATTATCGATAAGCATACTGAGGATTATTTATAGGAAGCTAAAAAATATGTTAATATATTAGTGAATATAATTACAAGAAGACAACAAATAAAAGAAATCAACCATCCATTGGATTTATGCTAATGTTTTGATTTATTTGTCAATTTTTGAGTATTTATCATTCTTTTAGCGTTTATCATTTTTTGAGTTCTTATCATTTTTTTTTAATTTCTATCACTTTATTGAATTTTTTCCATATTTAATGCCACAGGAAGAAAGATGGACAGAGATTATGAGGATTATGATTCAGACAATGATTGAGTGTCAAATGAAGGAACGTGTGATATGGCGATGGAGGCAGAGATGAAGACATATTTGATGACGCAAAGATAACTTGTAAATTGTATTGAAAATGTTTAATGATAGATGTTTTGTATAGGATTAACAAGCTTTGATAAAGAGTGATAGTGTTTATACATTTTTTTTTTTTAAATTTGCATTTTGTGACATTTTCATTAAAAAGTGCCATAGCACGTTGTGCTACTTTTTTATTAAAATGTCACACACAATCAATTTCTAATTGAACAATACATCTTTGGCTAAACTTTCAATTTGTTTATAAGAATTTCTTATATGTTAATTTCTATCTTTTTTTGGTGACAAAGATCAATTTTTTAATAAATGTGATATTGTCTGTCATTTTTTAATTAAAAAAAAAAGTGAGATTGAGTGTTTGTCACTTTTATTTAAAAAAATATATATTGTCACTTTATTGAGCTTATCATTTTTTTTTTTAATTTTTAAGATTTTTCGGTTTTGTCATTTTTTTTAATTTGTGTAACTTTTTTTATTTGTCATTTTTTTGAATTCGTCACCTTTTTTTTTTTTTTTTCATTTTTTTTAATTTTTAAGATTTTTCGGTTTTGTCATTTTTTTTAATTTGTGTAACTTTTTTTATTTGTCATTTTTTTGAATTCGTCACCTTTTTTTTTTTTTTTGCACTTTTTTAGTGTTTGTCACTTTTTTCGATCACCTTATTGATATATATCACTTTTTTTTTTAATAAAAGTGAAATTGTATGTCATTTTTTAATAAAATAGTGACACTTAATACTTATCAAAAAAAAAAAAAGTGACACTTCACTTTTAAAAGTGACATTCTGTCACTTTTTAGTATCACACTATTTTTTATTCTCAAAAACGGGTATTTTTGTAAGTTGGACGTCTCATAATTTTATCAACCCAATTATTCACACGTGTCAAATATTCATAAGCATATTATGATATTTTCGGTAGCGAAGGTTATGACTCAACCTCGTTAATTCAATAAGCTACTAACTATTAATTAAATCTAATGTTTATTACTTTAGTTTTTAAAATGATATTCATTAGCATAAAATTATTATTATTTATTGCAATAAATTTCATGTTTAATTTTTTGATTACGCCTATTTGATGTAATTTGACCATTTTTATTTCATACATTTCCAAATTTGTACATACTTGACCTGATTATACGTTTATGTCTTCATTACTTTTTCAAATGAAGTACGCTACTGAATATGTTCCAGGGTGAAATGTTTGGTAAAACAAATAATAAATATTACTACATTTTAGTAGAATTAATCCTTGAAAGCGAACATTTCCATTTGAATATATTGAATTAATTTAGTAATTTTATATTTCAAAATATTTACTATATAAAAATAAGTTTTAAATTATTAATGATTAAATTGAATAGTTTCTTTTTATTTTTTTTTTAATTTTTGGAGAACATTGAATAATCTATTTATTTTGACATAATTCTGATTCCTCGAGAAGTAAATAAGTTTTAAAGTAATGTCATTTGTAAGCTGTAATATTGTTAGTCATTGAGCACAAACTGTAAATATTAGTTTAACATACAAAATACTTATAACTAGGGGCGATTTCAGGAGTTTGAGTTAGCATGGGCGGCCGTTAACCATCTACCGTTAGCCGCAATGAAATATTAAAAGTTCTTTTGATATCCTTTTTTTCTTTTGGGCAAAAAAATGCATTTTGAAATGGTGATTTAATGGAGAACGTGTGACTAAAAATAAAGAAAAATTTTGGATTTACGTATAATATTATTTTATTGAAAAACATATGAATGAAAAGAAAAAAGAAAAATGTAGTTTTAAAAAAAAGGGGAATCGAACAAGGCATAAAGTATAAATATAACAATTATTTTGTTCAAACTGAATATATATAATTTTGTTATAAAAATAAATAGAACTCATCAAATAACATTGTTGTCAAATTTTGGATTATTCAAAGGAAGAGTATGAATTCGAATATTGAAAATTGTTTGCATTAAAACAATCAAAACCTAACAAATATCATTTTGTTAAATTTAGTAACATAATCCAAGAGGTACCATAATGGTTAAATTTACCACAACCATTACTTGAGATCAGGTTCAAATCCTCATTATCCATCCCTTGTTGGATTTTGGTAAAAATTATAGAATAAAAATAATACATAACAAATTCATTGACAAGAATTCGAACCTAAGACTTGAAATATGTCAAGGCTGACTCTCACCAAGTAAGTTACAGGAGATATTTGAAAATAAAATCAATTACCAGAAATATAAAGAAAAATTTTAATCTATTACTACAAAATATATATATATATATATATCCCGACGGATCCAGCTAGGGCAGCCTCCCTAGCTGGCCGCTCCCTAGATCCGCCACTGCTTATAACTAGCTTAAAATACTATTGTAAAAAAAAAAGTTACATATTTATATATCAACTATGCTACATTGACAGAATGAGGATGATAGATCCCCTCACCGAACACTCACAATAGAGATGGGGGACACTTCTTTTAAAATTTTTTATTTATGCGAGTCCCAACATCCTGTAAGAGGATGTCAAACTGCATGTCACATTTTTTTTTTCTGTCTAACTAGTTTAATTCTTTATCAATTTAGGTAAAACATAATCGTACGGGTAGAAAAGGAGTGCAAAAGGTTGGATATCATAATATAAAAGTATAATTGACGTTATTATTACAAAATGGAAGAAATAAAACTTTAAGCAACTCATTTTTAGTAAGTATTTTGTCTCTAACTTTTGAAAAACGATTGTTTTACATGTATATCACAACTTACAGATTTATTTATGAATAGATGATGTAATGAAATATGATTGGATAAAAATCTCATTAACTAAATAAAAAAGAAAAACTCTCTTACATTCTTTTTGATATCTCATCAATCTGTAAAAGATTATATAAATGGTGATATATAACAAGCATTTTCCTTTGAGAAATTGGCAAACTAAGGGCCCATTTGATTTATGTTTTAGTTTTCAATTTTTTGTTTTGAGTTTAATTTTAATTTTTCTATTTTCACATTTTGAGTATTTTCAGAATTTTCATTGAAAATATTTAAAATGATAAAAATGCATTTGGGTTTAATTTTCAGAATTGGTAAGATGTTCTTAATTTTCTAAATTTTTAGAGGTGAGGGAAAAAAATAAGATGAAAATTAGTTGGGACATGATCTCAAATTTGGTCAAATATTGGAGACTAAATTTGTAATTTAACCTTATAAAATTGAACATTTGGGTTTAATTATGTTAATCGTCCCTAAAGTTATTGAGTAATTATGCTAATAATCACCGAAGTTATTTTCTTGCGATAATATGCTCTAAAGTTTTCAACTATTACACTAATTGTCACTTGATAAAGATGAAAACTAACCATAAATCCTTCGTGGCACTATTAAATGTTTTATATTCCAAGTTAGTAAAATTTGGAAGTTAGGAAACAGGGATTAAACATATTTGAATGAGAAAATGTTTATGTAACGCGACTTTAATTTTGGTTAAATTTTTTAACTAAAATCATATAGCAAGCCTATGTTTTTAATGATGATTTTTACTAACCTGACATGATAAATAATGTATTCGGTTTTTATTAGTGCCGTGAAAGATTCATTGTTAATTTTTTTGATCGAGTAATTATTAATGTAATAACTAATAACTAATAATTATTATCGTCTAAAAATAACCTCAATGATTATTAACTTAACCTAAAAAATTATTGACCATTTGGGTAATTAAATAAATTAAGGATGTTTTTGATTGGCGTTGTTTTGAGGAAAACAAAAACTTATGTCTCCTAAAAAGAATTGTTTTCATTGTTTATGTTTTCTTTAAAAAAGAAGGAAAATTACGTATATTTTTAAAGATTGAAAATTATTTTTATGAAAAGAAGATAATTAAATACTTCAAAAGTTAAATTTTGTATGAAAAAAAAAATGTTATTTTCCATGAAAAATTTTCAGATCAAACACAAACATTTACCTTTTAATTACATCCCAAATTTCAGAAATAGAAAAAGAAAAGAAAAAAATATGATAAAAGTCTAAAGGTAAAAGAGGATAATGGATAAAATGAACTCTGCTAGTTCCTGAGGCAACACAGAGAGAACGAGCGAGCGAGACAGACAGGCTGAGTGTTGGAGCTTTTGAGTACAAGGAAGGTCTCTAAAAAGGCTTTCGGAAGCGCGAAATCTTCAAAGAGTTAGTCATTTTCTCAAGATTTTCCCGTATCGTTTGCTCATTACCCCCTATTTTCTAGTTTATCTATCCCTTTTACATTTGGTTTCTTTCTTAATCGAATACAAGATTGTTGTTTTATTTTAAAAATTCATCAAATTCCCCGTATAAAATTCCATTTCCCTTTTCAATTTCAAGATTCCCTGCACTATATTTCTTGATAAGCCCATCATTTTTCATGGTTTCGTGTTTAACTGTCGAAAGCGATTATTTTTAGATTCTCGTTTTGTGTAATAATATCTGAAGCGGTGCAATTTGGGGGTTCGTACTTTTTGTTCCTTAATGCCGCACTTGGTTTGAAATTCCTAACCTGATATGAGTAGGGTTCTTTTTAATATAATGTTAGGTTTATTTTGAATCTCTGGAAATTCATTTTAGCTATCACTTTGAGAAAGTAATATCTATCACTTACATTGTTCCTGTTGAATCTTGTAGAACACTAGAGAAGTATGATGGAGCATAAGTTATTTTAAGATTTCTTTTTACCATTGAGTAATAAATCAAATATTAGGTGGCTTTATATCTGGATTTACGCTGCCTGGAACTGTAAATTTGATTGCATTTATATCTAAGGATATGGAATCATTTATAGTTGTGTGTTTGTCAATTAATGGATGTGCCATCATGGTAAAATGGATAAAGAATATAGTGGGGGTCATGTTTTGCTTCAACCTAAAGAGCCTTCCTTTCATAGCCATGATATGATTTCATTGGAGCAACTTAGAAGAGGGAGAGGTGGATGAAAATTTAATTGACCTATTATAGTTTCTAAGGATCCTAGTTGTTCTAGATCTCCCAGAAGATATGGCAATGGATAGAGCAGAATGACGAAGAAGGATTCATGTAGCCCGACTCCAAATTTATTGGCTTTGTTCATTGTTGTTATTACCTATCAATAAATTATTTGTGTTTATTGCCACTATGCGAGTATTTATTTCTTGCTTGTATCTAATTTTAGTGATTTTTACTCAAAAACGTTATCTTGAGATGATGTTTCGTTGAAATCCTATCAGGGAATATGGAAACAAACTGCAACAGTGGTGGCATTATGTGGTTTTTCAGAGACAGAGGTTTTGACAATAAAAGTATACATGAAATGTTGAAGAAATGCAAGCGCCTTGAGGACATGCAAAGGGAGAAAGCTTCAGAAAACTGGGATTACTTGAAAAGCATTGGCATCCATGAGAGAAAACTTCCTGCGGTTGTTGGAAAGTGTCCAAAAATTCTCACTCTTGACTTGCACGAAAAACTTGTTCCAATGGTTCAGTGCCTCACAACATTAGGGACAAAGCCTAAGGAGGTTGCATCTGCCATAACTAAATTTCCTCACATTCTCTTCCACAGTGTGGAAGAGAAGCTCTGCCCACTCCTTGCCTTCTTTGAAGCTCTTGGTGCATCCGAAAAGCAAGTGGGAAAGATGATACTTCTAAACCCGAGAATCATCAGTTACAGCATTGAAAAAAAGCTTTCGAAGATAGTGGATTTTCTTGCAAGTCTAGGCCTGTGCAAAGATGGGACGATTGGTAGAGTTTTGGTCAAACACCCGTTCATTATGGGTTATAGTGTCGAAAAAAGGTTACAACCAACTTTAGATTTTCTGAAATCATTAGGTCTTACAGAAACTCACCTCCAAAGTGTAGCATTAAATTTCCCTGAAGTTTTATGTCGTGATGCCAACAAGATTCTGAGTCCTAATGTCACATACCTAAGGAAATGTGGGTTTGAATCGAGACAGATAGCAGCTTTGGTGGCTGGTTATCCCCCTGTCTTGATTAAGAGTACGACTAATTCTTTAGGACCGAGGATTAAGTTTTTGGATCAAGTTATGGGAAGACGAATTGATGAAGCTGCTGAATATCCCGACTTCTTTAAGCATGGTTTGAAGAAAAGATTAGAGTTGAGGCATAGACTTTTGAAACAAAAGAATCTAACTTGTAGTTTGAGTGAAATGCTGGACTGTAACCAGAAGAAATTTCTTCTGAAGTTTGGTTTTGTTGAACAACTTGCCTAAGGAATTGTTTTCGAGATTCTTTCTCCTGCGTCAAATTTGATTATTTGTAGCATGAAATGAATTTTTGTGATGTATTGACATGTTTGTTTTGACGACAGATTGATATAGGTGTAAATCTACAGCTGCCATTATCGGAAAGAAAGAGCTATTTCGCCCGTTCTAACAATTCTTGTGAGGCATTTATAGCTTCCATCTTCTAAGAATATCAAAAACTGCTATTTTTCGACTCATTATGAATTTTCCCATTTAGGTTGATGTTACCATCATTTGATAAAACAAATGTAAGCTTAGAAGTTGATAAACTTTTATTTCAGAATTATTTTTACTTTTAATTATTATTATTATCATTATTTTTTTGGGATAACCATGGGTGTTCGGACTAACTTACGCGCACTTCGACTAATCTCACGGGGTCCTAAAGTTTACAGCCAGATACTCACCTCAGTGGTCCTAAGGGAACTCGAACTGGTGACTATTAGGGAGCAAATCTAAGATCTGACTACTGAGCTACCTCGTAGGGTTACTTTTAATTAAATATCATTTGAGCACTTGGTAAATAAAAGTACATAATTGTTGTACACGTATGTATATACAATTAGTAAGATGGAGATTGATTATGATGATACCTTCATGTAGTATTATAATTGGTTGTAATAAAAATTATTCTTATTTTGTTAAAATCATCTAATATATTAAAAATATATTTAAGAAAATGTACTTACCATATTAAAAGAAAGTTTAATAATTATTAAACTGATAATCTTTAAAATTATAAAATGAAAACGTAGTTTGTATTATAAAAGATTTCAAATAAATATAACGTGAATAATGGAGAAGGCTTTATTACAACATATTGTAGAATACCAAATTGACATAAAACAGTTTTAGTTCGGATTAATGATTGTAACCTAATTTTGAACCTTATTTTTAATTAAAAAGTTTTAAATTTCAAATTGATTGTGTGAACTGTTTTTACTCCAATCTTAATGTTTTGATTAATTGATCATTAATTCATTGATTTGTGAGTAATAATTACATAGAGATGGTGATTATTTGTTTAAATCATGTAGTTAAAATTGAGAACTAAAATACTTATGCTAGTTACTTCAATCGTTCCATGGATTTTTAGAGATTAATGCATTTAACCAGGGTATATTCGAATTCATATGCATATATGTAATTGACTTAGTTGAATAGATTTGATAAGAACTCGAAGGGGGGTAAATTGAATATGTTAGAAGAAATTCATTGGATAAACATAATTAATTGCATAAAACTTGGTGATTGAGATTAAGGGGATTACTATGGCAAAATCATGAATTCTGTCACTTAAACCATCGTATTAAAAAAAATCAATTTTATTTGTTTTAGAATACTTAAAATAGAAAATCGCAAAAAGAAAAAATAACTATTTTGTTTGTTTTCGATCAAATTGAAGTTAGAAATAATTGAATCAATTGTTAGATGAAAGTTTCGTAGGAAAGATATCCGGACTAGTAGGTCCGATTTATTACTTTTTGTGATCAGTACATCGAAGGATAATAAATTCTACAACAAGGTTTTGACCCTATTGCCAAGGACTATTTTTATTTTAGTATTAGTTTAAATTACTTTATACTTTTGTTTGATATTTTTTTCCTCTTTCTTTTTCGATTTATCTACTTGAAAATTTTTTTTTCCCCTTGATAGAGAATGAAAAGAAGCATGAGTGAAAAAACTTTACAAAGATTGATCCGGCTTAGATGATTGTTATATGCTATTTGGAGAATTCTCTCCCAACAATAACTTAAAAAGTGGGGATACAATCATCCTATCGTATTTGATAAGGATGTCTTGATTATAGGATTAAATATCAAATCTATTATTTATGAAGAGATTAGACCGACATGTGAATATTGTGATGCATTGCATTATACTAAAAATTGCTTGTTATTAGCAACTTCAAAGGAAGGTAGGAAAGCTATCTTCGATGATCCATATGAAGAATAAGACGATGACGGTGAAATAGTTACAGGATATATTATCATGCAAAAATAAATAAGGAATGAAGATCGAATAATTTCGGATGAGTCAAGTAATATGCTTATGGATGTTCACTTCATTAGTAAACCCGAGGAATCAACAACTAAAGAAGAAAAACATGTCGAAATTGAGAAATTAATTATGAGGAGCCAAACGAATTAGTGGTATTCAAAGAAGTTGAAATTAGCATGCAAACCTTCAACTTTACTGATTTTGTGATTAAAGTTGATGAGTAGATCGAAGTATTCTTAGTAGAGTTTAAATTAGATAATTTAGGCAAGTCATACCATATTGAAGAGGACAAAGTAATATATTGGAAAACGTGCGTAATATGGTGCAAAAACAATCTATGCAATTAAACTTAAACTTATTGTTACACAGTGGAATAAAATTTAGATTGCATTTTAGACATAACATATTTGTTTCAATTATTCTAAAAAAAATGAAAAATAAAAAATAAAAAATTTACTGAAACTGGGCACTGCGATGCCATAGCCCAAGGGTCGTAGCACCACCCCATCCCTATTAAAAAAGTGGAAAAAACCCAACGACAAGGCAACTCTTGTCTTTTCTTTATTTTGACTTGCTGCCTAACGTCTTTATGTAGTGCCTCCACGTGGCTTTCATTGGGAGCTTTATATATAAGGGATAACAATAGGTTCTTAAGTCTATGTATGGTCATTTATGTAATACATGGACTTGTGTTTTATTGAGAAAATTATTGTAGAGATGAAATTTTTTATTCCATGATTACAGTTCTCCAAGTCTAGTTGCCGATATTTATATGGAAATTAGAGTTAGAGAATCGGATATGTTGGATTACTCGAAGTACTTACCAATGCCATTTGCCAAATTGCCTTGGGCTTCGTTTATATTGAAGCTGAAGCAAAGCTGATGTTCATTTGATCGAGGTTGTTATTATGTAAATTTGGTCTTTTGAAGTTATGAACGTTGAAGCAGAGATGGCATACTTTGTCTTCGTCAATTTGGGCGATGTTGCAAGCAATGAAGCAGAAGAGGTATACCAGTTCAGCATTGATGAACACGAAGTGTCCTTAATAATTGTGCAAAAATGATTAGTTGTCTTCTAAAATTCCCAGAAAAAAGGTTGTAGTGGTTTGAGTTCCCACACATGCAACCATCACTGCATTTAACGCGTAATGATAACTGTCGTGGGCGTGTCTTTCATTGTTCACATGTGTTGGAGCGCGTGAGTCAGAAGCTCTAATCTGGACATTTGAAGGCGAAACGATAGAAGTAGTAAGTGGCTGATATTTAATTTATAATGAATGGCCAGATGATTCGACTTGACATCCAACGGTTGTGATTGAGAGCTTTTGCCTATAAAAGTGGTAATCGAGGGCGAAAATCATTTTTTTCGTTTTACTATCAAAGAATTCAAGCTTTCTCGTGCTCACTTGCAATTTGCAATCATCTCTTAATCTTGTTTGTATTTTTCTATTACTTTCTTTCTGTGATTTCAACTCAATCTTGTAAGTCTATCCAAAATTTGTTGATAGTCAAAGTAAAGGCCTCATCACCTTTTGAGGAGAACATAGATATTAGGGATATCTCCTCTGAAATGGGGGTCGAACTTACCAATACTATCAACCTTTTTCAAGCTATTAAGGTTGGACAGAGTGTGTTATCTCCAGCAGAGGGTGGGGAAAATGAGGAGGTGGTTTAGAGAGTTGCCAAAATCCAACCTATTGTAGATGCTTCTCGTTTATTGATTCTTAGGGAAAAAAATGTCGTATGTCCTACGACATAGAACTCTTAGCTCCTACCTTGATGAGCGTGCCTGTTCTTTTAGGCCAGGGTGTGTCATGATGAGCGAGTTCCTTTTTAAGGTAGGGCTTCGATTGCCTTTACACCCATTATTTAGAGCCATTCTTAGGTTATGCGGACTGGCCTTTATGTAGTTCGTTCCTAACACCTAGGCCCAACTAGTGAGGTCCTACTTTTTGTGGATGGAGACCGCTTTTGGTGAAGGCATACCTCTCCACTTAATGCCTCACTAGCTTGGAAGCAACTGATGAGGCTTCAATTCTTTCCTTCCAGCCATGGAGGTAGTTGCAAGGATGGTGGCCATGTCAAGATTGGGATGCCTCATTTTCACAAAATTTTCTGTAAAGGAGGAAAAGGACATCAGAAAACTGTGTAAGCCAACAAAAAGAAAATCTCAAATGAATGAAAGAAGTAACTCTTCGAGCCATTAAGTTGAACTCCTTGAAGAACTGATGGCGCCAATCCATTTACCCCATTTTTTTGCTATGGTCATGTAGACAACAAACGTCGCGCCTACTCCGTCCACACAAGCAAATTTTGGCACGTTTCGATCGAAGATTCGGTCGAAATAGTGAGGGTGACGTTGATGGACGTGAAAGATGCTTTATGACGTGAGACAAAAATGTTCAAGCTTCGACTATGTGAACAAGAATGAATATGAACAAGCACAATCACAACAATTCTACCAAGGTATATGCAATCCAAACTCTAACAAATTACTATAGAATGAACTAGAGTGGAAGTGAAAATAAGAAATATGTTTGTTTGTTTGACAATACTTTACAATGTTACAAGAATTGCTATGTATAGCATTCAAGTTGACGCGGTCACCGTTGGATCATATCCACATGACTCCATCTAATTAACCTAAGTCTCACATCATTCTGTCGTACATTAATTACATTGACAATTATATTGACAAGTGGTTAGCAGCCCTACATTTCTAGGCTGACAAGTCTAACACTTATTAATATAAATATTACACCATTCATTCCTCAAGATACTCATTAAACCTGCTTTAAAAGACAATGAGCACTATGCTATAAGAGATAGAGCTTTGGATGTGAAGAGGTTTGGCTTAGAGAGTAAGCGTCTCAGCAAAAGAACCCCGATGGAGATAACGCCTCGACTGTAAGGCTACTTCAGTCTTTTCTTTATTTTGACTTGTTGCAAGATGTCTACACATAATACCTCCATGTGGCTTTCGTTGGGAGCTTTATATATGAGGAGTAACATACATCATCACTAAGCATCAAGCATCCGATAGATCATCAAAATTTCTTCAATTCATCAAAACCAAAGGCTCGTTAGAACTATATTTTTTTTTTCAAAAAAAAAAAAAATTAAAATTGGGATTCCAATTTTTTTATAAATTGTTTGAATTATGGGGTTGATTAGGATAGTTTTTGGGAGTTGAATTACATCTTCTAGTGCCAAAAATTTTTAAATCCCAATATTTTTTCTCTAAAAAACCTGATTTTGACATTACAAATTGGGTGCTTGGAAGTTCGAATTTTTGGTTCTATTTTTTAGTAGATGGCGGAGTTTGGGAATAGGAATAGATGTTGGAGGATATGGGTTGTGATTGTGTGCAAAAATTTGGATCATAACACTTCACATTTCATACAAATCAAAGGGTTATTTCTTTGAACATGTAATGTTTGATGAAATTCTTCAAGGAATGAAAATTTGATATTTTAGCACCAAATTCGTTCTTCACATTCTTGCATTAATATACATCACAGTTTTGTGAAAAAATTGTCACTTGCATTGTAATTAGGGAGCTTTTGATGCAAATGTAGCGTTGGGCATGCGTCCCCCTGCATTCCAAGCTAGGTCACCTGTTGCGTCCCCCTACGTTCCCTGTTGCATCCTGTTGTGTTCCAACTGTGTCCTCCCTATTGCTGGACTGCATCCCCTGTTGTGTTTCCATTTATTCTTATTTATTTTTTATATTTATTTTCTATTCTATATTTTTTAGGTCAAAACTAGCTTATAATCATCATGCCTAAAAATTAGCATAAATTCGCATGTGAATTTATTGATAATTATTTTTTCTTGTTTGTTATCAGGTACAATAAAAAAATCTTACAAAATGAGCAAGAAAAGATATTGAAGGAAGATCGAAGACCAAGTGTTAAACACGAAACATCAAATATACGGCGAGTATTGCTAATCTCTTCTTTAAGCCTACTTTTTGCACATATTGAGGACAATGTGTATTTCAAGTTTGGCGGTGTCGATTAGTTTGTAAGTTTATATTTGCTTGTTTGTGTGATATTTAAAAAAAAAAAAAATTTGAAAATTTTGAAATTTTTTTTTTTAAAATCATAAATTTTCTTATATTATGTGCATTTTTAAGAGTTGGATAGCTTTGCCGACTAATTGAAATTGTTTATGTTTCATAAATTGTGAATATTTTATGCCCTTTTTTTGCTAATTCTATATTTTTTCATGTTATATTGTATTATATTGATCACAATAGTCATGATAATTATTATGTATTTTTGGATTGGTTGATAGGATATGTTGAATGAATTTACGTCTTTATAAATCGAGATCATGATTAAAAGCACAACTACTTAACCAATTGAAAGGAATATTTTGGGGGTGATTAACCCATTGTTAGAAGCTATTTAGATATGTATTGATCCGATGCATGTTGAATATTTATGTGGAATGTTTTTGGCTAACAAGTAGAGTCTAGGTAGTAACCATTTACAAGGGGTTCGATTTCAATTATTTATCCAAAAAAATAAAAGGCATTACACTAGCCAGGTAAATAGGAAAAAGTTACCTACATTGTTTTGTGAAGATAATCTTGAGTAATATGGTCTTATTCATCACCAATCTTTAGAAGACGATATATTGACAAGAACGCTACCTGCAAATGAAAACTATATTAGAAAATAAAAAAGATCCCCAAAAACAAAAAATAAAAATAAAAAAAAATAAAAAAATAAAAAAAAAATTGTTGAGGCAATGGCAAAACAACTGTAAGAACCGCTTTTGTCCGGTTAAGCCTTGAATATTTAATTTGGAATTTAGACTTTTGGTAAGGGATATTATCCTAGTTGAAGTTTGGAGGTTGAGACATTCAAACTTAAGGAGAATCATCACATAGTAAGACAATAACTTTCATTGAAATCTAGCAAATTTTAGCGGGAAAGGAAAAGAGTGTTGTGCAATTAACTTTAGAATAAAAACTTCAAAAATGTGATTGGAAAACAAGTTTGAGGGCGTGCATCCTACAAGAGAGAAAGGAAATATTTGACCATTAAGAACTGGGATATAACTAACTGGAAATTTTATGATGATTTGATTGACTATGCACAACACATGGATCAAGCATTGAATGAGTAAAGAGTTAGTTTTAGTTGCGTTACTTATGAAATTTTTGTGAAGTATCAAACGATTTTAATGCTTGATTCGAGTTTTGGAAAATTATCTAACACAATTATATTTTATTTGTTTGCTTATATTTTTAATATATAGTCATGCTCGATACGAGCAAGAGTTTAAATTTGGGAATATTTGATAACTGCATTTTATGTGCTTATTCAGGCTTAATTGAAAGTATTAATGGAGCATTCAATAAAAATTCATAAGTTTTTAGAGTTAAATTCTATAATTGGAAAGTTTGGTGACTAAATTGCAAATTCTAAAACTTGTTTTGGGTCAATTATTAATTACTCTGGATTGAGAAGGAATCAAGGTCAAAATTAGAAGATGAATAACTAAGCCCCTGTTTGAGTCCCATTATTTATATATTATAATGAGATGAATAGTAATTTTTTTTTTTGAAAAATGAATGGTTGAAAAGTTTTTAATTTATGTGTAATATTATTTTATTGAAGATTATGTGGTTAAAAGTAGGAGAGAGAAATTTGATTTAATGTAATAAGAAATAATGGGACTCAAATAGGGGCTAAAATCACATGAGAAAAGGAGTTCATTAAAAAAATGAACTATTTTTATTTTTTTTATTTCTTAAACTCTTTGGTAGAGAGCAATTTGAATTCTTTGGTAAAAATAAATTTGAACTCTTTTGTGGAATTCAAGTAGAACAGGATTTTCCCTAAATTTTTCTATAATTACATACCTTAGTCCAACAATTAAAGAGCGTTTGTAGAGTTTTATTATATACATAGATTCAAGCCAAGGATTGGGGATTCATTGTAGATATATTATGCAAGCCAAAAGGAGAGGGAAAAATCCAAAAATCAATGAAGGAGCTAGGTTTCAAGGATTTCACAAGAAGAGACGGATTCTTAGTGTAAGATCTTCATCTTTTTCTCATTTCTTTTTAATACCTAGTAATGTAATTTAATTCCTTCTTATATTTTTAGTCTCCCATGATGTGTAATTAAGTATTTAGTTAGGATGAATAATTGTAACATTGTTTTGAACTTTAATTTTAATTTAAAAAATTTTAAGGGCCTGTTTGGGAGTGATTTTTTCACCAAAATAATTGATTTTTTGACCGTTATTTCACTATTCCAGCCGTCATATTTGACTTCTTCTCTCACAGTTGGACCCCATTTTTTTCTTAACGGTCAAAAAATTAATTCTCAAAATCACTCACAAATAGGCTCTAAATCTCAAATTGATTGTGTCAATTGTTTTTATTTCCAATCTTAATGTTTGGATTAATTGGCCACTAATTTATTGATTTTTTGAGTAATAATTACATAGAGATACGAATTATTTGTTTAGATCATGTAGTAAAAATTGGAAACTACTATAAAATGTAGAGATACTTGTGCCAGTTAGTTCGATCGTTACATGGATTTTTAAAGTTTTAATGTGTTTAACTAAGGTATATCTGAATTCACGTAAAGATATGTAATTGATTTAGTTAGATAGAGTCAATGGTAGCTCGAGATGGGTAAATTGAATATGTTAGAAGAATTCGATTGTATAAACATAATCAATTGTCTAAAACTTGGTGATTGAACTATGGTAAAATCATGAATTCTAATACTTAAACCATCATATTAGAAAATCACATTTATTTATTTTAGTATATTTAAAATAGAAAAATCACAAAAAGAAAAATAATTACATTATTTATTTTCAATCGAAGTTAGGAATAATTTTATTAATTGTTAGATAATTGTTCTTTTGAGAACCATATTTGAATTTATAAATCATCATTATTACTTGTTACGATCTGTAAACTTGCGATGTAATAAAATTTACAGCACTTTGCTTGTTTGAAAAATAGAATCGAAGGCTGTATAATCAATTCCAAAAAGAGCCTTGAACTATTATGGGAGGATTATTACACAAAAGTTGAAAAGTATATAATTAATTTAATCAATCAAAATACAAGGCAATATTTAACTCCCATGGAGTTTCCATAATTGGAGCAAAGTAAAAACTTTTTGCTCCAATTCTTCAACATTGATAATCTAACTGTGTAAAGCTTTCATGTTGGTCCTCGAACCTCTATACTCCTTAGAAATTGGTCCACCTCAGTTTCAAAAATGTGCAAATCAGTCCCAAAACTTTCAAATATTGAATTTCACTCCCAGAAATAGTGATTTTCCTTCAATTTCTCCCTTAATTCTTTTTTATCAATACCATGCAATCCAGTTCATATTCAATATCTCCGATCAACTTCAATTAAACTCTACATACCTCTTTTTTGCTCCAAATGCCTCATAGTCCAAATTTTACCTACAATAACATTATTTACACTAAATTAAGTAGAAATTTCCTCAAATTTAAAAATATAATTCAAATTTAATATCACAAATAAGCGTGTAAAACACACTTTTTGTAGACCTAGTTCGCACTCACATTAGTGATGTACTATCAAGAGTATCCTATATTACTCGTGTTTCTACAAGATATATTCATCATTAAAAGATAAACTTATCCTTAACAAATTTGTAGGTAGCAATTAACTGCTTCATAGAAATCGAAAGAAAACATAGTCATGAGTGCTTCTCACAAGTTATTCATAACTAGTTTTTCAATTGAACTTCGCTTGCGAAATATCCAGTCGCGAGATTAGATTTCTCATTAAGATAAATCTTTAAGGCTTTAAACTTATTTACATCGATGCACAATCTATTCTCTCTCTCGAATGAATCCGCTAAGTTGTCCTATAGCTTAATTAAATCAATTGATGTTGTTCTATTCGAGAGTAAATGTCAAATGATATTATATATACAAAGAAAACATCTTCCCTTATCGTTATATGGGGAAAAGAAATTGCTCTAGCTATTTTTGCTTGACTTGCAATGTATACATATAGTTGGCATTGTCTTTTGGTCATATTGAAATTTTTTGTACGAAATAGCTTAACCATTCAACTTCTTCTTCTACTTTATCTAAAGCAAGAAACTTTGTTTCCATCATAGAATAAGCTTCACACGTTTATTAAGAAGATTTACAAGATGTAGCACTACCACAGAGTAAATACATAGCCACTGATAGAATTAGATTAGTCTGTATTTGATATCCAGTTAGCATTATCGTATCCTTCAATTACATTTGGATGGTATCCATAATCTAATGAATACTCTTTAGTTCATTTCAAGCATCCCTACAACATTAGTAATATATTCCAATGTTCATTACTTAAATTGCTTCTGTATATACTTAGCTTACGAAACATGCAAGCTATATCTAACTTTGTATAGTCCATCAAGTATGTTAGTACTCTAATGGCTTAACTTTGTATAATCCATCAAGTACATTAGTATTCTAATTGTATTAGAATATCTTACCCGTTGTTTACCATTTATATAATTATTAAGTAAAATTACAAAAGGATTAAATTAATTGCTCGTCCATTTAATACCATGGTTATTAAAACTCTTAATAACTTTATCTACGTAATTTGTTTGAGACAATGTTATGTTGATCAAATGTTTTAGAAATTTACATCCCTAAAATCATATATGCTTCACCCATGTCTTTCATGTCAAATTTATTGGTGAACATTTTCTGTGTCTTATTGATAATTTCCGTTTTAGTCCCTAATAAGAGCACACAATCGACATACAGACAAACTAGTATATGTTGACCTATGATTGACTTTATCCTTAGTGTTTTAATTAGAATAAACTAGTTAATCTTGTTATAAACAATTGAAGCATTCTTTAAATGTTAAATTGATCGTTCTCAGCCAAAAAGATCGTTATCAAGACTTTCACACTACAAATCGAACTTGCAACGAAGCTCAAAATTGAAGTCAAGTATTCAAGTCAAATCATTTGAGATAAAAGCTTAAAAGTCAAACATCAAAGAAAGATCATAGACTATACGCTCTTATTCATTTGAAAAGTATGAATGCTTCAATCTTTAACAATGAATGATGATAGTTCTAAAAATAAATTTTATGCACAAAAAGTCATTTCAATAAACACTCGCATAAAATATTCTTGATCAAAGGTAGAATTTTTAAATTGATATTTAAACTTAGATCATGTTTTACAGTATTACCTATCTTGGAAAATAGGTTGAAAGCCTTTCAAATACCTATATTTTTTAGAAATTCAAGTTGAGAAAATCAAAAGAAAATTGCGAAAAGTGAATGTGCGGTTGGTGCAACGATCAATTTTTTTTTTACCATTTTGAATCCTGACGCATAACAGCTATATTTTTACATTTGGACATAGTGGACATTTGGATCTTTGTCCTTTTTCACATAATGTTTTGCTTATTGAACTCTATAAATACATTCACTTTTTGCATTCATTACAAGACTTTTAAAAAGCATTAAAGTGAAATACATTTAAGCTAAATTATTTGAGCTTACATCTTATTTATTTCATTAAATTATTTACTTTGAAAATTTTTGATTGACTGAATCAACTTTTGAAATCATTATTTTCATCAAAGTTTTTTTTATCTAACATTTGAGCTATTATTTATTACAACTCGTTGAAGTGTTAGCCTCCATTGGTACTTACTTAATTTGTATTATTTATTAAGAAAGAACTTCCAATTTTAAAAACAATCTTCATATTTGTGGGTCATTTTGAGGTCCTTTTAAAGCTCAGTAGGTTGGGTCATATTGAGGTCTCAAAAGCTCAATATTGTATAAGGATCTATATTATATGTTTGTAAATCACCAAAAGAGTTGTAAGTTATTTGGATTTCACCATAAGTTAATCAATATAGAAAAAATGCATTATGACGGAGAGCTTGGTAATTGAAGACATAAACAATTGATTTGTATAGAACCTTCGCAACTCTATCATTTACTTCATCTCTTTCCTTTTATTTATCATTTTTATATTTGCATGTATCATTTGATTAATTTATCGATTCTCAACTTGCTTGAATTTAGATTAACATTTTGAAAAGGTTTTAATAACCAATTCACAATGTTTTGGATAGTGATTCTTGGACTTTTAATTGATATTACAGAAATATGCCCACTTTGAACTTAAAGATTTTACAATCTGGAGTAATGGCTAACCACAATCTTTAAAATCTTGAGAGACATTCTGCAAATAGTCCTCCTTTCTTTGATGGTACATATTATAATTATTGAAAAGCTAGAATGATGATTCATGTTCAATCAATAGACCATGAAAATCCATTTCAAAATCTAGAGGAGTACTATGAAGAGGATAAAAAAGAAATGTCTTTAAATGTTAGAGCTAAAAATATACCTTATTGTACATTAGAAAAAAAAATTTAATAGTGTTAGCACATGTGATTCTGCTTTTATATTTGGTATACCTTAAAAGTTACTCACTTACGCACTAGCAAAGTAAAGAAACCAAGATAAATATTTCGGTGGAAAAATTAGAAAATTTATTTATGAAACAAAATGAATCTATTATTGATAGATTGAAAATTTACTAATGGTGAGCGCATGAGTAAAATGTTTAGGTCTCTCTTGAAGGATTGGAGCTCACTAAGGATATGTTGATAGAAAACACCAAATATGTCAAAGCATATCAATTAGAAGAGTTCTATGGAACTTTAATGATTTATGAGCTCAATAATGTCGAGGCAAAGGAGAAAATGAGAAAAGCAAATAAGAAACCAAGGAACTTCCTAAGTGCCAAATTGCCTTAAAATTGGCAATCGATGGAAGCACTACAAGCAAGAATATGAGTGATGAAGAACTTGACGATCTAGCTCTAATTATTAAGATATGGAGAAATTTTCGCGACAATCGACGATTTCAAAAGAAAGAGGAAAAGGATAAAGACAAAAGCAAAAAGATTATTTTCTATAATTGTGACAAACCCGGTCACAAGAGAACCGAGTGTCCAAATAAGAAAATATTCATAAAAAAGAAAGCACTCCAAGAGATATAGGATGAAAGTGACAATGAAGATCATGATGAAGATGAAAGTTAAGAAGTCGCCAACATGTGCTTCATGGCAATCGAGGATAAATTAAATTCTAATGAAAAATATTCATACAATGATTGATCTACTTCTTATGATGAGATTCACAAGGAATTTGAAAAACTTGCTCAAACCTACTCAATTTAAAAAAAAAAAAACACTCTTGTTGAAAAATGAAGTAGAGACAATTTTAGAAACTCAAAATGATTTTGAAAAATAGAAGGTTGATTACAATTCTTCGATTAAAGAAAATTACTTTTTAAAAGAGAACGTTGAAGAATTGACCAAGATTATTTACATTTTCACTCAAGGCTAGAAAAATTTTGACTTAATACTTGGTGCACAAAAATGCATGTTTGACAATGGAGAAATTGGATATAAACTTTTCTTAAAACAAAAATCTCTCAAAAATCTATTTGATAAAGCATCAAATTCCTCTCTTTTAAACACTACATGTTGTTTTCGTAATAAAAATGGACTTGCTACTTTAATTGTCTAACCAAAAAGATGCTACACTTTGAAAGCAAAAATAAGTGGATTCAAGAGAGCTAGAACTAACTACCATGGACCCAAAGTTGTATGGGTACCAAAAAATAAAAAAAATGAATTATTTTTGTAGGTACCAAAGAAAATAAAGAGTAAATGATTATTGAATAGTGGATGCTCAAAGTACATGATCAGAGATTAATCTCAATTGTGAAACCTCAAAAAGATAGATGGAGGTCATGTCACATTTAGAGATAATACTAAATGAAAGATCATTTGAATTGGAAACATTGGTAATAACCCATCTTCTTTTATTGAAAATATTTTATTAGTAGATAACTCAAACATAACTTGATAATGATTATCTTATTAAATTTAATTCTTTCAAATACCTTATTGGAGATGCTACATTAAGTAAAGATGTTTATTTCATAGATATTGAATTTGAAAGTGATAAAAAATGTTTACCAAGTTTGAAAGTTGATACTTGGTTATGGTATAGAAAATTAGGTCATGTTAGTATCGACATACTTTCAAAAATTATTCTGTTTAAGGATTGCCAAACTCGAAATTTGAAAAAGATAAAATTTGTGATGCATGTCAATTTGAAAAATAAATTAATAGTTCTTTCAAACTTAAGCAATATTCTTCAACTACAAAATCTTCACAACTACTCCACGTGGATCCTTTTGGATCATCTAGAACTGCTAGCTTAAGTGGTAAACATTATGCATTCGTTGTTGTCGACGACTTTTCTAGATTTACTTGGGTCCTGTTTTTAAACTTAAACGATGAAGCTTTGAACATATTTAAACACTTTCGTGAAAAGATTCAAAATAAAAAGGATTATACTATTACAACTATTAGAAGTGATCATAATGAAGAATTTGACTCGCATTTGATAATTTTTGCAATGAAAATGGATATAAACGTAATTTCTTGACTTCTAGAACTCTTCAACGACTATAGTAACTGAAAATAGTTTACCAAAATTTTTTTGCGCTGAAGCCGTTAACATCGTTTGCTACATTGTTAATAGAGTTTTAGTTAGTCGAAGGAAAATAAAATCTCATTAGGAGCTTTGAAAAAATAGAGTTCCCAATATCGATTATTCCAAAGTATTTGGTTGCAAATGTTTTATTTTAAACCCAAAAGAAAATTTGGAAAAATTTGATTCAAAATCCAATATTGAAATCTTTATGGATATTCATCGATTAGCAAAGCCTATACAATTTTCAAGAAAAGAGCATTAGTCATTGAAGAATCTATGCATGTAACCTTTGATGGAACTAATTCTATTGATGAAGAGAAATTTATTGCTAATAATGTAGGTTTGGAAATTCTTTCGAGCAAATAAATATCTAAGATCAAAATAAGAAAGATCCAAAAGATAAACATGAGGTAGCAAATGTTGAACAAGGAAAAATAAAATCTTTCGGAGTACAAAATGATTCAACTCTACCTAAGGAATGAGGTTTGTCCCTTCTCACCCAAAAGAATTTATTATTGATGATCCATCCAAAGGTACAAGTACTAGAGGTTCTACAAGAAATTATTTCAATAGTAGAGTATTTATTTCGTAAGTTTAACTAAAGAATTTCAAAGAAGCTGATTTTGATGAATTTTGGATTTTAGTTATGCAAGAAGAACTAAATCAATTTGAAAGAAATAGTGTTTGAGATTTAGTCGTTAAACCAAATGAATAAACCGTTATTGTTACATAATGGTTAGATGAATTCAGGACAATTGTGCGTAACAAGGCTAGACTAGTGGCCCAAGGTTACAATCAATAAGAATACATCGATTTTGAGGAAACTTTTGCACCATTTGCTAGATTAGAATCTATTCGCATGCTTCTTGCATTTGCTTGCCATAAAAGTGAATTTCTAAATGACTTTGCTCAAGAAAGAGTCTTTGCACACAACCCCCAATTTTAACGATCACAAATGTCCAGATTATGTTTTCAAACTTAGAAAAGCTCTTCATGGTTTAAAGCAAGCTTCTAGAACTTGGTATGAAAGATAGAAATTTTTTTTTACTTTCAAATGGGTTTTCAATGAGTAAAGTGGATGCTACTCTCTTAATCAGAATAAAAAAAATGATATGATTATTGTTTAAATTTATATTGATAATATTATTTTTGGTGCAAATAATGTCTCTCTTATGAAGAATTTTCAAAATAGATGTGCAAGGAGTTTGATATGAGCATGATGGGAGAACTCAAATTCTTCTTTGGACTACAAATCAAACAAACTAATAATGGAATACTCATTAATTAAAGCAAGCACATTTTGGACATGCTCAAAAGGTTTGAAATGGAAGAATTGAAGCCAATGAACACTCCGACAAACTCATCCATAAAATTGGACAGAGATGACCAAGTTACTTTCGTTGACGTAACAAAATGTCGATACATGATCAGATCCCTTCTTTGTTTAACCGTAAGTAGACCCGATATTATGTTTTGTTTAATGTGTACTTATGTGATAGATTTCAATCTAATCCAAAAGAATCACACATTGCCGTAAAACGTATCTTTTGATATCTTAGTGACACTAGAACTTTAGGTCTTTGGTATCCAAAGAGCAACCACATTGATTTATTTAGCTATTCGGATGTTGATTGGGCCGATTGCACAATTGATCATAAGAGTACTAGCGGAACATGTTACTGTCTAGGCTTTTATCATGGTTTAGTAAGAAATAAAATTCCATTACACTGTCTCCTGTAGACGTCGAATATATCTTGGCTACTAGTTGTTATGTTTATGGATGAGATAAACTCTTAGTGATTATTACTTATCATTCAATCATATACCTAGTATGTATGGTAATACGAGTGCAAATAAGCTTATCAAAAAAAATCCCATATTGCACTCTCGAACTAAATACATTGAAATTAGACACCATTTTTGGAGAGAAAATGTACAAAATGGGGATATTTCATTTGAATTTGTGAATATGAAAAACCAATTGGCCAATATTCACAATAAACCTCTATGACTTGTTAGATTATTTTTTTTTTCAAAGAGGTTTGAGCTCATATGATGAATTTTAAATATGTGGCGAATGTATGTGGTCAATTGTTCATATAATTGTTGAGTTTATGTGCATCATTTGTATACAATTACACCATAAAAATTATACATTCATATTGAGAGAGATGGACGAGGGAACGGATGTTCACGTGGCATTTACCAAAAAAGACAGAAAAATCAACCAAATGCCTGGTGTGCTACGCCGATATTGTAGTTTGAATTCATGTTTTGAGATGGAAAGGTTTTAATGTTCGTGTGTGCATGTTTTTTTGAAGATTTCATAATTTTGCCACTATTTTCAAAATTGTGCTATGGTCGATAAATTTGGAATATTTTTAAATTAGTATTTCTTGAAAGCTTGAAGACTGAATTGATGATGACATTGTTTCATGGTTGATATAATATTTTTATGATGGTTTATTCAGTTCATTTGAGTTACAATGCTGGGATCTAAATATTTCCTGTTTCTGGCCTAAGTTTAAAAATTCACCTAGACCCAAATACTTGAAATTTTTCATATGAGTTGTCTATCTCTTGGCTTTCACATCACAAACTTTGGATGTGTAAAACTCAAGTTCTGAACATTTCCCAAGAGCTGCTAGAAAGTACCCGAGGACAAATAGATCCTATTTTGAAAATAATTTTAACCAATCTATTTATTGAATTTGTACAAAAAATTTTAACCTGAAATTCTCCTAAGTGTAAGATGTCTACGGTTTAAATTTTTTACATTTTGGATTTTATGTAGTTGTCGAATGAGATTTATTTTAGAAAGTCCCACAAGCCGAAAATCTAACTTTCCGAAAGAAAATTTCTTTAATTTTGTGATAGGTTCTCTGAAGTATTAATGCTTTTAGTACAAGTTAGATTTCCACATTTTGAGAACTATTTGGGTAGAGTTTTAAAAATTTAAGGTCTTTGTAATGTTACGAGCCCCAGAGCCCCAAAGTTCAGGGAGTTACCACTTGGTATCAGGGCACGGTTTAGCTTCCTGTAGATTTGCGAAACCTAAACTTGATTACAAAATTTTAATAATTGTGTGTTAAATAAATTATCTTGTTACCATCATGGCTGCCATTGTCACAAATCACCAGACTTTGAGGTAAAGAAAGTTTTAAGAAATTTATGTTATGCTATGGTATTTGAAAATATTTATGGGTGATTGTTTCCATTTAAATCATGAGAATTTATATTTAAAGAAGTCACGTTCGAGAATATGATTGAGATATTTTTTTTAGTTTTGAGAACATAACTAAATTATGAAAGTCCATTTTAGTCCTCAAAAATGATATAAAAAACCCACCTATTTGGACTTTATATAATTGATTTGGTACAGATGGCACAGACTAAGAGGACATGTAGGAAGATGTGTTCAATGAGACCTCGTCAATATGAGATTGTGAGGCAATATGAGGAGTATCAGTGGAATTCTGCGCATGATGTGGGCCTGCACATTAGGGAGATGTCAGTAAGATGGAGAGAGATGAGGCAACTAGGACATATGGTCACTGGTTGTCGGGCCACCTGTCTCCTTATTGCTACCTTGCTAAAAAAATGGCTAGAGATGGCCGAATCATTTTACAATTATTTGTGGGAAGTTGCTATACCCATTTTGCCTCAGGAGATTGACTATGTAGCCTTTTGCACAGAGCTGACAACAAAGTGGAGCCGGCTCGAGATGATACGCTTGCATATCCTTAGGGCGAGAGAGTACCTACTGAGATGAACATTCATGAGGATGCACCCCTACTATTTCAAACGATGAATCAAAAGCTTCCAAGAAATCTAGGTTTCTAGTGCTAGGGAATTTTTTGGTAGATTTTATTAGGTTTAGATTATGCCGATGACAAGTAGGATTTCCTTTTGCTTTTCAGTTGATTAGTACCAAACATTCTTTCATTAATTGAATTTCCTATAAAGGACTTAATTAATAATAAAATTGATTATTTCCTAATTTTATTGTGCAATGTGTGATTTTGTGATTTTCCTAGAGATTACAAACCTATTCCATTTTTGTATAAAGGAATTGGCACCAATATCACACACGAGAGCAATTAGAGAATTGCAACAAGCAGTAGAAGAAATGAGATAGGTCTTAATGGCACAAGCTACTCCGGCTGTACTATTGGCCTCGATCGGATAAGATGTATCGACAATGCCACCCATCACAACACAAACTGCCCCTATACCATCCTCTGTTCCTGCATCAACCACTGCTCTAACTGTACTAATCAGTGAGTAGTTTCGTCCATACCGGCCTCCTAACTTCGATGGCGATGATGACCCTTTGGCAGCAGAGGAATGGCTTCACACAATTGAGAAGATCTTTCGGCACATTTCTTGTCCTGAAAATCAGAAGGTGTTGTATGCAAAATTTATGCTGGTTTGAGGAGCCGGCCATTGGTAGGAATCCACATCACGTACACGAACAAATGAAGAACAATGTAATATGACATAGACCCAATTCAAGACAAACTTGATTGAGAAATATTTTTCGCAAGCCCTTCACAACCATAAGGAGATAGAGTTTTTACAACTAATGCAGGGAGATAGGGACATCACTGATTATTAGAGAAAGTTTGAGGAATTATCCCATTATGCCCTGCATCTCGTAATTATAGAGCTCTTGAAAGCAAAATACTTTGAGAAAGGACGCCCCCTAAGATCAAACAAATAATGAGTTCGCACGAACTCACCATTTATTGAGAAATTGTAAAGAAGACCCAAACTGTATCATTCTTAAATTTTAAACTTCGAAGCCAGGGATTTTCTAATGATATCGAAAAAAGAAGTGGCATGATTAGGGTAAAGATAAGAGCTCTGGACAGTTCAGAAAGCAAAATAACGGGCGTGACAATTAGACAATCATTTTCCTCCATGCCCTAAGTGCATAAAATCTCATAGGGGTGAATGCTTGTTCGGCAAGAATGACTGTTACAAGTGTGGCCAGTTACGACACTATGCTTCACGGTGTCAGGCAATGCCAGTTAAAGATGCTGAAATGAGAAAAAAGGGAATACGAGAATTTTTGCTATGACACACATGATGAGGCCACCCAAGATCCAAACATAATTACAAGTATTTTATCTATTTATGGTATTCCTGTTTACGTTTTTATTGATTTCGGTGTGATGTATTCATTTATATCTGCTACATGCCTAGCCAATATCAACGTTTCATGTGAGAAAACTAGCAGTACACTTGAAGTTAGTATGCCATCGGGAGGAGTCACTGATACAAATAAGATTGCTAAAGTAGTGCAAATAGATTTTGACGGGCTAATCCTTAAGATAGATTTACATGTCATAGAATTAAAAGATTTTGACATTATTTTGAGTATAGATTGGTTAGGTAGCAATAGAGCTACAATTGTATGTTTTGAGAAGGAGGTGATCTTCAAAAGGCTAGGAGATGAAGAGTTTAGATTTTATGGTTCAAAGATTAAGGCATTCCTTCATCTTATCACGGCTATGTAAGCAGAAAGGTTATTGAGGAAGAAAACTTGTCGAGTATATCTTGTTAGCCTTACAGGCACACTATTAGAAGAGTTAACATTGAATAAAGTACCTGTTGTGCAAGAATACGCTGATATATTTCCTAATGACCTACTGGGTGCCTCAATTGATAGACAAGTGGAGTTTACAATAGATTTGATACCTGGAGTTGCAACGGTGTCTAAAGCTCCATATCGTATGACACTAAAAGAACTATAGAAGTTAAAAATGCAGTTGGAAGAACTTCTAAATAAATGTTTTATCAGACCTAGTGTGTCTCCATGGGGAGCTCCAGTACTTTTTATGAAAAAGAAAGATAGAACCACGAGAGTATGTCTATTGAGAGTTGAACAAGTTGACTATTAAGAATAAGTATCCTCTCCCAAGAATTAAAGATTTATTTAATCAATTGAATGCTGCAACCGTATTTTTAAAGATTGATTTGAGGTTAGGCTATCACCAACCAAATATCAAACCAGTGACACACCTAAAACAGCATTTAGAACTCGCTACCAACATTACGAGTTTATAATTATGCCATTTGGACTTACTAATGTCCTTGTTGTATTCATGGATTTGATGAATAGAATATTCCATGAGTATCTGCACAAGTACGTGATTGTGTTTCTTGATGACATACTGGTGTATTTAAGAGATTCTTAGTAGCATGAAAACTATTTGAGGACAATTTTAGGAACTTTATCTGTGTACCCAAGGATGAAGAAATAAGAAAGGAGATTATGACTGAGGTTCATTATTCTCCATATGCCTGCACGCCTGGGCTCTACAAAGATGTACAAAGACTTTCGTACTACCTTTTTGGTGGAGGAATATGAAATAAGTAATAGCTTTGTTTGTATCGAAGTGTATTGTTTGTTAGCAGGTGAAAGCATAGCATCAGAGACCATCAAGGCTATTAACTCTAATAGACATACTAGAATGTAAGTGGGAAAAAATCTCGATGGATTTTGTAGTAGGTATTCCTAGGTCGCGAAAGGTCATGATGCCATCTAGGTCATAGTAGACCGACCTTCATATGACTTTCAATCTGGAACAATTTGCACAATTATATGTCAGAGAAATCATTTGACTTCATAGGGGTATTAACGTCTATTGTTTTGGACATAGAACTAATATTCACTTCAAAATTTTGGATGAGTCTTCAGAAAGCTATGGGAACTAAGTTATTTTTCAGTATAGCATATCATCCTCAGATCGATGGACAATCAGAATGAACTATCCAAGTATTAGAAGATATGTTAAGGGCATATATACTATATTTGGATTGTAAATGGGATAACCATTTGCCGTTGGTGGAGTTTGCATGTAATATTGTTTTCAAGCTACTATCACTATGCCACCATTCGAGGCATTGTGTGGCCAAAGATGTCGTTCGCCAATATGTTGGGATGAGGTTGGCGAGAGGAAAATCCTGGGTCCAGAACTTATTGAGAAGACTGCGGAGGCTATAGATAAGATCAGAATGAGGATTAAGATAGCTCAAGATCGCTAAAAGAGTGAAACAGATAAAAAAAAGAACTAGAATTTGAGGTGGGAGAAAAAGTATTTTTCAAGGTCGCCTTGACAAAAGGGGTACTATAATTTGGAAAGAAATGAAAGTTGAAACCAAGATTTATTGGTCCATTTGAGATCCTGGAAAAGGTGGGAAATGTAGCATATCATTTGGCACTGTGAGCCATCGGCAATGCATGATGTATTTCATATTTCTATGTTGAAGAAGTATATCGACGAAGTATATCGATGACCCAAGTCACATGGTTAATGCTAAGTTGTTGGACGTGCGGAGTGATATGACTTATGAAGAAGCACTTGTAATAGTTTTAGAGAGGAAGGTACACATTTTGAGAAATTGATAAGTGCCATGAGTCAAAGTCCAATTGGGTAGACATGGGAAAGATGAGGCTACAAGGGAGAGAGAAGCATATGTTTTGGCCAAGTATCCAGACTTTATCAATTGAGTAAATTAAATTTTGAGGACGAAATTATTTTAAAGGGTGAGGATTGTAGTAACCGAAAATAAACTTTCACCAATTTCATCTCCACATATTTTGTTAATTTGAGATACCGAAGGACAAATTTAAAAATAAGTCTTTATGTCAAAATTTTAGCTTTCGGTCAAATAATCAAATATTCTTCTAGCGAGAAATTTCATATTGATATTGGGCTTGTTTTGAAGCTCATATTAAATGACGAATTTTGTACTCGAGAAAAAAGTTGTTTCGGATAAGCTAGGCCTAAGCTATGGTTGTTCAAAGGGAGTCCTATTTTAATTCAAGTTAATAAAGCAATTAAATCGTTTTGGTAACCACTAGATAAGTTGAGTTTGATAATTTCTAGCCAATTTACATTTATTGTTTCACTATTTGAAAATGAAAAGTAAAATTTTGTTATTGGAATTCAATCTTTATCCAAATGCAGCCAATTAGTTTTTTATGATAAATTTTGAATTGTTCCAGGAACCATTTGACTTAATCCCAGATTCTAGTTCATGTGTAGATTTCAATAAAATTAAGATGCTATTTTATAGTAATTAAAGCTAATTTATGTTGATTGGGTTGTTAGGGATCAAAAGGAGTCCTACTCCAATTGGACTTGAAATTCAAATTAGTGGGACTTTAGTTCCCATTTTTAATAGAAGACTGGGCATACCACATCTTCTTATTCACGCCATTTTAAAAAGAACCCATCAGTAATATCCGAGGCCAATTGATTCTCTTATGTTAGTCATTTTTAATATTCAATTACAAAGGAATTCAGTTCAACATGGGGACTTCCGCAACACCACGAGCTAAGGTAGGATCCCTACGCAAAATTGTTGCTACATGAATTTAATTTTTAATTAAGCATGTTATTTGTTATATTTGTATGAATTATATAAAATGCCTTTAGAGTTTTCTATTAAATTTTGATGAAAGAAAGGTTTATATATGTTTAAACTGATGGTCGTAGAAGCTCATTAGAACCTTAAATATATATGTTAAATTGATAGTCGCAGAGGTTCATCAGAACTTTAAGTAGATCGTTAGATCATTGATTTACTTATTTATGAAGGCAACATGTAAGAATTCATGATTAAATATATGATTATTATGTTCATATATCATGTATAGCCTATTAAGTATTTCTTTGAGATGCGCACTGCTATTTAACCCTTTTCAAAGTAATCGAAGATTCGATGGTGGTTTGGCATGTATGGCATGATTTTTAGAAGAATTATTTCTTATGTTTTAGATTGCCACTTTATGTTTAATAATCATTGGGTGTCCTTGAGATTGTAGATTGAATTCATGTTTTGAGACGGAAAGCTTTTAATGTTTGTGTGCTTTTTTATTTTTTATTTTATTTTTTTGGTTGAAGATTTCATAATTTTGTCATATTTTCAAAATTGTGTTGTGGTCAATAAATTTGGATTATTTTCAAATTTATATTTTCTTGAAGGTTTGAAGACCGAATGGATGATGACATTGTTTCATGGTTGATATAATATTTTTATGGTGGTTTATTTAGTTGATTTGAGTTACAACACTGGGATCTAAATATTTCCAATTTCTAGCTTAAGTTAAATTCACCTAGACCTAAATACTTGGAATTTTGAGGTCATTCAAGTTGGAAACAATAGTCATATGAGTTATCTATCTCAGCGAACTTTGGATGTGTAAAACTCAAGTTATGTATGTTTTCTTGAGAGCCGTTACAGAGTACCTGAGAACAAATAAATCCGGATTTTAAAATAATTTTGACCAGCTATCAATTGAATTTGTACATGAAATTTTAATCAGAAATTCTCCTAATTGTAAGATGTTTACAGTTTAAATTTTGAACATTTTGGATTTCATTTAGTTGTCGAATGAGATTTATTTTAGAAAGTCGCACAAGCTGAAAATCTAAACTTTCCGAAAGAAAATTTCTTTAATCTTGTGACAGGTTCTCTAAAGTCTTAATGCTTTTAGTACAAGTTAAATTTCCGCATTTTATGAACTATTTAGATAGAGTTTTACAAATTTAAGGTCTTTGTAATGTCACGAACCGGCGTTACATAGTGTATTTCAAAACAATTTAGTTTTATTTCTCTTTTTACTTGGGTACTTTACCTTTTGCTTGATATACATTTCTCACGGCTTCTACTGAATTGTGTGAAAATGCTACAATGTGTATTATCATATTGGAAAATCAGTTCATGGATATTTGATTTTTCTTATGACAAGAGCTCAAGTGTATACTAATCTTAGAATTTAGTACCTGTTGAAACAACCTATAAAACACATTGTACACTGTGATATTGTAGTAATATTTCAAATATATTTGTTAGGCAATTTGTTGTCAAACGATCTCCCAGGTAATGATTTAACCTCGGTTTTATTTATTATCAGTCAGCCTTGGCTATATGATTGAACTATATGTTGACACTATCATCGAGACAGTCCAACCCAATTTTCTACGGACCATTAGAAGCAACCTATTTTAATAGTGTTGCTCGTGGTCCGTCCCATTTATTTGGATGGCTATGATATCTAGCCCATTATCTTTGTGCTGAGCCTTTTTTGGACCACTAAGTTAACCTACCCTTACTTACCTTATTTGGTTACTCTTTTAGGCTATAATTCTTGGCTTCCCTATACCTCCAAGATGCAGTCTTCTCCATCTCTCTCTGTGACCTCTTCTCTGCTAATTCTCGGCCTCTTTCTCTCAAGCAACCAATGAGGTTTCTCTTGGGAATATTGTTCTCATCTTGGCCGACTCTTTGTGGGTATGAATAACAACCGTAGATGGGAAGAAGAAAAGAGAAAGTTGGGTGTGTCTTAATAGTGGTGGTGTCGACTTTCGTGGAAACTGAGCCTGGTATCACCTTGGGTATTGCTGGATTGTTGGCCTCACATCTGGTATCAAAGCCAAGGGCTAGATTTTCTATGAGAACTAGTCCAAAATCGAGAGAGAGAGAGAGACGCCATTCTTCAAACTGACCAAACTGAAATTCGTTAATTAGCTCAAACCATACCTTCGTTGGATAAATTGACCCAGGACCCATCATCAGCACGGTGAGGTACCTCCTGTGAGGCGGCGCGTGGAGGAGCTCCTACGTGGTTTTTTTGTGCCATTCCATTTATTTTGATTCCCTGAACGTACTAATGTGTTTAGTTCAGTGCTTCAGGTTGTGCAAAAAATTTGGACGATTTTGCCCCTGATTATAATCTGCATTTGTTGCTGAATGAACTGTTATATTTGCTAAATCTTTAGGGCGAATAGTGGTGGCCCTAAAGCAGCAAATTCACATCTCTCCATGTTACGAACTCAGACAGATCCGCTCTGGTAAATTGGCTAAAACCTTTAAATTTTCGCACTAGTAGATCATCGTGTGAGGTGATCATTAGGATTGGGGGTTGTCATTGCTTGACAACCATTGCTTGTGCTAGAAATAAGGGTTACGTGCTCTTGATATTTGATTGAGTACTTGTCTTTTAGTTAAATCAGTATTTAAGTCTTAGTGATATAATTGCCGTGAAACTAATTATCTATTAGACGTAGTTTTCTGTTGCATTGTTACTTGTGCTGCTTATTAATTTCGTTAGAATTACCGTGACCTTACCCATTTCAAACATTCCCTTAATCTAAGACTCTGAGTCTTACGAAATCCTGAAAATCTAGAACGGTGTATATTGTCTGAAACCCTAGGATTAGTTTGTGTGGTTTGATTGTGTTTTGTGTACTCTTTGACTATTGTGTAAAGATGAAAACTCACAACTTTGATTTGCAGATCTTTAATGGAAAGTTTGATTTTGCTATTTGGCAACAAATAATGAAGGGCATTTTAGTCCAACAAAAAGTTTCAAAGGCTATTGAAGGCCATTTTTCAACTGATTTTTCACACGAACAAAGAGAAGAAGCCGATGAGCTTGCTTATACCTCAATCATTTTACACTTGTCTGACGCCGTTTTAAGAAAGGTAGCTAAGCTGAAAACCACCAAAGAATTTTGGAAAAAATTAGAAAACTTATATTTGCTTAAATTTACACCTAATAAACTTTACTTGCTCGAATGCTTTTCAATTTTAAAATGGATCTTTCAAAGGATCTTGATGACAATTTAGACGTATTTAACAAGTTGGTGCAAGATATAGTTAATTGTGATGAGGTTGTGTTCGAAACTTATAAGGCTATAATTTTGCTCAATGCTATCCCTGATTCCTATAAGAAAGTTAAGAACGCCATTATGTATGGTAGAGATGCGTTGACACCTGAAATTGTCATAGAATCCCTTAGAAGTAAAGAAATAGAAATTAGGGTTGAAAAACACGATAAAAGGAGCGGCGAGTTACATATGATGCGGGGTCGAACTCAATTTAGGTAAAATAGTTATGATGGATATCAAATTGGTGGCGAGTCCAGTAGCAATGGATGGAAAAAGAAGAGCAAAGGTAGGTCTAGATCAAAATTTAGGACCAAGGTAAGAAAATGCTATGGTTGTGGAAACACAAGGCATTTTATAAAGAATTGTCATAAGGAGAAGGATAAGCTAAAGGTTAAGCAGAGAGATGAGGTCAATGTGTTATCATCTACTTTCGATATAGATGGTGGTGAGGTCTATATGATTACAAGTCCCGTTGCATACACTGCTGAATTAAATCTAACTGCTAATTCCGGCATGCATGATTGGATACTTGACTCTGGTACATCTTTTCATGTGACGTCTGAAAAGAATTGGTTTTATAACTTGCATGAATCTAATGTTGGGCATGTTGTGCTGTGTGATAACTTTGCCTATACTATTTGCTGGAATTGGTGACATAAACGTAAAATTTGACACAGGTTTTGTTTACACGTTAAAAGATGTTAGATATATTCTTGAATTGTCTAGGAATCTAGTTTTAGTAGGGAGACTTGAAAATGATGACTTCACTATAAAATTGAAAATGGTGTGCTAAAAATGATCAAGAGTGCTTTAATTTCCAATCAACCAGCCAAATTTCAGCCCATTCCGACACCGTCGCGACAAATGACGAAATTGCCCTTGGCGTGATTTTTGTTTCAAATCAGCCTGGCAAATTTCAACCTATTCTGACACCATCGGGAAAAACGACGAAATTACCCGTGGCACAGTTTTTGTTTCCAATTACCCACCAAATTTCAAACCATTCTG
Source organism: Olea europaea var. sylvestris (assembly GCF_002742605.1). Taxonomy (NCBI): domain Eukaryota; kingdom Viridiplantae; phylum Streptophyta; class Magnoliopsida; order Lamiales; family Oleaceae; genus Olea; species Olea europaea. The sequence goes on along the minus strand of NC_036253.1, from coordinate 18,296,204 downwards.
ACACCGTTTGGACAAATGACGAAATTGCCCCTGGCGCGATTTTTTTTCCAATCAACTTGCCAAGTTTCAGCCCATTCCGACACCGTCGCGACAAATGGCAAAATTGCCCTTGGCGCGATTTTTGTTTCAAATCAACCTGGCAAATTTCAACTGATTCCGACACCGTCGGGATAAATGACGAAATTGCCCGTGGTGCAGTTTTTGTTTCCAATCAACCCACCAAATTTCAACCCATTCCGACACCGTCTGGACAAATGATGAAATTGCCCATGGCGCGATTTTTTTTTCCAATCAACCTGCTAAGTTTCGGAGTGTTAAGCATCATAAAACTTCGTTCTCCATGAGTTTTAATAGAGCTAAAGGCATACTTGAATATGTGCATTCTGATCTGTGGGGTCCTGCAAATAATCAAACATCGGGTGGGAATAGGTATTTTTTGTCTATTATCGATGACTATACTAGGAAAGTGTTGGTCTATCTATTGGAAGTTAAATCTCAGACTTTTCATAATTTTAATAACTGGAAGAGACAAGTGGGAAACCAAACCGCAAGAAAATCAAATTTTTAAGGACAGATAACGGCCTAGAATTCTGCAATACGGAATTTGATAATATGTGTAAAGAAAACGGCATAACTAGACATAAGACCGTTCCTTACACTCCTCAGCAAAATGGGGTAGTAGAGAGGATGAATAGGACCATACTTGATAAAGTACGTTGTATGATGTTAAGTTTTGGTATTCCCAAGTCATTTTGGGGTGATGCTGTTATGACTGCTTGTTATTTGATTAATTTGACTCTTTCTACTGCATTGAATGGTGACACTTCGCATGAGAGATGGTCGGGTAAACTGAATGATTACTCTATGCTTAGAACTTTTGGCCGTACTGTTTTTTCTCATCAGGGTGAGGGAAAGATGGAACCTAGATCTAGGAAGTGTGTCTTTCTAGGATACCCCGAGGGTGTTAAGGGTTATAGGTTATGGGATAAAAGCCAAAAAGGGGTTAAGATCATCGTAAGTAGGGATGTCACGTTTAACTAGAATGAGATGCCGTGTATTAAAGGGAAAACCAAACTTGAGAGTGAAACTGAACCAGGTGAAGAGAGAGACCAATTTAAGGTGGAGTTAGGAAAACTCAGTAAACCTGCCCCTACTACTCCTAATGAAGTGGAGATTCAGGTTCAGGAACCTGAGATGGAGAATAGTAACGAAGTAGTGATAGAAGAGCACTATAAGGAAGAAAATCCTTTAACCAACTACAACTTAGTTAGGGATAGAGAGAGGAGACAAACGAGAGAACCTAGAAGGTTTGATTTTGAATTTGAATTAGCTTTCGCCTATGCTAGTTATGAAGAACTAGCTGATAAAGAGCCAAAAAACTTTGAAGAGGTGATAGGTAGTGATCAATCTAATGAGTGGCTTAAGGCAATGAGAGAAGAGACGAGTTCTCTAGAAAAGAATCATACTTGGGTGCTAGTACCTAGGCCTAAGAACAAATCGATCGTTGATTGCAAATGGGGTTTTAAGGTTAAAGAAGGTACTAGTAGCTCAAAACCCTTAAGGTTTAAAGCTAGGTCAGTAGCTAAAGGTCACACACAGAAGGAAGGCGTTGATTATAATGAGATTTTCTCACCAATTGTTAAATACACTACTATTAGTGTCATGCTTGCATTGGTTGCACACTTTAACTGGGAACTTGAACAACTTGATGTAAAAACTGCCTTTTTACATGGTGAGCTTGATGAAAAAATTTTCATGAATCAACCAAAAGGTTTTAATTATAAGTCAAAATTTGATTATGTGTTTTTCTGAGAAGATCTTTGTATGGGTTAAAACAATCTTCTAGACAGTGGTGCAAAAGGTTTGATTCCTTTGTACTCACTATAGGATTCTAAAGAAGTAAATTTAATCATTGCTTGTATTTTCAACACAATGAGACTGATGATAATTATCTATTTTTGTTGGTCTATGTGGACGATATGCTCTTGATTGGTTCTTCCTCTAAGTGGATAAATAACATAACAACAAAACTAAGTGGTGAATTTAACATAAAAGACCTAGGTAAGGCTAAGAGAATCCTTGGCATGGAAATAGAAAGAGATAGGTCAAATTCTATTTTATACTTGCATCGGTCTTCATACATATCTAAAGTATTGAATAAATTTAATATGAGTGATGGCAAACCTGTCACGTTGGCTCTTGCTAATCATTTTGTTTTATCAAAAGAACAATCTCCTTGCAATGAGCGTGAAGTAGAATATATGAGTAGAGCACCTTACTCTAATGTGATTGGTTCCATAATGTATTTAATGGTTTGCACTAGATCGGATTTAGGCTTTGCTGTTAGTACTCTCAATAGGTACATGGCTAATTTGGGCCCTGAATATTGAAAAGCACTAAAGTGGCTATTAAAGTACTTGAAGGGCACAAGTGACGTAGGTTTAAAGTTTAGTGCTAATAAAGAAGGTGTAAAATTAAGGGGTTTTGTAGATACTGATTATGCGAAAGATAGGGATGGAAGGAAATTGGCTTCGTCTTACGTGTTTACCTTATCTAATTTATGTGTTAGTTGGAAATCACAATTACAACACATTGTTGCACTATCCACTACAGAATCAGAATATATTGCCACCACTGAAGCTATTAAAGAAGCTCTATGGCTCAGAGGCCTACTCCATGAACTAAGTGTCTTGAATGATTATGTAGTAGTGTATTCTGATAGTCAGTCATTTATACATTTGTGCAAGAACCCTGTTTTTCACGAGCACACTAAACATATTGATGTTAGACTCCACTTCATTAGAGATATATTATCTCAAGAGGTGGTAAGACTTGAAAAGGTCCACACCCACTACAACCCTTCAGATATGGATACGAAGGTACTGCCACTGACAAAGTTTAGAAGTTGCAAGGAACTTCTAAACATTGGTACAGGTAAATGATTTTCAATTTTATTAGTTTTCTATTAGAGGTGTCACTAATGGGAGATATTTTCTTTTGCAGGTCCTTTGATACCAAGGTGAAAGCTGTTAGGCAATTTGTTGTCAAATAACCTCTCGAGTAATGATGTAACCTCAATTTTATTTATTATCAGTCGGCCTTGGCCATATGATTGAACTATATGTCAACACTATCATCGAGACAATCCAACCAAATTTTCTACAGATCATTAGAAGCAACCTATTTTAATAGTGTTGCTCGTGGTCTGTTCCATTTACTTGGATGGCTACAATATCTATTTGTAACCCATTATCTTTGTGCTGAGCCTTTTTTGGACCACTAAGTTAACCTACCCTAACTTACCTTATTTGGTCACTCTCTTAGGCTATAATTCTCGGCTCCCCTACGCCTCCAAGATGCAGTCTTCTCCATCTCTCTCTGTGACCTCTTCTCAAATATATATCATGTAATTCATCATTTTCTGCTTCAGTTACTTATGATGTGTCATAAATTATGGTTTAAATTTCTACTAAGGAAAAACAGATGGTTTATTAACACATGTAGTTCACATCTACCTAGCCAAATATTGTTTTGTTGAGGTGGGTGAAAAAACTTCAGCTAGTCTTTAACCATCAAACTATAGTAGAAAGTTGGAAATGGAGATGATATATGCTCGAAATGGAACGTGAAACTTTAATGACAATGTTTGCCTTATTCTGATCCGACTAGAGATGTAAATTCACATGCAATTCCTTATAATTCTTATCATTTTAAACAAATTTATATTGTTCGACAAAAATTTCAAAATCCTAGCAAGATAGATATATGAGATGTTGATAACTTTTCAGATAATTGTGACGTACGTGGCTTTGTCAAGAATTTTATTAAAGTCAGAGAAATGAAAGGAATCGTATGTTTTGCTAGTTTTTTATACATACTATCTGCCTTATCAAATTTATTGGACGTATATTTCTACTCTTTCCGTGTTGTCTTTAGAGTTTAAAGCATTCGTTTTGCCTTTAAAGAGGCCTACATTATAGACTTGCTTCACCTCTTGTTTGGGTAGAGAAGATGTTTGAAGATAAAATCCCACAAAACCAAAATCCAATATTATCTCTTACACTATATCACCCACAACACGTGCATTCACTAGCTTATGTACAAGAAATCTTTAGGCACTACTATTCATTGCATATCCAAAATAATGTAATAAATAATTTTGGGACCAAATTTAACCCTTTTAGGAGGTTGAATAACAAATTTTGCTAGACACCTCACAATTTTAAGAATTTGTAGGTAGCTCTCTATAATTTGTAGAGTAGTGTTGTTTGAATACGGCGACTATAGTAGTTGTCCTACATGACATCTTACACGTGATTGTTTTATTATTAAGGGGTATATGCAAAAATGTCCAATTTTACATATGTTAATTCAAAAATGTCCAATTTTGATAATCTTTGCAAAAATGGCCAAATTCTCTATTTTACCCTTAATGAAGGAATAAATAATTTCATATTGTACATGTCAAATCACAATTAATGCTAGATATAGAAATGTTGAGAACAACATTTAAAGTGTAGAGAAATATCATGTTCGGAATGAAATGTCATTCTAAACATTTAATATGTCGAGAACATTTAATATTATGATTTGATATGTGTACTTTTGAAATATAAACAGATTCAAATATCAAGAACGACATTTAAAATGTCGAGAAAATCATTTTAATTTAGCTTCTCATGGAAGCTACTTAGGGGTGCTTTCATCGAAATAATTGCAAAAATGGACATTGAAAAATTTTGGATATTTTTGCAAATGACTATGTCAAAATTGACATTTTTTGTAATTTCCTCTATTATTATTAATATGGAAATCTATTTCACAAATATAAATCTTCTTTAGTTCCATTATTCCAACTGTTTTTTTTGTATTCACGAATGAATCAACAAGAATTAGAAGGTTATTTGCCAGTTTTGTAAGCGTCATTTTAGATCTCTTTCAATACATTTTAGAATAAGTAGTAATTTATTAAATGTATTCTAATACATGCAAAAATCAAAATCCCTCAAAATGACTATCACGAGTTGTAACTTATCATTGCACGATCATTTTAAACTTTTAATTTAAAACACGCCTTTAGAGTTCGAAGACAATATGGCAAGTTGTTGAAGATATGTGGGAACAAAAGTCATACATATGTTGGTTTTACAAATTTGGGCTAATCCATATAGGTTTTCCTCGCAAAAACATACAAAAACAAAGCATGCTTGAATTCGTGTGTTAAATCACAAATCAGCATGCCATGATAAATGTATTTTGTACACTTATTTAAACCATATTACCAAGCCCTATATTGTCAAAGTATTAATTTCTATTTAAGTTGAGTTAATTTTCTTTTGTTTTTAGTTATGGACTCACTTTGAAGCAGTTGAAAAAAAAAAATAATAATCAACTGGCTATTGGATGCAATTTTTGGGATCAAATACTACCCTTTAGGAATTTAAGGATTGCACAATTAATTGAATTCAAGGATTAAAATGCATTCCTTGAAAGAATTAAAACCTTGAAGGTAATTAATGCATTGGAATTGAAATGGACCTCAACTTTAACTTTAACTTTAACTTGGACTTGGACTTAATTGGAATAAATCCAATCAATTTGCTGGCAATAGAAAAGAGACACAAGGAAAGTTGGCTAGACTTATTTTTTGTGTTTTATCCAAAGAATTTGACTTCAAATTGGACAACTACATTGGTGCCTGGGATAGAAACCAAGCTGGCGGCTGAAGGAGGACAAATGGGCTGCTTGTCGGAATTCTAATGGAAATAAAATACACGTTGGCGGCTGGAACCTATATATACATGCACAGACACATAAAACGAATGGGGGAGATCGCGGTTTTGGAGAGAAGACCAGAAATTGAAGGGAAAAAATTATACGCATACACGTGGAAAAAGGCAGAATAAAAACACAGATTAGCGGGCAAAAATTTTGTTCAATAATTCATCAGTAATTGTGCAAGAAATTTGGGAATTAATCACGTTTTGTTAATTTATCGATAATGTCATTCTACTTTTATTTGTTTCTTTACATTAACATGCTAGGCCAGATTACTTTTATGTTAGAATTACGAAGAAACTTATATCTTGAACTTTTAATTCTTGATTTTATTTATTTTTGACATTTAAAGCACATTTTCAATTATTGAATGATTGACAAGGATTTAATTTTCTTTACAATTATATAGGCAATAATTGTATGAGTTTTGTGACCTGTTTTACCTTCGAATGAGGAAATAAGATAGACAAAATGTCAATTGTCATTGAGAATAGGGAATAGAAATATATCACTATACTTTACGTAATTTTTAAATATTCATAAACTTTTAATGCATTTTTATATGCTCGTATCCGTTATAGAAATATAGTCAGTTCACATATAAAAATATATTTAATTCTACTCGAGAGAGAATGTTAAATAATTTAGGAATGCTGATATTCATAATTGAATCATGTTGTCAAATTTATTAGTTTCCGGATTAAAGAGAATTGATATAAAGGGATCCGTAATCCTAGTACGCTTTTCATCATCATATTTTTATAAAACTCATATTTAATTATAATGTTGCATTTATTTTAGTTAAGTTAGGCTTTGCATTCATAAGTAAATTATTTTATCTATATGAAAAATCACAAATTTCAATTGTTTAGTTAAGGCTAAGTTGATTTGAACTTGAACTAGCACAATCCCTTTAAGAACGATACTTGGACTCAAAATCTATTTTACTACTTATTAACGAATCGTACACTTATGATAATTTTAATTCGAAAGATATTTATTTTTGTGAACACACCACCCAATACAGTTTCCGACTGATTAAGCCAAATTAATGTGCTAAATTCACAAACATAGTAAAATATAGAAATATTATTGGACTCCTTCGGAGAGAGATTACTAGTAGAGTATGGAATATCTTTTTTCTTTAGCTAACAGTCGACAGAAATTTAAGTCGAAAATTTTAAGAAAACAACATTTTTTTTTCTTTTTTCATTTTTTACAGTGAAAACATCAGTTTTCATCTTCAATAAATTGCACAATTTTTATGCATTTTATAGCCATTGATAAATTCCATCAACTAGAGGTAGTTTCGAGGAATCCCATCAACATATGTAAGAAGAAGAGACATCATTATCTATCGATTGGACATTTCTCCAAACTGTACGTTCTCCAAAAACGCATGTGGAAGTAGTATTTTTGCTTTCTCTCGGTACATTATTACCATTATTGAAACTGATTTATTTTAAGTAAAGTAATCTATTAAATCACTCAACTCTTTTTTGAGTGCTATTTTCCCAATCAACGCCATTTTCTCTAGCTCCATTTTACATGGACCCCACAAACAGAAACAAATGAAAAATAAAAACGAAAAACTCATTGTTCATGCTATGCATCTAATTGTAAAATATCTTCACTATTCCTTTATACTTTTTGTGCAGGTTACATCGAGATTTTCCTATAAAAAGGCTTCTCCAAAGTATAATTCCACTCACAGCCAGAGATATTAGTGAAGGGAAAAAAGAAAACGAATGCGTATGCAAAGTTGTAACATGGCTACGAAGAACAGCAAGATAATGATTTTCGGGGCTACTGGTTATCTACTTATCTTGGTGTAAAAATGGTGAAAGCAAGCATTTCCATTGGCCAATGTCCCACTTATGCTTATGTTGGTCCAATTAAATCGATCAGTGCCAATTCTTCGAAACAATTAAGATTCTCAACAATTTCAAGTCCATGGGAGTAATCGTTTTCCAAATATTACCTCATATTTCTTAACAAATATGCTACTTGTACATAATGCGGTATTCATAACTGTACCAACCCTCCTCACATGGATTGGGACCCGCTTCGAGCATCACCCATTTCCTGAAGAGTTTATTTTCCAATAATCGACTATTTTCCAATATATAAGATTTGAATGTTATGCTAATATTATCCAATTAAATCTTTAAATTGGGAGACCTTGACGAGCACGGGAAAGTCGTTATGATGTAGAGATGGCAAATCAAACTGTCAAAATCGAAAATCGTGGTTAACCGAATGGAACGGAAAGAAAAAATCGAACTGATGGTGCAATGTGATGAATATGGTATTTAATTTTAATGACCCGATTTGGGACGAGGCGGGTATAGTATTTATAGGGATGTCAACGAGCCGAAACTCAAGGCTCGAGCTCGACTCGAGTAAAATGAGCGAGCTTTTTTCCGGGCCCGAACCAAAAAGCTCGACCAAAAAAATTAGGCTGACCAGCTCGGACCTTTTCGAGCCAAGCTGAACAAGCTCAATTTTAGTTTTTTTTAAAGTTAAATCAAGGCGGCCTCTGCTGCCTTATTCTACCTTTTAAATGTTATTGTTATTATTATTATTATTTAAATATAGGCCTGTGAGCTAGAGCTGGTGAGCCACGCAAGCTGGCTCGGGTTTTGCCTGGTAGCTCAAAATGGACTTGGTCCAAACCTCGGCTCAGTTCCCCCAAGCCTCGAGTCGGGCCGGCTCGGGCTTTTTCCTAGCGGAGCTATTGGCGGCCCAAGCCGACGAGTCCAATTACCATCTTTAGGTATTTACGTTGTTGAACTGCCTTGAACCTGTTACCCCTTTTTTTTTTTATTACAAGTACCTGTTAAAAAATTATTAATTGGGCAATTGGGATTTCCATTATTCTTTCTATGAATAAAGATTGAATTTGAATTGAGGTTGAAGTTTTATAGTTATTGAGTAGGAATCAAGTTCAATGCATAAGAGTCAAGGGGCAAAGATATTGTATAGTATTGTTATGTTGATAATATTGTTTGTTAAATTTGGATTTTGCATTTGGGAATTGGGATATTGTTTGCATTTTCATTTGGGATATTATTTGCTAAATTGACTTAGTATTTTTTTTTCATTGACTCTTTTTCATAAATTGGTTTTTTTTTTTTTTTTTTTTTTTTCCTTTTTTTTAAATTTTTTTTTTTTTTTTTTTTTTTTTTTTCAATTTGACGGATGGATCTATAAAGATAATTTATTTTCGTGGTCAGGGGCGGAGCCAACACCTGGAGAGGTAGCATATGCTGATTTCGTCGGAGTTGAATTTTCAGTGGAGTATGTAAAGCTGCCAGTGCCATTGACGGTTTTGAAGGAGGAGTCATCGAGGAAGACAAGCAAGAGAGGAAGAAGGTAAAACTTTAATTATATTTTAAAATTAATTTTTATTCTAATACAGATTGTGAAATTGTTGTTGCTGTTGTTGTTGTTTTTTCAATCGATGTCTCAACCTAGTTCTTGTAGTGGTACATTGAAAGCACAAACAACTCTCATGTATCATTTATTTTATATAATTTCGGATTGTATTGTACTTTAATTTGACATAAATATATGATTTTTACATTTTATTGTATTTACATATAGATGGAATAATTTAAATATCATTTAATTTGATATTAATAAATGACACGCTATGCGGTCGTTGATTGTTGACGGTCAATGATCAACAATCTGGGTTGAAGTCCTGGATTTTTCCTTGTTCGTGGTTATTAATTGTCCGAATCAAGTCGAACCGAACCGACTTACGTGGTTATGGTACAGTTATGGTATGACCAAAAAATTGGTGGTTCGGTGATGATTTTGGCCGAACCGACTCCAAACTGAACCGTTGCCAACCCTATTACGGTGCTGAAATCGGTAGATATTGTGATATCAACTCTTGCAATCCCTCAACATCTTGGACAACTCAAGATAATAAGTGCCATGAAAGGAGCAGGCAGTATAAAGATAACTGATTTCCCATGTTTGACATCCTTAAAATTTAAAAAATATTGTTTTCAATAGTATTTTTTGGAGAATGTGGCAATGTGTTGTTAAAATGCAGGAAATTTTTTTTGAATTTGCACATAGGATATTTTATTGTGTGAATATGCTGTTTAAAATGAGTTTGAAAAATAAATTAAGCCCCAATTTGATTCCCGTTCATTTTGAATCTTTTTTTTTTTTACAGGATCATATTCAATCACATATTCATTAAATAAGATGTTTTGTACGTAAATCCAAAACTTTTTCCCTAATTTTTAATAATTAATTTTCCTAAAACAGTGTCCAAAATTCTCTCTTCTTCTTCTTCTTCTTATTTATTTATTTATTTATATATATATACTTTTTAAATTTTTTATCATAGATTGGCCACCAAACATGGGCTGAAATTAAAGTAAAGGATGTCAGCTTAATATTTTTGGTCTTTCTCATAATAAAATTTTACTTTTCCGGCTATTTTAGGGTTCATAATATGGGATATTTATTAACTTAATTTGCTATTCTTGAACACCGGATGTTTGTACCTTTAGAACTTGGCAATGAAGTTGTTAAGAGTAAGTGTTATCTCCATTCCAAAAGATGCTGGACAACAAGAAGAAGATAAGAAGGGCAACTGAGGCTGTTGGAATACCATTTACATATGTGTCTGCAAATTCATTTGTTGCATACTTTGTTGATTACTTGCTCCATCCGTGTCAAAAATCTGAAAATGTTACTTTCTATGGAAGTAGTGAAATATAAGGTAAAATCATACGAGAAACTATCTTGTTCAAACATTTAAAACTATTAGAGACAGGACAAATTTATCAAATACTTCTCAAATCTTCAAACTCTATTTAATGTATAGTCCCTAGAGTAGCCCTTTGTGGTTTGTGTTAAGACAACTCTTCTATTATCTATCTCAACTATTTCAAACATATTCTTAGAATTTTGCAAAAAAAATCTAATGTTATGTGTTTGAATGAAAGGCTCATATATTTCTAGTACAATTTTTTTTCCCTTTCTGTTGGAAATAAAAATTATGGGAAGAAAGCCTAGAAAGAAAATTCAGAGATTTCTCAAAAAAATATTTGTATTCTACAACTTAGCTCTACAAAATGTCTCAAGCACAAGGCCTTTATAGGTAAAAAGGATCCCAAATACATTGTATAAACTTAAGAGACTAATTAATGACTTTTCCTACATACTATGAATAATAGGATATAAAGAACCATTTGGATACATGATTTAAATAAATACATAAATATTAAATAAACTAATTCATGTATCAAATTTAACTTTTCATCATTCATGAATCAAGTTTAATTTCCAACACCCCTTCTTAAACTTGATTCGCTTTTGATAACTCCAATCCGAGTACGCAATCTTGCAAAATCAGTATTCTTCAATGGTTTGGTGAAAATATTTGCTACTTGATCATTGGTCTTTACATAAGCAAGCTCAACTTCTTTGTTCTCGATGCACTCTCTAATGAAGTGAAATCTAGTATCTATATGCTTGCTTCGATCATGGAACATAGGATTTTTACCCAAAGCAATAGCTGACTCGTTATCAACATAAATTGGTGTAGCTTCGTTTAGGGGCATATGAAGCATCTCCAACAACTTCTATAGCCAAATGGCATGACAAACACATGATGCAGCAAAAACATATTCAGTTAAGTAGAAAGAGTCACAATTAATGGGTTGCTTTTTTTTTTTTTAACACCAAGTGAAATCGGTGTTACCCATGAAAAACAAAAATCCAGTGGTGCTTTTTCGATGATTAATATCACTAGCTCAATCACTATTACGATCACTACAAGCCATAATCAAGGGTACCTTTAATGTAGCAAAGTATCCTTTTAGCAATCTCCATGTGAGTTAAAGTTTGTGCCTCTATATAATGGCTAACAAGACCAACACTATAAAGAATATCGGGTCTTATACAAGTCAAATATCTCAAGCTTCCAACAAGCTATCTATCAAGAGATGGATCCACTTTCGTGCTCTCATCATATTTTGACATTTTTGTTCCACACCCAATTGGAGTACTCACCGGATTGTAATTTTGCATTTTGAACCTTTCAAGAACTTTCTTTGCATAAGATTCATGAAAAATAAAAACGTTATCTCCATTGTGTTTTACCTCAATTACGAGATAGTATGACATGAGCCCAATGTCAGTCATCTCAAATTCTTTAGCCATCATTTTCTTAAATTCATCAAACATGTTTTCATTGTAGTTGTGAAGATCAAGTCATCAACGTATAAGCACACAATCATAAAACCTCCAAATGCTTCCTTTTAATGTAAAGAACATACTTATATGGACATTTGGTGAATCCATGATCTTTAAAATACTTGTCAATCCAGCTATACAATGCTCTAGGAGCTTGTTTCAAGTCATATAGCTCCTTCTTCAACTTCAAAACTTCATCTTCTTGTTCCTTGACAACATAATCCATTGGTTGTTTAACATACACTTCTTCTTCAAGATATTCATTCAAGAAAATAGATTTGATATCCATTTGGTAAATTTTCCATTTATTTTGAGCTGCCAAGAAAATGATTAATCGAATGGTTTCCAAGGGAGTAACGGGGGTAAAGACCTTATCATAGTCAATGCCATGCTTTTGGCTATAGCCTTTGGCAACAAGTCTTGCCTTCTAGTTCCCGTGTATTGTTCCTTTTTATTGCTCGAATTTCCTCATCCATTACATGCCTCCATTTATTGTCTACTATTGCCTTTTCAAAGTTCAATGGCTCGGTATCAGCGAAGAGACAAAACAAAAATTTATCAAATACTTCTCAAATCTTCTGTTGCTTCTTGGCTAGAGTCTCCTTCTTGGAAAGGAAAAATCACGTATTCTTCATTTTTTGGAATATTCTAATCTCATGAGATTCCTTCGTCGGATTCTACATCTTTACTAATAACAATCTTCCCATTGCAAGGATATTAAAACTTGTAACCTTTGGAGTTTGAATCATAACCGATAAAAACAAACTTCTCACTTTTCTCATCAAGTTTTAATCTCTTCTCATCTAGTACATGAATAAAGGCAATACTACCAAAAACACTAGGTTTCTTACCACTCCAAGCTTCTCTCGAACATTCTTCAATGGGGAAAGATTAGACAAATACATTGCACATACAACAGCCTCAACCCAAAACTCCTTCTCCATACTCTTGCTTTTAAGCATACTACGAACCATGTTGAAAGCGGTTCTATTCTTCCATTCCACGACACCATTTTGTTGCAGTGATCTTGGAACTATGAGGAAGTGCCGAATTTTATTGGTATCACAAAAATTGTTAAACACCTTGGAAGTGAATTCTCCACCTCAATTGGTCCTTAATGCTTTAATGGAGTTGCCACTCTCATTTTCAACAAGAGCGTTGGATTTTTTGAATGCTCCAAAAACTTCATCTTTCATCTTCAAAAAATAAACCCAGGTCTTGCGAGAAAAATTATCAATAAATACTAAAAAATAATTTGCTTTACCATGAGATGGTGGTTTGATTGGCCCGCAAACATTCGCACGAACAAGTTGGAATGGCTTTGTTGCTCTTGAGGTAGATTCATTTAGAAAGTTTCTTCTAGTTTGCTTGCTAGCGAGTTGATTGGGATGATTGATTTTTGGCAGCCCGTTCACCATTTCTTCATTCATCAAGGTCTTCAAGCCATCAAAATTCAAATGGCCAAATCTTAAGTGCCAATGCCAAGAATTGTCTTCAAAACAAGCCTTTAGACACCTTGGATGATCAACAATAACATTGAGTAAAAACATTCTATTCTTTTCCATTGGTACCTTTGCAATCAGAATATGAGAAACTTCTTCAAGTGAATGTCATAGCTCATTTCAAGTAATTGTCCCAAACTCAAAATATTAGACTTCAAAGTAGGTACATAATAAATTTGAGAAATCAAAAGATAACTTCCATTTTTAGCACGAAGAAGAACATCACCTTTGCCTTTTATTAGAACTTTGGTTTCATCTCCAAAAACAATACTACCTTTCACCGACTCATTTATCGTTGAGAATAACTCCTTGTTGGCACTTAGGTAATTGGTGGCACATGTGTCAAGGTACCACGATTGTTTATCTTTTCTTCTTTGGTTCCCTACAACAACAACAATAATTATTCATCTTCCTTTGCTTCAACATAATTAATTCTCTCTTCATTATTGGTGGTGTCGCTCCTACATTCGGAAGCATAGTGATCAAATTTATGACAAGTGTAACATTGAATATTGGACTTGTTATACTTTCTTCCGCCACCTCTTTTGGAGCTATAGTTCCAACGGCCTCATCCTCTCAATTGATTGCTTGATCCTTTATTATTCCAATTTTGTTTTCCATCACTTCTTTCATTACCATGACCACGACCACAAATTTGACCTCTTCCTTTGAGATTGTCCTTGCTCTTTCTCTTGATCTCCTAAAGAGACCTTCACTTGGAGAACTTGAGCCATCTGTTCTCCTTTCTTCTTCAGTCTTTCTTCATATGCTAGCAAGAAACCCATGAGTTGATCATGGGTCATGGTATCCAAGTCATTAGACTTTTCAATGGCAATACTAACAAACTCAAGTTTTGAGTCAAACGATTTAAGAATTTTCTCAATGATAAGACTTTCTTCAATATTCTCCCCATAATGCTTCATATGATTGACAATGGAGGACACTCTAGTGAAATAGTCAAAAACAAATTCTGACTCTTTCATGTACAGAGATTCGAATTCCCCACGAAAGATTTGAAGGTGAACCTTCTTCACCTTTTCAATTCCCTTGAAATTGTTCTCGAGAATCTCCCAAACTTCCTTAGCTTTTGTTGAGAAAGCAACTTTCTCAAAATGGCTTCATCTAAGCCCATGTGAATAATAGAGAGAGCGTGTTGATCTAACTTGCGGTACCTTTGCAAGTCATTCCTTTGAGCTTGACTTAAAGCTCCTTCATTCTCTAGTTCATCATAGCCTTTCTCTACAACTTCCATGTCTCTTGTGAGCCGAGCAACACCTTTATGTGTATGCTCCAATGTCCAAAATTTTCCTTTGTTAGTTTGGAAACAATGAGAGGAAATGAACTATTCATCTTTTGAAATGGCTCTGATACCACTTTGTTGTAAATAAAAATTATGGGATGGGATGAAATGCTAGAGAGAAAATTCAGAGATTTCTCAAAAAATATTTGTATCATATGGCTTGACTCTATAAAATGTCTCAAGCAAAATGCCTTTTATAGGTACAAAGGATCCCAAATATATTGTTTAAACTTAAAAGACTAATTAATGACTTTTCCTACATACTATGAATAATAGGATACAAAGAACTATTTGGATACATGATTTAAATAAGTACATGAATATTAAGTAAACTCATTCATGTAACAAATTTAATTTTCCATCATTCATGAATCAAGTTTAATTTCCAACACTTTCCAATAATTTTCAGACAATAATATATTATAGTATGGAAAGTTAAACATATATATATTTTTTAAATTTTGTGATACTGAAGAGTTTCTTTTAAGCCACGGAACTAATTTACTGAAAAAAGAAAAGATAAATATGAAGTGCATAGGATGATGACAAAGGACGAAACTCCAAATGTCAATATATTGCTATAATTAGGGTGTGATCCAAATTTTATTTGGAAGACTATTTGGAAATTCTATTTGAAGTTTAGTAGGGAATTTTAGTAGAAATTTATTTGGATATTTAAGTTGGAATTCAACTGGGAGTTAGTTGATTTTGTGTCGATTTTGAAAAAGACATGAAAGAGTCCAAGTTGCAAAAAGAGAAGAAGAAATCATGCAAGAAGACTGAAACGACAAACTAGCACTCACTTTATACCTTGATCTCGGTTGAGTGCTTAGAACAACAGCTTCAGCGCCCGCTATTTTCGAGGAGGCTGCTCCAGCTGACGACCATCGCTGTACAACCGTGACGATTGTAACTCGAGCGACGGTCTTAACTAGATTTGAACAGTTCTCGATGTTGTCAAGTTGTTTAAATTCTATTTGATTCCAAACACTCCATTATTATATAGATTTGTTATAGTTGAACATCACATGTTAGGCTTTTCTTTGCACTACATCTATGAGGAGTAAACCTCTAGAAAATTAATCTTTACATTCAGCATAACAATTGATAATCCTCCATTATTGATATTAATAAATTATTCTTTTCTGCCCACAGATTTTTTTTTCATGTAAATTTTATGTTCTTGTTTGATCTTCACATTGCCATCTTATTCTCGTTCCTTTATTTAACTAACAAGTGATATCAAAGAGAGATTCGATCAACTCAGTTCAAGGTTTGATTTTGTTCTGGCAACTATGAAGTATGATATTTTGCTTTGGGAACGCAACACTAGATTTTCACTTTGGCAAGTAAAGATGCAAGGAGTGCTTGCTCAAATGGATATGGATGATACTTTGTTGGGATTGACAAAATGCCCTCAACTTGGACATTAGAAGAAAGACAACATAAGGATTGAAAGACCCTATCACAGATATATCTTTATCTTTCAAATCATATTTTTCAGGATTTTTTATAAGAGAAAATCATTGCTTCATAAAATCTTATAATTGAAGGTGCATCACTGAAAAGATCATTTAGTTGTTTTTTATAAGAAAAAGAGTCATGATTTGGAGACTTTGGAGGTCAAGTATGATGAAAAAGATTTAGGATTGACTTTATTGTGTTTTCTACTCGCTTCATAAATTTCATTTAGAGAATCGATCTTAGAGCTGAAGTATGATGAAAAAGATTTAGGATTGATATTATTGTGTTTGTTGCTCGCCTCATAAATTTCATTTAAAGAATCGATCTTATAGTAATACGCTCACTATTGAAAAAGCATATGATTCACAATTTTTAAAGGAGAAGATGAAACACCTTATTGGATCCGAGGCTAATAGAGATGACCTTGTTGTTCATAGTGATTGTGTGAGGGACAGATTAATGTCTAATTACAGTAATAAAGTCTCTAGTTATTGCAAGAAAATGAAACACATTAAGAAGGATTATTATAAGTTGCAGAATAAGGATAAATCAGTTGCTACAAATCAAAAAGAAAAATAACAAAAAACTTTACGTGAAGCTAGTATTGCAGAAGATTGCTACAATGATGGAAAACATTTGGTTATTTCTTACGGCGACTCCAAATCTACGAGGATGGAATTCTTGATACAACTTTGACTTTCATATGTATCCTAATCAAGATTTATTTTCAACATATGAAACAGTTTTCAAAGGTGTTGTGGTCATGGAAAAAATACACCTTGTAGGATTACTGGTATTGGAAGGATCAAAATTAAGATGTTTAATGGGATTGTCAAGCACTTGATGCTACAAGACATGTTACGAATTTGAAGATTTCTCCTTGAGTACTCTTGATTCAAAAGGATACAGATATATTGGTGAAGGTGGAGTCCTGAAAGTAAGTAAACATGTCCATGATATGATGAAGGGAAAAGGTTCCAATTATATGTCTTGTAGGACTCTACAGAATCTTTGGATACCAATCAGCAAAAATTAGGCACTCAGGTGGATTTTAAGTTTGGTACAATACTGTTGAAATTTAGTATAGGGTCTATATTAAAGAATAAATCTAAGTCGAGTTTAGAAGCTATGGATAATGCCGCTTTGCCGCCATCGCCACCACCATCAGTGGTGTCACAGTATTCAGTTGGGAGAGACAGACCTAGAAAAGATATTAGGTCTCCAAAAAGGTACAAGGAAGCTAATTTAGTTTCTTATGTTTTAAATGTAGTTGAAGGTATTGAGTCTAACAAAGAACCTCTACATAAGCATTTAGTTGTTTTGATTTTGTTATAGGGCATGTTTTTATGGAAGATGTGGAGAATTTGTTGTTGAAGAGATAAATTTTATTATTATTTCTGTGAAATTTGTTTCCAGGTAGAGAATTTTTGAAATTTTGTTGATTGTAGTGAAACATATCAAGGTTCAGTTTGTTAGAATCAGGGTGTGACCCAAATTCTATTTGGAAGGCTATCTGAAAATCCCATTTGAAATCAAGTTGGGAATTCTAGTTGAAATCTATTTGGGAATTCAAATTAGAATTCAGAATAGGAGCTTCAACGCTTGCTATTCACGAGAAGGCTACTTGAGCAGTTGGCCACCTCCGTACGCTTTTTATCATCATATTTTTATAAAACTCGCATTTAATTATAATCTTGCATTTATTTTAATTAAGTTAGGTTTTGCATTCATAAATAGATTATTTTATCTATTCGAAAAATCATAAATTTCAGTTGTTTGGTTAAGGCTAAGTTGATTTGAACTTGAACTAGCAAAATCCCTTTGGGAACGATATTTGGACTCAAAATTCATTTTACTACTTGTTAACGAACTGTACACATTTGGTAATTTTAAGGGTAATTGGCACAAAACGTCCATATCTTTGAAGTTTACTGTGGAAAACGTCTTTACCTTTCATTTTTTGACATTTTTGTCCTTACCTTTAACCTTTCTTTGCACCGAACGTCATTTTCATTAATTTTTAACGTAGAATGACCAACATACCCTCTTATTTAAATAAAACAAAAAAGAAAAGAAAAGAAAAAGAAAAATAAATTGCAACTGTAGGCCCAAACTTTTAAAAGTGCAAATAACCCCCAAATTATTTTGTGGGTAAGAAATTGTTTCAAAAATATACCTTGGGATACTGAATTTTTGAGCAACTTCATGAGTCCGAGCTAGAGGATTACTGTGAATCATGCAATCAGGTTTTCCTTCTAATTCTCCAATCAATTTTTCAAGTTGGGTTAGCGGTAATTCACAGGCCAGAAAAAGCTGATTTACTAATTGAGAAGTGATTGTACCCATATTTTCACATTCCTCAGGCAGTCGAGCTTCTTGACATGGAAATTTCAGGGAAATCATTTTAATTGCTAAACCACAGCATCGTTTTTATATTGCGACTTATCTATCTTCAATTAGACACTTTCTTTTCCAATTTAATGTAAAATTGTGGACTGTTTTCACTTCGCTGTTGCAGAGAAATGAGGAACACTCTTATTAAACGTGGTCTAACCCACCTATTGAACCGGCTTCTCTCATCTCCAATCCCGATCACCCACTGGTCTGGATGATTCCTTCAAACCTTAGCCTACGAAGAGTTGCAATCTCCTTCAGAAAAAAATGTCACAATTTCACAACATTTATACTCCACGGCCTCCTCAGCTCCGGTTGAACTGGAGTTCCTTTTCCCGTTCCCTCGCTTCCACACTCTTGCCCGCCCGTATGTCCCCTCACTTCTTATAAATATAAATTCAGTATGCATATGATATCTATGATTCAGTGCATACACTGTGAAAGGTGGAATTTTTTTTAATGAATTTTGAATTTTTCATATTGGATTATGTGTAGAGTAAGGGATGGTGATGGTTTATTTTGCCCATATATCTCTGTTGTTTGATTTATTTGTTTATGGAAAAGTGTTTGGGGGTTGATGACAGTTGTTTGTGGTGTGAGCTCCGATGTTTTAGGCAGTTGGGTGATTGTTGTTGAGGTGGAGGTCGACAGTGGAGTAGGGGTGAAAGAAGGTGATGGTTTTTATCAAATTTGGACTCTTTTGCACTTTTCAAAAATTTGGGCCTATAGTTGCAATTTTCTTTTCTTTTTGTTTTGTATTAATAGGAGGGTATTTTGGTCATTTTAAGTTAAAAATTGGTGAAAAGAATGTTCAACGCAAAGAAAGATGAAAGGTAGGGGTAAAAATGTTAAAAAATGAAAGATGGGGACATTTTCCACAATAAACTTTAAATGTAGGGACGTTTTGTGCCAATTACCCTAATTTTAATTCGAAAAGATATTTTCGTGAACACACCACCAATACAGTCTCCGACTGATTAAGCCAAATTAATGTGCTAAATTTACGAAACATAGTAAAATATAGAAATATTATTGGACTCCTCTGGAGAGAGATTACCAGTAGAGCATGGAGTATCATTTTTCTTTATCTAACCGTCGAAATAATTTAAGTGGAAAATTAAAAAAAAAAAACAACAGTTTTTTTTTTTGTGGGTCAGTGAAAGCATCAGCTTTCATCTACGATTAATTGCATAATTTTAACGCATTTTATAGCCATTGATAAATTCCATCAACTAGAGGAAGTTTCGAGGAATCCCATCAACCTATGTAAGAAGAAGAGACGTCATTATCTATCAATTGGACATTCCTCCAAACTGTACGCTCTCCAAAAACGGATGCAGAAGCAGTGATTTGTACCTTCTCTTAGTACATTATTACCATTTTTTGAACCTTACTTATTTTAAGTAAAGTAATCAATTAAATCACTCAACTCTTTTTTGAGTGCTATTTTCCCAATCAACACCATTTTCCCTAGCTCCATTTTCCCTGGACCCCCACAAACAGAAACAAATGAAAAATTAAAACGAAAAACTCATTGTTCATGCTATGCATCTAATTTTCAAACATCTTCACTATCCCATTATACTTTTCGTGCAGGTTGCATCGAGATTTTCCTATAAAAAGGCTTCTTCAAAGTTTATTCCACTCACAGCAAGAGATAATTTAGTGAAGGGAAAAAAGAAAAAGAAGACGTACGCAAAGTTGTAACATGGCTACTAAGAACTGCAAGATAATGATTTTTGGTGCTACTGGTTATCTTGGTGTAAAAATGGTGAAAGCAAGCATTTCCATGGGCCATCACACTTATGCTTATGTTCGTCCAATTAAGTCCAACAGCGCCAATCCTTCTAAAATTGAGATTCTCAACAATTTAAAGTCCTTGGGAGTAATCGTTTTCCAAGTATTACCTCATATTTCTTAAAGAGTTTATTTAGACAAATAATCGACCATTTTCCAAGTTATCCGATTTGAATTTTATGCTAATATTATTCAGTTAAATCTTTAAACAGGGAGACCTTGACGAGCACGAGCAACTCGTTACGATGCTGAAACAGGTAGATATTGTGATATCTACTCTTGCAGTCCCTCAACATCTTGAACAACTCGAGATAATAAGTGCCATGAAAGAAGCAGGCAATATTAAGGTAATTGATTACCTCCTGTTTGACATCCTTAAAATTTAAAAAAACATTGTTTTCAATAGTATTTTTGGAGAATGTGTGGTTAAAAAGTAATAAGTTTTGGATTTACGTGTAGAATATTTTATTGTGTGAACGCATGGTTGAAAATGAGTTTAGGAATAAATTAAACCCCAGTTTGAATCCCTTTATTTTTAAACTTTTTTTTACAGGATCATTTTTAACCATATATTCACTAAATAAAATATTCTTTACGTAAATCCAAATTTTTTTCCGTACTTTTAATCGCCCATTCTCCTAAAACACTATATTCAAAACATATTTCTTTTTTTTTTTTTTTAGTACAAGTAAATAATTTTAAGTTTGATTCGTTGTAGAAAATTATACATAGGACAGAATGGAGTTCAACTAAAATTTGGTGCAGCAGTTTGCAGAGTGCTGATTTATTCTTTTTATATCACTTACTCAACAAAAGGATATAATTTCTAATTTTATAATATTTTTTTCCCGTAATTTTTTTTTTTTTTTTTTTTTTTTTTTTTTTTTTTTTTTTTTTTTTTTTTTTTTTTTTTTTTTTTTTTTTTTTTTTTTTTTTTTTTTTTTTTTTTTTTTTTTTTTTTTAATTTAAGAATGGCAGCCAAACATGGCCTAAATTAAAGTAAATGATGTCGAACAGGAGATTAATATTTCTAATCTTTTTCATAATAAAATTTTACTTTTTCGGCTTTTTTGGGTTCATAATATGGGATATTTATTAACTTAATTTGCTGTTCTTGAGAACCAGAGATTTGTACCTTCAGAATTTGGCAATGAAGTTGACAGGATAAGTGGATTACCACCATTCCAAAAGCTGCTGGACAATAAGAAGAAGATAAGAAGGGCAACTGAGGCAGCCGGAATACCATTTACATATGTGTCTGCAAATTCATTTGCGGCATACTTTGTTGATTACTTGCTCCATCCGTGTCAAATATCCGACCATGCTACTATCTACGGAAGTGGTGAAGCCAAAGGTAAAATCATACCAGAAACTATCTTGTTCAATGCTTAAAATTGTTAGAGACAAGACAAATTTATCAAATACTTCTCAATCTTCAAACTCTAATTAATATATGGTCCCTAGAGTAGCCCTTGTGTGGTTCGCGTTAAGGCAGCTCTTCTATTATATATCTCAACTACTTCAAACATAATCCTAGAATTTTGCAAAAAAATCTAACGTTACGTGTTTGAATGAAAGGCTCAGTATTTCCAGTACAATTTATTTTCGTTCTTTTGACAGTATGGAAAGTTAAACATAACCTTTTTTTTTTTTTTTGGCATTCCATGATACTGGAGAGTTTCTTTTAAGCAATGGAACCAATTTACTGAAAAAAAAGAAAAAGAAAAATATGAAGTGCATAGGATGAGGACAAAGGTCGAAACTCCAACTGTCAATATATTATTAGAATTATGGTGTGATCCAAATTTTATTTGGAAGACTATTTGGATATTCTATTTGAAGTTTAGTTGGGAATTTTAGTTGAAATACATTTGCATATTCAAGTTGGAATTCAATTTGGGAGTTCAATTGGGAGTTGGTTGATTTGT
This sequence comes from Olea europaea var. sylvestris, assembly GCF_002742605.1. NCBI lineage: Eukaryota > Viridiplantae > Streptophyta > Magnoliopsida > Lamiales > Oleaceae > Olea > Olea europaea. The sequence continues at coordinate 18,273,816 of NC_036253.1, read as the reverse complement.
GTCGGATTTGAAGAAAACTTGAAGGAGTCCAAGTTGCAAAAAGAGAGGAAGGAATCATGCAAGGAGGAAATGGCAAACTAGCACTCACTACATGCCTTGATCTCGCTGAGTGCTTAGAATAGGGGCTTCAGCGCTCGCTATTCATGAGGAGGCTGTTCCAGCGGTTGGCCACTGCTCTACAGTTGTGGTCACGATCACCGCTTGAGCGACAATCTTATTCAGATTTGAACATTTTTCGATGTTGGCAAGTGTTTTAAATTCCATTTTATTCATATCAAGGTCCAGTTTGTTAGAATAAAAGTGTGACCCGAATTCTATTTGGAAGACTACTTGAAAATTCTATTTGAAATCTAGTTGGGAATTCTAGTTGAAATCCATTTGAAAATTCAAGTTGGAATTCAGAATAGGATCTTCAGGGCTCGCTATTAGTGAGAAGACTGCTTGAGCGGCTGGCCACCGCTCAACAGCTATGAAGATCGCTGCCCTAGCAACGATATTCTCTGGATTTGCACAGTTCTCAATTTTCGTAGATTTTTTAAATCTTATTTTATTCCAAACACTCTATTGTATAAACTTGTTATAGTTAAACTCCCTACATCTTGAGCTCTTCTATGCACTATATATATGATTAGTAAATCTCTAGAAAAATCAATCCTTACATTTTATACTATAATTTGTAATTTTCCATTATTGATATTAATAAATTCTCTTCTTCTATCCATGGATCCTTTTCCTCATAAATCTTGTGTTCTTGTTTGATCTTTATATTAACATATTATTCTCCTTCTTTTATTTAACTAACATATATTCTTAGATGGGGTTGATATACCAAACCTCCAATTAAAGTACGACAAAACAAAAAATTAATATGAACCTAAACTTAATAGTCATGTTCTGGAATATATAAAATTTGAACACTTCGAGGCATCAATTTTCGTAACAATTAAACTTCTTGCTTTATAATAATTTTTATTTTTATTTATTTAGTTTTTTTCTGCCTTCTATATATTACAAAGAGAATATATCCGTGTTTTAATGGAAATTTCTTTTGTGCAGCGGTTTTGAACCATGAAGAAGATGTTGCAGCCTACACAGTGAAAGCAGCAACCGATCCAAGGGTTGCCAATCGAGTCATTATCTGCAGACCCTCAAAAAATATTTTTTCTCAACTGGATTTGGTTTCTTCATGGGAGAAAAAGACTGGACGAACAATGAAAAGGATTCATGTTCCGGAGGAAGATCTCATTAAGCTCTCCGAACGTAATAAGACTTTTACTCACTTTGTCAACATAATCATTAGCTTGATTTCGATGCTTTGCTTTTATCCTAAATGCTGATATATAGATCAGTGTTTCCTCTAATATATTGGCCTTCATAAAGAAAACATTTATCGAATAAATAGTATTAAAAATATTAAAAAAAATTTCTAAACTGGACAAAGCAAAAGGGTAATGATTATCATCATTTTGTGAATACACGATAATTTTCAAGATTATTTTTTCGGTGGCTGGGAGGGGTTGCTGAAAACAAAATTTGAATAAATTATCTTTTCTTTAACAACTTACATAAAAATTTATATGGGTTGGTTCTACAAGATATGGTTCTCTATTCAAGTTTTGCAGCCGCCTATTAATGAAAATTGTGCACGTCTCAAACATTTCATATATTGAGACTCTGAATTTTGTGTTTGCAGGCTTACCCTTCCCAGACAATGTTGCAGCGGCCATTCTTCACAATATATTCATTGCAGGAGATCAAGTTAGTTTTGATCTCACAGAGAAAGACTTGGAGGTCACTAGGCTTTACCCTGATTACAATTATACTAGTGTTGATGATCTTCTCCATCTTTGTCTTGTTAATCCACCCAAGGTCAAGTTGGCAACCTTTGCTTAAACAATGGTTAATCCCGAGATCTTTAGCATTTTTCTTATGTATGTATTGGTTTGACTGTTTCTTAGCTGATTTGAATTTGGTCTTCTCAGCTACTTCTCAGTTTTCTGCATACGGTCAGTGGTTGGTAGCAGATTCCTTTTGCTTCTTGACTTTGTGCAGTGTGCAAATTAAACTTCTTTTGAGTTCAGTGTATCAACTGGGAAGAGAAATTTCTTAGGACCACAAATGACTAAATTTAGGGGACCTTGAGGCCAGCTATTCGTCGTTTATGTGGAAATAGCTGGGTTCTGCTTAAAAGCACATGAAAATCGACTAAATATAGGGCCACTTGATCAAATAAATTGACTGTGGTTATTACTTTTGGCTCATTGTTTTTACTTTTCAAAAAAGTGCATGTCCAAATTACTTGACCAAAACACTTATAGTATACCTATTCAAAATTCTAATCGGACAATATTACATGTATATCAAGGCTTACATAATACTTTACATAATGTTGCGGCAGATTTTATTATTTGTCAATTTAAAATACAGTAACATTTTTATCCACTCTTTTCCCTCCATATCATTTGTGTCACTTTGTTTGACTGTTTTTCTGTACAAATAGCAAAATCCTATCTTAAAGCCAACTTATTGAACAACAATCACGTCAAATTATATTGATAAGTGTGTACATAGTAGAGGATTGGATTTATGACCTTTGAGTCCAAAAGCTCGTGATAGTTCCAAATATTACGATAATCCTACGATATTCACACTATGTTCACGTTCTAATGCTCATGGTGCTTGAGTATTACTCGACCAATTACGAATTTTCACACTTCAGGAACTTTAATACTAGAACGTGTATAGAAGATACATAATTGGGTCCTATTTATATTCTCTGTAGAGAGGCCCTTTAGAATCCTATTGGGAATCTCTAAGAGCATGTCTAATAAGACTCTTTATGTCAAAGAGAATATTTCTCAATATTTCTAGATAATTTCCAAAAATAAAGAATGGGACTTTTTATAGAAGCTCAACAATACTTTTTATATTATCTTTATTTTCCATTTTTTTTTCCAAGGAGCCAGAAATTATTGATCAGCATTTTGTCTCTTTAAAATTGGGTTCCGCATAAATAAAGTCTTGAAATAATAAATGACAATATTGAAACTTTTATATAAATGGGGATTTTGCTGTCTACATTTAAAATTGAAAATTCTGTTTTGTAATTGGTAATTTCATAAGGCAAAAATCATAATTCGTTAGAGTTGTATTAGGATTTAATTATATTGTAATCAAAGTCAACATAGTTTTATTGAGACCAAGTTATGGTAAGTATAATTTGGGGTTGATAGAGTCCAAAGAGAAGTCAAAGAAATTAAAGAAGGAGATCAAGATTTGAACTTGAAGAAGTTGATATAGAGTAGGACACATTTTGGCTAGCCTACCGCTTGGCCAACGCTCTAATGCTAAGGCGAAAAGTCAACAAAAAGTTGTCGCTAGCCTGGCGTTGGACCAGCGCTTGAGCGACGAGTGCGTCACTCGAGCGATATGTTATGAGGTAGAATCTTGTTTGCTTTAAAACACATGATTATTCATCCCTATTTCATCCCAAACATTTTTCCCTATAAGTACTAACCCCATGGATGTCCCATAGGTTGTTGAATCATATTTATTCCATAGAGATCAATTCTGATCCAAAGTATTCACTGATTCCAAAATTTAACCACCACATATTACTTGATCCATAAATTCTTCTAAAATATTTGTTTATCAAGCCATATTGTTCTGTATTAAACAACAAGATCAAGACACAGGAGGTCTTTTGCTCCAAAACACCTAATCCATCAAAGATAAATGATACCAGGAATCAGGAGTTGGTGTAGAAACATGCAATCCAAGAAGGGCTAAGGCAATATAAGAGGGTCAGGAGCTAGTGTGAGGAGCATGCAATTCAGGAGGACCAAGATGGTATTTCAGGAGTTGGAATCTAGTGTAAGAAGCACACAGTCTTGTAGATCAAGGGTGACTATAGGAAAAGAAGGTAAGAGGAGACTAAGGGTTAGTCGGGTAGGGATTATACTGTAAGTTGTTTGGTTTATAGTGGATTATTGACTAGTAAAGTGCTTGGAGTTTTTGATCCATTTCGAAGAGTTTTCTCTATGATCAATTTGGTGTTATTCATTGCTTTCTTATTTCAATCTATGATAATTCAATATAGGATAAATTAGATTGTTTGACTTAATTAATCTAAAAATGATTAATAAGTGATTTGTTGCTTTTATTTTGTAATTGCGCACGTAGATCTAAATAAATTAGCTAATTAGAACTTTCAAAAATGTCAAAATCTCTCTTTATTTTTATATTTAAATCTCAAGAGTTTGATACTTGCTCTCTAAAATAGAGGGAATATGGCTAATAAAGAGCTTATTTTCAAAAAGATCAATTAATCCCATCTAGATTAGTATTCTATATATTTGGCCTCCATTGACAATTTTATAAGCCATTTATAAAGAGAAATAGTAAGAGAAATGGTAGTGAAACCCACAAAATGTATGGATAATAAATTAGTGGTAATTATAAATATATGTTTGAAATTAATGTTTGATTCTAACTAAATTTATAAACCATTTATAACTTAATTGTAAAAACTTATGATTCCTTCTAAATCTTATGTGATAAGATTCACTTAGGATTCCTATATTTGGCCCGTGTGCTAATTTGAAGTTGGTTCGAAGTAATGAAATAATAAATAGGATTGCATTAGAGAAAGTTGCAAGTTTCAGGAGTGAAACTCAATAATTGCAAAGTTGGGAACTAAAATTACACTTTTAAAATTCACTGATGATCAATTTTGGATGATTATGTAGGTTCGGGGACCAAGATGGATTCTTATGAAAGTTGTATTCTAATGTTGAATTTTTGGATAAAAAAAGATAACAATCGGATGAAAAAACTGAAATGGTCCAAATCACAACAATACGGAATTTGAAGGACTAAATTGAACATTAAAAATGTAGAAACTACCAAAATTGATGAGATAAAAATTTTGAGGTCCACAATTTAAAGGACAAAAAGTTTAGGGGCTTCTTCTGCAATTTATTGTTCAAAGTAAAAATAAATAATAAAAATAAATAAATAAATGTACACCGCGAAAAAAATGGAAAATGTATGCATTGTTAAGCCTCAATTTTAAGGTCCAAAAATTGGCCAAATTAAGCGGGTGACAAACTCAGCTGCTGTTTGTTTCGATCGACCGCGACAGGAAAATCGTGGTTGACTGTAGTTGGGCATTTAGTGACCTATATGTTACAGTTTGATTTCTCATTTTCGTAAAAAAAAAAAATAATAATAATAAATTATAATAATAACAATTTTCATAATTTGGTCGGGTATTTTGCTGACTTTTTGAGGCGCGACTTCTGAGACTGTTTGATGCCTATGTAGAGATCTCATATAAGTCAAAACAGGGGAGATTGCAAAATAGAAAATTGGAGAAAATACAAATGAGAAAAGTAAAAAAGCTACTGTTTCCAAGATTTTTTGAGAAAAAAGGTGAATTTTTGGTGTAAGATCTTCGTTTTTTCTTGTTCTTCTCTTAAATCCAATGATGTACTCAAAATCTAGTATTTTTTTCTCCTATAAGGTGTAATTAAACCAAAAGATGGGACAAAGATGTAACCTAGTTTTGAGCCTTAAAATTATAATGTTTTGATGCTAAATTGATGTTTGTGTATTACTCTTACTTATTTTCTTCATGTCTTGAATTATTTGGTCATTAATTCATAGATTTGTGAACTCACGAGGGAGGTGAGTTATTTATTTAGACAATTTAGAACGAGTCAGAATTTAGGTAGAATCCTAAGTTATCGATTTTCAAACTTCTCAATTATTTTCTTAGATTAATAGGTTTGAGGATCGTAATTAGTATCAGTTTTAATTGTTCTTACTCGAATAGAAAATCAATTGTTAGAAAGGTAGCCTTGGTGAGGACGATAATCTATACTCCTAGGTCCACATTACTAATTGTTAACTAACTTGTACACTTGTAATGAAACCACAAGAAGTTCTTAGCATGATAAGTGTGTGTTACAATCTTATTTGTGAAACCACGAAAATACTTTTTATATTATCTTTATTTTGGTTGTCAACAATCTCGTCTAATTACGAATTTTGTCGAACGTTGATTGCAATTTTAATTAGTTAGATATTTCGAAAATGGAAAAGATTATTAGGCTAGGCCAAAGTGTGCAGTTTTACAAGATTGAGAGCTTGTTGCGTAATTCTATAATACGAAATCATACGAGAAAGTCAAACCTGAACAACAGTGTCGTTGGCAATGGTACGCATATAAGAATTTAATATTTTTTGCTTAGTGTTTGAAGATGAAATTAAAGAATTAAATCTTTAAATCCGATTGACATTTTGCCAACTGATCTTCAAATGAATATAGTGGATGGAATACTTGTTCGGGATATTGTGTGCGCTTGCAAGATACAATTGAAACTTAAGAAATCAATAAATTAAAGTAAAATTTACTTGGAAGAAAATGAAAGTTGCAAAAAATTCAATAATGAAAAGAAGAATGCAAAACTCGAGGTAAGTGTTCAACTCTTGGTTTTTAAAACAAATTTGTCCTGTAACGATGCTAACAGAGTCTTGGCAATAGTATCCTAAAATACAAGAGACTCTCATTACAATAGAAACACTTCAAACTCCAAGGAATCAACGAGCTCGAAAATGGAACGAACATTCTACCATTTGAATGATTTTAATGCAAGAAAACAATATTTTGGAAGTCTTTTTATGCCAGAGAATCAAAGAGAATGATAGGCAATAAATTTAGATCACCAAGTGTGTCCAATTTATAAAAGTTGAGGAGTTGTGGCCCGAGAGACACACCCCAAAATTCAGTATGTTTTATGAAGGGATGCAGCCCTTCAGGCTGTTTGTTAACCGTCCGATCATGCACTTAAGCGCCCAAAGCAGACCCACCACTTGCTAGCCACCAGGCAGTTGCTCGAGTGATGGTTTTATATAGTCAAATTTCTATTTTTTCCTCCTTTGGACTACAATTTCTCATATATCCAGAATTGATTTTTAGATTCTAAATATACTATGATTATCTATTCAATGAGTAAAACAAGTTAGTCTATTCATATGCATGATTTGACCGTCAAAACCTACCTTAATATTTGGTCGACATTGATACAAAATCAACTTTTGTTTATTTTTCTTAACCAAATTCCAACAAATCTGCCACGTGAATGAAAATTAATAGATATGAAAATGATAATGCAAACATAAGTAGAGAGACAAGTGAAAAGACATCTCATCAAGAGAGGTAGCTCTAGATTTGAACGTGCCTTAGTGAATACTATCGATTTACTAGGCTAATTAATGAACATGATGTCGTGAACTATTCAGTAATTGTAAACCAATACAATAATGCTAACATGACTTCTTCCCTAAACCATTTTGGTTCTCATAATTGTGTTCATTTTGGCCCCGAACGACTATTGAGTTTCATAAGTGTTTTAAAGAATTTCAACCTCAAAATTCTCATAAAAGTAGCCCCAGTTCACATTTACATGATGACTTCCTATTGAGAATATTTAGCAATACTCCGCTTGATTTAATCAAGTTATCGGAATTATTAAAAGCGTAACTTAACCTTTTAACATTCTGCATAAAGCACTTTGATTATTATAAGAATGAGAATGAATTATTTCTTAAGTGTTTTATGGATTTTTTTATAACTTAGTTGTCCCACTGAACTAAGACTTTGGATTCTTCAGCCAACAATTTTGAGTTACCATTATAAAGACTCTTACATAATAGACTTTTATCCTATTCCCTTCGATAGGCAATATATTTGATCTCTTGACAAGCCTTTCGTAAGCGGATCCATGATATTTTCTTTTGATTTCACATAATCAGTAGAAATTATACCATTTAAGATCAATTGCTTAATTGTATTCTACCTCACCATTATACATAATGTTTTGTGCCCTTTCAATCACCAATTGACTATTACAATGTATGCCTATAGTAGGTATCGGCTTAAACTAACATAGAAAGTCCTCCATAAAGTTATAAAGCCATTCTGCTTCTTTACGGACTTTGTCTAAAGCAATAAACTCCAATTCTATTTTTGATCGAGCTATATAAGTTTGTTTTGCAGACTTCCAAGACACAACATGCCACCGATGGTAAAAATATAACTAGTAGACTTGGAATCCTTTGTATCGGATATCCAATTCACATTACAATATCCCTCCAAAACAGTGAGATAGTTTGTAAAATGTAATCCAAAGTTTAAGGCGTATTTTAGATATCTAAGAACCCTATTCAATGCCTTCCAAGATCATTGCTTGGAATATATATGAATCTACTACGTTTATTTACAGTATATGCTGTATCCAATCGAGTGTAATTTATAATATACATTAGATTTCCTATAACCTATGAATACTTTAGTTGAGATACCGACTAACCCTTATTTTGGAATAAATGTTGACTTAAAATCAATATGGATTTTTTACAGGACTTTCCTCATATAAATTAAACCTTTTAAATACCCTCTCAATGTAATAAGATTGGGAAAGTACAATTCCATCATATGTCCTAGAGATCTAAATCCCTAATATTACATCTGTCACACCCATATCTTTCATGTCAAAATATTTCGTTATTTTCTTTGTGTACATCATGTATCGTGACTGTTACTATAATTAATATGCCATCAACGTAGAGACACACAATTACATAGGACTTAGTTGTATGTTTTATGTAAACACATTTATCACACTCGTTAATTGTAAAACCATTTGACAACATAATTTTGTCTAACTTTTGGTGCCATTGATTTGGAGTTTGCTTCAACTCATACATGGACTTAACGTGTTTACATACTTTTCCTTCTTGGTTAGGAACGATAAACCATTTAGGTTGCTCAATGTATAATTTTTCATCTAATTCACCATTCAAAAATGTCGTTTTCACGTCTATTTGATGAATCTCTAGGTTTTGTAATGCATCAATTGCAATCAACAAACTTATCAAAGTAATTCTAGTCATATGTGAGTAAGTATCATAGAAGTCAAGTCCTTATTTTTGCCTATAACATTTGCAACCAATGTAGCATTGTATTTGTCAATGGATCCATTTGATTTCAACTTGTTCTTGAAAATCTATTACACACTAAATGCTCATTTCCAGGTGATACTCAACCAATTCCTAAATATGGTTTTCCATTACATATTCTATCTTTCTATTAATAGCATATTTTCAATGCAGTGCTAACAAAATAGACATTGCTAATGCACCTTGGTTCTTTATCAATTAGAGGAGTGCCATACATGTTAAAAAATTAGGACCATATGAAGTTGATGTTCTAAGCCCCACCCTACCCAACATCCTCTGATTCAACACTCTGAAAGTGATCAAAATACCTAGACAACATACTCACAACATTCTTTGAGTTTGATTTCAAAAACTTTGCTAACAAAGCTGTCAAGCTGACTTTAACTTGGCAGAGGCTCTTCTTGATCTTTGTCTCCACTAAGTGACAAAAAATTTCACCAGTATCTATCCTTCCACTGTAGTTAATGTTATAAATACGATCGCGCAAGATAATGACAATAATGAAATAAACACAAAAGTAATAACACGGAGATTTTATGTGGAAATCCAATTCAAGACAAAACCACAGGTAGAGGAGATGAAATTCACTATAATCAATATGAATGTATTTACAATATCAAGATCTCAATACACTCAATTGAAATCTAAAACTCTCAATATGTTGTATAATTGTTCTCTCACAATCTCTTGAAGTTATGTTAACAATACATGACGAGTTGTATATACAGGAAAATCAAGAGACCAAGTTGTAGATGAATAGAAGTCCAAAATGCGTTAAAACACAAAATTTGGAACTACCCAGATATCACGAGCAAAAGTGAGTGACGTCGATGTCACTTGAGAACAAGTCAGTGAGAAGCGAGCGATTGGTTTTTTGCTCCAAATGCTCGAGCATCTAGCTAGTGAAATTACGGCAATTTTTTTTGTCTCCCGATCCATATTTATGTTATTCAAGATCAATCCAATTATGACTCCTATACCCACAAGAATTTGTGTCAAACCACAAGAAATCTCCACCTTGAACCAAATTCCAACACAGGAAATTCCCAAAATACATATCTCCAAGTAAACATCACTCCACCTCTTCCACACAAGCCCCAATGAACTAAATCAATGACAAACACCAATTAAATTCAGGCAATACTTAAACTTAGCAGTGGGAAATGGTTTTGTCATCATATCAGTAGGATTCTCCTTGGTGTCAATCTTGCTCACTACAATATCACCATGAGCAATCATTTCACGTACAAAATGGTAACTTATATTAATGTGCTTAGTCCTCTCATAGAACATCTGATCTTTAGTAAAAAAAGATTGCACTCTGACTATCACAATACAATGTAGATATTTGTAAGTCTATTGATTTCACCAATTAATCCTCTTAACCACATAGCCTCCTTACATGCCTCTGCAATGACTATGTACTCTGTCTCTGTTGTAGACAAAGTTACTGTATTTTGTGAAGTAGCTTTCCAGTGATAGCATAGCCTCTAAGGGTAAACACATACCCTGTAAGTGATCTCCTTTTATCAAGATCCCCGCATAGTTTGAATTCACATATCTAATAACTCCATCTGAATTTCTTTCAAAATGCAAACAAGCATTAATAGAGCCTTTCAAGTATCTAAGGATCCATTGCACTGCTTTTCAATGTTCCTTCCCAGGTTTGTCATCTATTTACTGACTCCATTGACTGCATGTGTCAAATTAAGTCTTGTACAAACCATAGTATACATTAATGAACCAACTACATTGGAATAAGGAACCCTAGACATATAATCAATGCTTTATCTAACTAAACGGATGATAGTTTAAAATGGGTAGCCAAGGGTATGCTGACAACCTTAGCATCCATCATATTGAACTTTTAAAGCACATTTTTAATGTACCCCTTCTGACTCAAATACAATATGCTAATTTTTCTGTCCTTCAAGATTTTCTTTCCAAGGATCTTCTTTACTGTACCTAAATCTTTCATCTCAAACTCCTTGCCAAACCAAGACTTAACTTTTCTAACCTCTGTTTTATCTTTGGCTGCTATAAGCATATCATCAACGTACATTAACAAGTATGTAATCGATTCACTATGTGCCTTCCTGAAGTATACACAACTATCATAATTATATTTGACAAAATCATGAGTAGTCATGAATGAATCGAACCACTTATACCGCTGCCTAGCTCGGTGACTACTTTAGTCCATACAAGGACTTCTTCAACAAACACACAGTCTTCTTTTTCATAAATTATGAATCCCTCAGGCTGTTGTATGTAGATGTTCTCTTCAAGCACTCTATGCAAAAATATTGTCTTAACTTCTATTTGTTCAAACTCCAAATTATTCTTCGCCACTATCCAAAGTAAAGCCAGAATTGAACTGTGATTTACAGTCAGAACACATCTGTGAACTCAACATTGGAATCTGACTGTTATAAAAGTCCGAGAAATAAAATGAAATTAGACTATTATTTTGTGATAATCTAGCACCATGAGCCTAACTCATTTAAGAAACGGACTATGAAACCTCAACTCATTTAAGATTATGAAATCTCAAGCCATAAGTTAATTAAAAGTCCAACAATTTAAGAGATTAAGTTTAAGTAAATTTGATTACAAAGATTTAATGAATAACTAGATTGTCTCAATGGTCATCTACATGGTATTTTATAAAGATAACCCAGCTTCGAATCAGCATATAGATGTTTTTATAAAATTTTTTATATGAATTTTTTTTATGGCTTAGAAACTATTCAAATTCTTAGCTAAAAATCAAATTTAACAAATTTAATGATAATACAAGTCCCCCATTTAATTTTTCGTTAAAAATGTAGGTTACAAAAAGAGGAATGTCACTTTTTTACTACACCCCTCCTCAAATCCGAATTTACTCTTATTTTCTCTCAAAAAAAAATATATATCATGTCAAGTTAGCTTAAGGGAATAATAAGGGTGAGAAGAAGAAAGACTTTCTCCACATTTTATTCTTTTATATCCAAGAATATTCAAGGTAGGTAGAGGTTTAAGTGTTTATTTCATTTTTAAATTATGATTTTTCAATAAATGTTTGAATGAAATGATACCTCAGGGTACGGTGTTTCGGCACTACAATAATTTGAATTATCATTTTTCGGCTCTATGTGTTATGATAATGTTATAGTAATTGAATTTTGCCGAAAATTCATCTACATGCGACGGTAGAAATTTATAGTTCGAAATTTCTAATTTGATAACGAAATACACCAATAACATCTATTGAGTTTCAAACTCAAGGGTTAATTTCCTTTCTACAGCTTGAATGAATTTCCTTAGGGCATGAATGATGGTAGATGGATATGCAACATGCCATGGAAAAGCCTATGATTTAATATCTTTAGTTTAATTATGAAATGTTCAAGTTTTCTTTAAATTAGATGCCTATGGCTGTTGTGTGTAGATCTATTCTACGAACATTTTTTTTGAATAAGTTATGTTTTAAACTATATATGTCGTCTAAAAATTTATTTAACAATCACAGTTTACCAAAAAAAGAAAAAAAAAAGAAAGTGTTAGCAAATTAAAGTATTGCTGTCTCTTTAAAAATTCAATTTCTATCTTGATTTTAAAAATTCATAGCTCACTTGTTACTTAGAATTTTTAGACAAGACCAGTAGCTTTTGATAGCCTCATAGGTTAGCTACTAAATAAACTTATAATCGTGTCAATTAGATGTCGGTAGAATTTTATATGTCACTTAAAGTAAATTGCATAGGCTACTGTTGCTGTTTTTCAAGAGACCAAGTTGTAGATAAATATAAGTCTAAAATGCATTAAAACTCAAAATTCAGAATTGTCCAGACATGACTATCACTCGAGCAATGTCGAGTGAAAGCAAGTGACAAGACGGCGAGAAGTGAGTGATTGGTTTTCTACTCCAAACGCTCGAGCGTCCAACTAGCGAAATTGCGGTGAACTTTTTTCTCCCGATCCATTTTTATGATCTCCTCAAGACCACTCCAATTATGACTCCTATACCCACAAGAAGTTGGTACACACTTTAAAAAACTGCTCTTGGGATTTTCCCATGAACTATCTATATGTTTTATGGAATTGTCAACCTAATCATAACAAGGAATTCCTCGTGTTACTTAAAACTGCGACTACCCAAAACTTATGTGTACAAGAAAGATGGCATATTTCAAGAAGTATAATAGCAAAAAGTCGAACCACTAGAGCTTAAAGAAGACTCAATAAACAAACTAATTATGTAGTTTATCGTGACATGATGCATATATAATTACTTATTCTTTTCTATTCAAGTATTCTAACTCCGCAATTGCTAACACTGAGTCTCCACATTTCAAGGCCATATAACAATATGTTAATCGAAAATTACAAACAAGTAATATTACCAACGACCACAAGCCTTCAATTAAGCGATTTCCTTTTTCTTTCTTCAAACATTTGTCCTTGCTATCAAATGCTAATATACTATTCCTAATAAATTGAAGAAACTATATATAACATTTTGTGGTCAGCAATGCTACAACAGGCCTTCTCTCCAAAATAATGCTTACTCTAGTCCTACTCAGTGCTTAGTTAGCCCGTGTTTGGGAGGGATTAAAATCAGATTTTTAATAGATTTTGATAAAAGTTAATGAAATGTGTAGTTCAAAAATTGTGGGACCCATAAAATATATGGTTAAAATTGATTGTCGACTTTGGGTCAGATTAAAATTTAAATATTAATTTTTACCAAACAAGGACATATTGCTTGATAAAATAAGTTACAAATTGAGCAATCTAACAATTTATGAATAAACAAACTCTTAATAATATACCAAAAGGTTACAAAATTCACATTTAATACACGAATAAATAGACAGCTCTCTTATTCGTAGAAACAAACAGATATATACATGAATAAAGACATGTCACTTATATATACGTAGATATAGGGAGCCATAGAGATTTGTCGCGCTAGTACGAGGTCTCGGGCATAGCCTTCATCATCCAAGTAATCATTGGCATGTCTGTACGTATAATCGAAATTTAATGATAATATATTATGAAAGAATACAAAAAACACGTAATAATGGTGGAAAAGAAAATTTGTTTATTTTGAATGGAAGCAAAATACAATCCAATGATAAATATACCCAGGGGCGGAGCCAGGATTTATGCTCAGTGCGGGCATCATTTTTCGACGCCGAACTTCGAGGTTTTGGTCATAGATTTAATGATGATAAAAAAATAAAACAATATTACAAAAACAATAAAAACGACATAATTTATATATTAAACTTGTTCATTGCGAGTTTTCATATTTTGATATCGTCGTACAATAACTTCATTATCAAGCTTCAAAAATATATCTCTCTCTATATAAACAATAGTGCTATCATTCATCCACTGATCATCCATCCGATTGTGCAATCTATTCTTTACGATGTTCATTGCAGAAAAAACTCTCTCCACAGTAGCGGTAGCAACTGGTAAAATCAATGCTAAAGTCAAAAGTCTGTAAACCAATGGATATACCTTATCTTTCTTTGTCAAAACCAACTTCTCCGCAAGATCACCAAAGCTATTCAACCCTTCAAACTCTTTGTTAGAGCGCATGTCAAAAATATAAGTCTCAAGTTGATCGCTAAGTACAATGCCATCTACTGCAGAGAAATCTAATGGATAAAGTTCAGCAAGTCTAATCAAGCTTTTCTTATCAAAAGAAGAAAATGAATCTTGTGGGCATAAACAAGCTACACAAAGGAGTAACTCTGTATTTACCTCCGAGAAACGATCATTCAGTTCTTGAAGTTGTAAATCGATGACAGAGTAGAACAAATCTACTCGATAATGATGTAAATTTGTAATTTTTGGAGAATTACGCTGAGGGCGACCACGAATTGTAAGGCGTACAAACATACCATCCATGTTGGGTACATGAATGTAATGTTGTTGACAAAAAGAACATACTTCTTCCAAAAAGGAGTCCCACCCTTCGTCTCTCATTATTTGGAGTCGTCGTTTGCACAATCTCACCAATTGCATTGCATTCACAATATCTTGATCTTTTCTTTGCAATGCCTTTGACAGTTCATTTGACATTCCCAACACACTTCTCATCAACTGTAGATTAAATGCAAAATCAAATCTTTATATCAATTCCAATAAATTTGTTGCATCAGATCTTTGATCACAAGAACAAGATTCATCTTCAACAATCATTGCAAGTACATCTAAAACAGAAGATAACATAGCAAGCAAGCTGACCAAAGAATTATAATGTGAACTCCATCGTGTATCACCAGAGCTTTGAAGGGTCGTTTCTTGATTAAGTTCCCGTCCAGTTAAAATTTCACCTTTTTCCAATGCCTCAACAATAAAGTCTAATTATTTTTCTCGAAGAAGATCACAACGTTTGGAAGATGCTCTAACAGTATTTATCACGTTCCCAACCACACGAAAGAAGTTAGTAATAGGAATGTTCTTCTTTGCCACAGCCACAAGCGCAAGTTGGAGTTGATGAGCAAAACAGTGAATGTAAAAGGCACATGGACTCTCCTTCAAAATGAGTGTTTTCAGATCATTAAACTTACCTTGCATATTACTTGCTCCATCATAACCTTGTCCTCTCAATCTAGACATACTCAAGTTATATCTAGAAAATACCTTATCAATTGCAGCCTTAAGTGATAGAGCCGTGGTACTTGTAACTTGTTCAATCCCTATGAAGCGTTCATTGACATGCCCACTATTGTCTACATAACGTAAAACAATAGACATTTGCTCCTTCATTGACACATCACAAGATTCATCAACTAGAATAGAAAATAGTGAGTCGCCAACATCTTTGATAATAACATTGATCGTTTCAATAGCACAAGCATTTACTATATCCTTTTGAACATTAGGTGATGTCAATTTGCAATTGTGAGGAGCATTTCCCAATGTGACGGCATTGATAACTTCATTATGAGCAGCCAAAAATTGCAATTGCACTAAGAAGTTACCTGGATTGGAAGAATCCTCAGATTCATCATGACCTCGAAATGAGTGCCCTTGTCGCAAAAGAACTCGAACATAATCAATGAATTCATTAAGGCGTATAACATATGCATTTCTTGCTTGTTCTGACTGTTTGTAGAAAACTGATTGAATGTGTTGCTCTTGATTCATCAACACTTCACACTTAATGTGAGCTTGATTATGTGCACTATCATGAAGTCCAACATGAGTATAAAGCCTTTTTTTATCTTTCCAATATGTAAAACATTCGCCAACAAAAGACTCACCTCCACCTTGCTTTCCAGAACTTGTTCTGAAAAGATAACAATACAAACAACAAGCAGCATCCTTCTCTACACTGTACTCCAACCAACTACCGAACTCTTTAAACCACGAAAGATTGAATCGTCTATTTGTTACTCAAAATTGTCATTTTGGAAAGTCATGATCTTGGGGCTGACAAGGACCCTTTAACATATATGCTCTTCGAACTTCATCTTGGATGTTAGCATTGTAATCCAAAATGGGTATCCTTAGACCAGGATCAGTTGGAAGTTTTGTGACATCAAACTCCACATTATTCGATACCCCCTCATCAACATCCACATTGTTTGATGTCCCCTCATCAGCACTATCTACATTCCTTTTTCATTGAAAGTATGTATTCATTTGATATCTGGATTTAAACATTTGATATTCAATTATTACTTGTAGTGAGTGAGAATAATTCATAATAACAAAAGGATCATAAATTCACAATTTCATAATTTCAATTCGCAAGTGCAATTCACATTTCACAATCCAATTCACAATTTCACATTATCAATCCAATTTCACAATATCAATTCACTTTCCAATTCGCAATTTCACAATGTAATTTACATTTTACAATATTTCACAATCCAATTCACAATTTCAGTTGAGCATCAGCATACTGCATACATATAAACATCTTTCAGTTGCACATATTGTACATTGCAAGTAATTAAAGCCACAAATTGTATTCATTGTTTCATTTCCTATAAGCTAGTGCTTCATTTTGAATGTACCAATACCAAACCAGGCAATCTACCATTCTACCGATTCTACCCCCATCAAGATTAAAACAGAGCTATCAAAACCGGCCATAACCTCAAGTCTCAATAGTCAACAGAATCATTTCTCACAATAAAAAATAAGCAGGAAGAAAGTAATGACAAATATAGATAGTGAGAGGTGAAAAAGAAAATCCACATTAAACTTCAATCAAGGAAGTGCTAGTTGCAAAAATTGGTGAAACTTACTTCGCAGCAGGTTGATTGGAGTTCTCAACTAGGAAATCCCTTATCTTTTCATTGTACACCTTCTTCGTTCTTCTCGGCTCCGGCAGCTTTGGGCTTCTACAAACTCCAATCTCCAGTGAATCGGTAGTTTTGTATGAAACTAAAAGTAACTCAGTAAGTATCACTTCTTCTTCTTCGCGGCAGTTGGCACTTGGCAGTGGACGGGAACTAAAGTCTAGAAGCCGACGACTGCGAGTTCGAGTGGCGACTGGCGAGTTGGAGTGCAGCGAGGGTCGACGGTCGGTCGACAGAGAGGCGATTCAACAGCAAGGGTGAAGGGTTTTATTTTGATTTGTGATTTGAATGAAATCGTTTTGATTGGAGTGAAATCGGGTCTAGGTTATAAACGGGTAATGAGGTGAGGCAAATGGGCTTCTTTTACATTGATCAGGCTTTAGCCAAAAAAAAAAAATTATTTTGGGCCTAGTGGAGCCCAAAAATTCAATGCGGGCATCTGCCCACACTGGACCTAATGGGGCTCCGCCCCCGAATATACCCATCGAGCTCTAGAAATGAAATTGTTAGATTACAGAAGAGACAAGTGGAGAATTCTACGGCACAAGGCTTCTACGATACAGTGGCTGAGTAATGGTTCTCCTATAGACATAGAGACTCTTTTACTTCGATGAAAACATGGTAGAAACGAAAGATTAATTTATTGAGTAGTTACATCATGGCACATAAGTGTTATGGCATCTTTTTTGCACAAATATGGAGCATTCTACATCAAGTGTAGAGAGGAGGGAAAAATGATAATGGTTATAATTTGGAAAGCAAATTGACCACATAAATAAATCACATGAAAACTACTTATACCTCGTACATTTAATATTTTCATCATCTCACATTCATTAAGAAAGGCATATGAAATGATATTTAATCAAATTTACTCCATGTTTATTCGAGTCTCCTTAGGGCCACTGAGGTGAGTATCCGGCTGTAAACTTCAGAGCTTCATGGGATTAGTCGAGGTGCGCGTAAGTTGGCCCGGACACCCGTGATTATCAAAAATAAAAAAAATAAAAAAATAAAAAAAATTTACTCCATGTTTAAGACAACATTATTTAAAGGAACATATAGCTATTGTATTTATCCTAAGCAGAGCAAAGCAGAAATGGAACCGTTGAACAACATAGCTAAGCAGAAATGAACAACATAGCAAAGGGCTTTTGTTTAAAGACCTCAATAACATCTCCTCAGCTCTCTTCATCCCTGTCTTTGTCAACACGCTATAGGACGTAGCTTCCTAGTACAAATCTCGCACAATAATCTGGTCTTTCGAATAAAGAATTTATAGAAAATCGGAGGTATCATAAGTTCAATGTCTTCATCTCTATATTTTAACAACTCATCAGCACGATTTTTCTTTTGTTCAAAAAATATTTCTTCTTCCTGGGGAATAAGGGCGTATATTTTACCTATTATTGAAATGAAGTTGATCCATAACCCTAGTTTGCTATCACCTAGTCAAAGGGTTGAAACATTTTTGCCAGAGAACTCGAATCAACTATCTGAGTAGTCAAACCTTAAAAACCTTGAGTACATATATGTTAGGGAGAAAAAAGGTACATACATGTACATTAACATAAATACACGCACTCACACCGGAAGAGAGAATCCATTAGAAAGAGGAAAAATAAAATATCAAATATTTACCCAAGAGAGATTACACTGCTGCAAAGAAAAATAACATTCAATCAAAGTAATTATGGAATCCATAAGAAAATAACTTTAACCAAAGCAAATATGAAATTGACATAGATCGGTACTATTTAATTTCTGTGTGAATCTTCTGTTCTTCTGTAAAAGTTTCACATGACTTGAAAGAAAAACAAAAGTAATAAATTAAACACTTAAAAAAAAAAAAGGGACAAAAAATACACAACAAGGACTAAATCTCATATTCAACACCACAGTTGAATAAAAAGGTAAAAATATACATGAGAAAGAAATTGAACAAAGAATACAAAACAAGAACATCAAAGAAACAGATTTTAGCTATTTCGAGTTTGATCTCTCAAAAGATCGAACACAAGAAATTAGAAAAATTGTAGGTTGACCCATACAACTAAAGAAAAATGGAACAAAAAATACACAACAAAAATATTAATGAACATACTTTAGGTATTCTGGGTTTGAACTCCTAAAAGATCGAACATAAAAAATGACAAAATCTCATATTCAACAGCACAACTGAAGAAATAGGAAAAATATACACAAAAGCAAGAAATTGAACAAAGAATACACAACAAAGAGTACTGTTCCAATTATACTTTTTAGTTTTGTTCCTATTTACTGCATGGCTAAACTAATGGAATTGGATAGTAGGGAGCTATTTTGCAAGGTTTGGACCATCTAGGGGGTTTTGCACTAAAATTTAAGGATATGAGTGTATTCCAAAATAGAGGTAAAAGACAAGGAAATTTTGTGCCTATTACTTAATATTTTACACTTGTATTACAAATCAAACAACACCCATCATGTATGTGATATAATAGAACTAAACATATAATATCTCAAACATAATTTTGCAGCAAATTACGTAATCATTGCAACACATAACTACCATGATTTGAAAACGAGTAATGCAATTCATAGTCGTGACTACAATAGTCATAACATGTATCGGTTTGTTATTGAGATATTAACTTGTTATTTAAGACAACAAAATTATAGGAAATTAATGTTTCAAATAATAAGCTCTCATGTAGAATGCTATGTAGAACGATTATTGTAATCGTTGACTACAAATAACATTATTCTTTTCTTCATTACAATATAAGTCATTTCTGTTATATAACACTACTAATTAAATCTGATTTCTCTTCAATTTTTAATTACATTAATATATAAGGAAAACACTCCTGATGCAATATGGTGACTTTCCTTTTACTTGTCAAACACGAATTTAATTTTATTGCCCTTAAAGAGGATTTGCAACTTAAGCCCCTGTTTCATTCCATGTAACTTACTTTTACTTCAACTACATATTCACATATTACTTACCATATATTTCTTTATATATGGAAGAATATTAAATTTACAAAGAAAAATGGCAGCTCATTTGTCTTTTCTAGAGAGAAAATAACTTGTGTGAGGACATTTTGTTCTTGTGTTGTGTTAGAAATGAAGTAGAATGCACATGATAGCAAATGAAAATTTGACTATCGTAGAGAGTGTTAGCTTGATGCCCATTCTTCGAATACCGTTCTGTAAAATCACATTATGAATTGACATTCGTTTATTTGCGTGTTATAATTTCAAGTGATTATCTAAGGTTCCATGATCATATAGGATGTCACAGATTGTATATTCGATGGATCAAATATAATAAGACATAATTCGTGATATGATCAAAATTATGTCGTTCACAATTGGTTTATAAAGTTTGAACGCTTTATGTTGATAAGATTGTATTGTTCTTATTAAGATTTGTCTAGATCTTGAAATGGGAACAATAATGTGTTTCGATGCACATTGAACGGGACCGCGTAGATAACTCATTTGTGACCGTTTGAAATGAGACTCTACTTGATTATCAAACAGGTCATCTAAATCCTGAGTAATGTACCTTTGATTGCTAGTTCAAGTTCTTCGAGGTACCAATGAGTAAAGTCTTAAATAGAAGATTGATCTCGGTGCTTTGGGAACTGGGCTGAAACAATTAGAAATCATATACTTACAATAGTGAAATCCATTAATCATTGATATGAGACAATCGTCACTCTAAGGTCTTTTTCCTAGGCAAATTGAATCGGAGCTCAGTAGGTTGACGATGAGATCGTTGGACTTTACATTGTAATTTGATCACAACGAATTTACAGTATGAAAATGGGACTTAGAGGGTAATATATGTCGAAGGCAAAATGGTCATTTTGCCAGTTTCAACATATTGGCGGTCAAATGGGAGTTGATTTGTGGAACGATAATCTGAGGATATTTTTATTGGATCATAATTTGCTTCATAACTATCACTCGATTCGAGAGTGCAATCTCGATTTTTTGGTAAAATAATCCGGGATTAATAGATGTATCTCAATTGGTCAAGAGTTGACCCAATTGGAAACATCTATTGGAGTTTGGGTCATGTGAGTCCGGTTAAATGTACTTAGTCCACTTTTCACTTTCTTGAAAAGGAAATACATCTAATGGAGAACAAGGGAGAAGATCTAAGGGAGGAAGCAATTGGCTAGACCATTAAAGACTCCTTCAAAAAATTATCATCTCTCCTTTCTTAGTGTAAGGATTTTATAATCCAATGATCTCAAGATCACTAAAATCCTTATTTACATGGTTTTAATCTTCAAAGGAAAATTAATTTCCTATTGTGATGATTAAAATTCATTAACCAACAGAGAGTTGGTGTACCGAAGAAAGAAAATTGAGACGAGAGAACCTAGAAGAAGAAATAGTATGCAGATAGATGCACTAAGTACATGTAACATTCCGCAAATTTCCTATTTTACAATTAATTTAATTACTAATTCAACCCTTCAAATGATTGATATATTATTGATTATGAACCCTGGGTGGGTTCAAGATATAAAAAGTTAAGGGAAGTTCGACTATGAGAAAAAGGAGGTCTAATTTTAAATCCTATAAACTATAGGGACTTAATAAAAGTGAGGATAACTTGAAGGACTAAGAGAATAATATCCTCACATATTTATCTCTAAATATTTTAATTGATAAGTTTTAAACTTTCATTAGTCATACAAGACACATGGCAGGAAGAAAAGTGGTTTGGAATTCTAAGATTGGGTTGATGAGTAAGGTGCTTGCTTGGATAAGGAACTTAGTATTTAAGGCTTTTATTAAACTGGAAGAAAACCTCATATTTTAGATCACACTTGATCTTATCCTGGTGTTGAACTTCCCTTATACCAGTATCTATAGTACAATCAATACTAGAAATCCTATAGCAAGTCTACTAGTATAACAACACTCAAGGAAGAAACTAAGTGATTAAGGTAATGAACTACATTCTTCTTTATATTCAGAAATTTTGTTCATCAAAGGAGATTTTTATAAGATATTAAGTTCTTACATAAGGAGTCTGAAATGACAAATTAAATTATAAGAGAAACTTTTGGAATAAAATGGGAAAGGGTAATTAGCACGAAACGTCCTTACCTTTCATGATTTTTGTGGAAAACGTTCCTACCTTTTATTTTTTGGCGTATTTCATCTCTACCTTTACATTTTCTTGTGCAAAACATCATTTTCATCATTTTTCTCAATAAAAGGCTATAAAATGATCAATATACCCTTCTATTTAAATTTTAAAAAATAAAAATAAAAAACTAATTGCAATCATAGTCCCAATTTTTAAAAAAGTTCAAAAGAGTCCCAAACAAAAAAAAAGTACATAATCCTCCAAAATTAAGGAATATATATATATATATATATAGACACACAAACAGTTCCCCAAACTTTACCCTCAGATTTCCAACCACAATCCTCGAAAATTAATCTCCTCATGTTGATTTCAGTTCAATATCTCTCACTAAAAGATGTGATAACAACTGGGTTGCACTCCATCGTTTACTGGAATCCTTCTGCAAACAACAATGAATGAAATTCTTGAAATTTTTCGATGTACTATCCGGCAAGTTCGGTGGTTCGTCAAAGCATATGACACACATAAGTGTAGCCCAGTCAGGTCTTTACCCCAACGGCAAGTATGGAAAATGGCCCATGAACAATTCCAGTAGAGTCAATCCTAATTTTCACTTCAATTTTATTGTTTAATAATATATTTGACGACTTCAAATCTCTGTGAATGATCTTGTGAGAGTGCAAATATTCATTTATTTTTCTTTGGGACTCTTTTGAACTTTTTTTTTATTAAAATTGAGATTATGATTGCAATTAGTTCTTTATTTTGGTATTTTTCTAATTTAAATAGAAGGGTATATTGATCATTTTATAGCCTTTTATTGAGAAAAAATGATGATAATGATATTTTGCACAAAAAAAATGTAAAGGTAGGGATGAAATGCGTAATAAAATAAAAGGTATGGACGCTCTCCACAAAAATCATGAAAGGTAGGGACGTTTCATGCTAATTACTCAATGGGAAAGTACAGAAACTTCATTAATAGAGATTCTGATGCTCACAGGTGATACATGTGCTAAACAAGGGACACCTATACTTGTATTCATATATAGTTATGAGCATGGCATATACATGATATACGTCAATGTTAATTGATATGCATATGGTGTGAAATTCATAAATTGTATGCCACGTGGACGCTCATTTGATCACTAGGTGGTTCAATGATTGAATGAGTGCTTGGCCCTTGTGTGAAGTATTTGGTGTTGGGATGCCTTATTGGTGATCAATTGTGCAAATGACCAGCATTCCTAGACAAATATCACACATGGTTAAAAATTAATTGTGTCAAAGAGGGCACATCTATGAGAAAGAGTTTTGTAGCCATACTTATGTTTAATTAAAGTGAGCTCAGATGTGTAGATTTTATTTTCTTTTATTTTATGATTTTTTTTTTCGTACGGGCCCAAAGAGACTGAGGCAAATATTTAAATAAACGAACATAGCATGGCATGCATCAAGTGCACACCAACACCTTATTTTATTCATTGAGTTGTTGTACTCATTCCCCTTTTTCCTACTACTTTCAGGTAACAATAACGTGTGATTACATGGAGTGTAGAGATGATAGTTGGGTCATTACTCGCGATGGTGAAGAGTTCCATTGGACATCAGTTTTGGACATCGTTTCTCGATATATGGGTATACCATTTGGGAGAGGTGGACACATATATGCAAATAGTTACTGTTAATGTTATGGTTCTATATATTACTGCAACAAATAATATGATAGCTATGGAAATCTGTCACATAAAGCAAGGAAATGGAAGCCACTTTTGTGTATATGGTGGGAAGGAACATAAGAAGACATGAGGAGAAAGTTGTCTATTTTGTTACTTTTGAATTGAAAACTTTATGGCACTTCTACCCATTCTTCTTAGTTTTTGATGAAAATGCAAGTCAGTGTTGGGAAGTGGCTTCAGTTATGTAATGTACTTTATGAAAAATAGTGTAAAGTGATAAATGTAGTTGTGTTCTATCTTCCATCTCTTGAAACAATCTGTATGTAGTTAAGTATATATGTATGAATACATATATGCCCTTGTTTGATCCACATTTTTTTAAATGCATTTTTCTCCTCTTTCAACCACACATTTTTCAATAAAATAATATTACACTCAAATCCAAAACTTCTCAATATATATATATATATATTATAAAAAAGTAGTCGTTACAATACAATTAGCTTCTAGTTTTAGGAGGAAGTTGAGAAAGTGAGAAAAATATTATATTGTGAGGTTTTCTTTGTTAATGAAGTCTTCTTCTATGGTTGTCGATAGTTTATCGAACCAGGTTAACTTTGTGTTTCTTCCTTTTAATTTGATTCATTTCAGAATAGTTCAAATAATGAGGTAACAATGAAAGAACCAAATAAATTATACAGAATAGCAAATCAAAAAATAAACTTGTATGCCAAAACATAAGTCAACTAAATAGTAGTATAGCACATATCATACTAAACCCAATGCAATTTAGGAAATCATTCCTCATATCTGTGAATTTTAATAAAAGCAGTCTAATAACTCTAAATTAATATGATCCATTGTACAGTAATATGTTAATTAGCTGAATTTATTAATTTGTAAAACATTTACTTAAAAAATGAAAAAAAAAATTATATCATGTATATATTCTAATACCACTACATACAGCTTCTAGGTAGTTCAAAAGTGTTCATATGTCAATTTAGTGTTGGATATTTATTTTTGTAAGTTGAAAATGTGCTTGGTTTGGTATACATATTCAATAAAATTAAATGCAAGGATGGTAAATTGTATTGTCACAAGACCATCTCGAAGAGTAAGTCAAATAGGATATGAATAATGACCCCCCTTTGTCTAACAAATATAAATTAGGTGTCTACTACTCGTGTATTTTACTTCTGGACCTTTTAAATTCCGCCTATGTTAGAACTCGAAAGGTACTTTGAAGTATATAGTTCGAGATAAGGACAATTGAGAAGAAATATCCTACTCTAGATAGATGATTTCTTAAGATATGTTATTTTTTTAACATTTCGGTCGAGATGGGCTATCTTTTTCCAGCCATAAATGTTACTACTTAGGAGGATTTAACTTAGAAATTCATAATTAAGCAGCCAAGTTACTGCAGGATAACGTCTCCTTTTCACAGCATAGAGGAGAAGCACATTATTAGGCTTAGAGTGATTCACGGGACTGCTTCGAAAGTGTCCAAGAAATAAGTTGAAGACGTGGGAACAAGTGAAGTACTTCTATGGTGGATTAAATCCAGCATTTAGATATACCATGCGATTGCTAGGGACGGATTCCTTTTTTTATCTTTTTTTATTTTTTATGCTTTTCAGTTTTGTCCATCTTTTGGAAAGCAAATTGACCACGATTTTAGCCTAAATTGGGATGAAAAATTCATCATTCTTCATTCAAGAAAGTGAATAACAAGTTTAGGCAGAGATTCAAGGCAAATAACACCCAGAGTCTGGGTATTCAACACTTAAAATTGATAATCAAAAGTAAAAAATAAATTGGAATCAATTGAATGCTCGTTTGGAAGAATTTACGAGGCGAGATTGATTCTATATCTTCTTCTTGCAAATGTATTTTTTGGGTGCTGTGTATTTATTTAATCTATTGTAATTTCATCATAAGTATGTTAAACTAAACTGGTAAGTGCTGGGATAAAGACATAATCATTGTTTTACCGTTTTAATTCAAAGACAATTTCTTTTAGCATGCTTTATGTAATTCAAAGACAATTTTGCCAACTGATCTTCAAATGAATATAGTGAATGGAATATTTAAGATATTTCTTAAAATAATAAAAATTATAAGTGAAACAGTCTTGGAATTCAGCTTAACAAATTAAACCAAACAAACAAGATCGCAATGGAGAATTGAACATGAGAACTGCAATGGATGGGAAAACAAATTATAGAGAACTTCTTCACTATCGCCCTGTGAAGAATTTCATGCTTGAAGGTTGCCGCCGAATCTCCTACAAGAAAAAATATCCAAAATAAATTAAATAAATAAGGAAGGAATTCTTATACAATCTTATTACAGCAGCAAAACTATTTACCTTAAGAGTGGAGATCGAGTGATAATAACTTTAAGCTCCTCATTTCCCAAGTCTATTTGATCATCTTGAATTTGCTTAGCAGACTGAATAACTGAATTTCTGCAGCCATGTACCTCTATAATCTGCAGTGTTAGAATATCACCCAAGTTTGGAGGGATGCTCTTCAAATGTTTGCATTTTCGCAACACTAGTCGCTCAAGTATGGGAAAATGATCACTAGAAGCACTCCATTGTGAAATTTGTATTCCATCTAGTTCCAAGAATTTGAGTTGTAGGAATTCTCCTTCACTTGTCTCCCATTGTCCTTTCTCGATGGCATCATCTTGTAACTTTAGAACCTCAAGGTTTTGCAATCTCCCAATTAAACTCATTGCTCCCAAGATAAATCAAACTTGCGAAGAGTTAGCTTTTTAAGGTGCGAGGGAAAACTAATTAAACCGGGACTTGTGTTTGTCACATAACTCCGGTGGAAAGATACACTGAGGGATTCAAGCTGATTAAGGAAATTAGGATAGCGATATTGCTTCTTAGATGAATCCCAAATTACTTTAAACTCACATTTCAGTCTGCGAAGATGGTGTGAATATCTCAAGATTTTCTCGTCATTCTCTTCATGAATGAAAAGAAAAGAAACATTTTGTAAGTTAATCATTTGGAAGCCCTCACCCTTAGATACTCGCATATGACAAGATTCATCGAATTGTGCACCACCACCAAAATGCAGATATCTCAACTTCACCATATTAAGAAGGAACTCAGGTATTTGAGCTACTTCTTTGTTATCCACCAAAAGAAATTCCAGGTTGTTCAGTCTGGCTATAGATGATGGTGTACATGGAACTGTCAAGTACTTCAAGTGAATCAGCAGTCCAATTCCTATCAGATCATAATATTTCAAGTCTATGGCTGACATATTAAAGACCCTGAGAAGTTTCATGCTACAACGGACAAACAAGGAGGGATCAGGTGAATTGCCACATAGAGGACGGACATGCAGGCCTGAAGGTCTCATGGAAGATGGATTCAAGTATAAGTGAACACTCGTGTGATTTTTCTCAGCTGTTGACAATTGACTGGAGACAGTGCACCATCATCGAAACACAAGATTATAAGTTGTTAGTTGGCTAAAATGGAAACTGAACAAATATGAAATAGAGAAGTAGAGAAAGAGAACTTACTCTTGGACAACCTTCAAAAAGTTTTCTTCTTCCGCTATTCTCAAGCACATCTCACGCAATAAATCATGCATATTGCAGGCTTTGACTTGACCATTAGAGCTTCTTTTGGCAACTAGTACAAGGCTTCTACCAATGAGATCCATCAGATAGTCGTGGGCCACGTCCTCTAAGCTCTTGTTCTCTCTTTTTTCTATTAATCCTTCTGAAATCCATAGCGCTTTCAACTTTCTCACAGGGACCTCCACGTCCTCTTGAAATACTCCAAAGTACAGAAAACATGGTTTCAAATGAACTGGTAAGTGCTTGTAACTAAGTTCAAGTATGTCCATGCACTTATTATTTTCTTCAGATATATGCACACTTAAACTTGCTGCAACTTTTTGCCATGAGCTTTCTTTCTTCTCCATATTGGCAAGAATTGCAGCCACCACAACAACTGCGAGTGGTAGCCCCTGACAATTCGTTGGGATCTGCTTTCCAGAGTCTACCAATTGTGGAGGGCATTGCTCTTTTTGGAATACCTTCTGCTGTAATAAATCCCAACATTCAGTTTCTGACAAGAAAGGAAGTTGATTAACAACAGCACGAGGTGAAGCTTCCAAACCCACATTTTCGAGCCGAGTAGTAAATATTATTCTACTTCCACATCTGTCATCTGGAAAATATCTTTTGAAATCATCCCACACATCTATATTCCAAATATCATCCAGGACAATGAGGTATCTAATTCCCTTTAAACTTTTATAAAGCTTTTCTGCCAGGAGGCCTTCATCCATATTCGGAATTCTCTCTTTGCTAAGGTCGCTTACTGTTCTCAATAGGTCAATCAACATATTTCTCTTCTGTTATGTTTGTGAGACAACACAGCAAGCACGCTTGTCGAAAAAATCAACAATGGTGCTATCAATGTATAGTTTCTTTGCCAAAGTTGTCTTCCCTAGTCCTGCCATCCCATAGATGGAAGAAATTTGAAGCTGCTGTGGTCCCCGAACAAGTTGACATACTATTTTTGTAGTTTCCTGCATGAATCCCACCACAATGTCTTCCAAAATGGGAGGTTTTGTGGCTTGCAGTGATACTTCTTCGATTGAATCATTTGCAACTTCTAGTACTCCAGTGTCGTAACTCTTAATCATTTTTTCGGCTGCCATCTTCATGAGCTTAATCTTCCCCATGATATGAGAGAGCCTGAGGGCTAGATACCAGACAGGAGTAAATGGGTCGCTTATAATGTATTCAACTTCATAGGCTATATCTCTAATTCGTATCACAATTTCTTGAAACTCTGGATATTTCTGCATATTGACACCTCTGAGGAAGGATCGCCGGTCTAATAGCTCATTATGTATTGTTAAAAGTTGATCCTTAACCCCAACTATCGAGTCGGCCTTGTAATTCATTAGATCCTTCAGATCGTCAAGGAGAGAATCAACACTGAAGAGCGAAACCACAAAAGTTTTGGTAGGCACATCAGTCTGGATCTTTGAGACTGTTATGCAATGTTTTTCAATCTTGGGTTTCAAGATCTTAAACTTTCGCATCAAATCAGAAAGTAACTGATCCATTTTTATCACGTGGACTGAATTCTTGGTGAAAAATAGTGAGTGTAAGAAATTACCTACCTCGTTGACCGCGGCTTCTATATCTGTCAACATGTTCAGGTTTTCCTCCAACTCAGTGGCCTGTGATGGCGTATCTCCAAGAAAAGTGATAACAAATTTTAGCTCCATCCGAAGAATTTCGTTTTGATCCTGGAAATCTGATTTTTTCCAATGTACTTTTTCCAATATTTCAAGGAGAAAATTGATAAAGACCACAAGAAGTTTATTAATAGTACCCTCAGAGGACATTTGCGGCTTGAGGACTGCAAAAAATACTCGGAACTCTTGCATCACTGACATACACCATATGATGAAGGGTTCTTCTCGTTGGCAATAATAATATCTCTCAATAGACAGTACCAAATAATTTACTCGTTCATTCACTGCTGAATGATGCCCTGAAAAATCAATAACTTTTTCATTTCGGGAAAACAAATTTCTTATATAATTGATGGCAATCAGAACGATTTGTCCTCGTGGAAGAACAGTTTCAAGTTCTTCATTCTTGAAGAAAGAATCTTCCATGAGATCAAGAAAGCGTCGAGTTTCAAAAAAGCATTTTAGTGAGTCTCTGTTGGGAGCCATTTCACCCCTTCTTAGAGATGAGGAGGGGGAGAGAATTTATTTTGTTCTTTCAAGTTTTCAACATCTGGCTATCTGTACACTTTTCATTGAATTCTTCTGAAAGCTGGCTCCCACTAAACAATAAAAAATTATTTATTTTGATTCCATATCAAATGGGCCACCTTTGCCCGACCCTATAGCCCCAAATCTGCCTGTGCTTTCCGTTACTTTCAGACAACGCGCGAAATACGCCCCCTCTTCCCCAAATTTCAGCATTTGCAACGCCAAATATTGTAAGGAGTTAGTCGAAACATGGTTAAAAAAGGTAATGCGTATTTTCTGATTTTCTTGAAAATGCAATGTGTTGGAAGTTGATGTCTTTATTATTGAGTTAATCACAAACTTGCATTAATGGTTGTTGAAAATTTACATTCATTGTGAAGAAATCATTATTTCGGTTCAATGTTGGTTGGCATTTTTTTTTTTGGACAAAAATTTACAGATGAAGGTAATGCGTATTTTTTGATACTGTCAAAAATGCAATGTGTAGGATGTTCTTGACCTTATTCTTCAATGAATGGAAAACTTATGTTAATAGTCGTTGAAACTTCACATTTGTTGTGAAAAAATAATTTTTGGTTCAATGTTAGTTGACATTAGTTTTTTTTTTTTTTTAAATTACATTTCAGTTCAATGATTTCATGAGGAAATTTACATCTATTGTGGAAAAATCATTATCTCAACTGATTTTACGTTTACGTTGCTTTTCCAATGTACTTTTTCCAATATTTCAAGGAGAAAATTGATAAAGACCACAAGAAGTTTATTAATAGTACCCTCAGAGGACATTTGCGGCTTGAGGACTGCAAAAAATACTCGGAACTCTTGCATCACTGACATACACCATATGATGAAGGGTTCTTCTCGTTGGCAATAATAATATCTCTCAATAGACAGTACCAAATAATTTACTCGTTCATTCACTGCTGAATGATGCCCTGAAAAATCAATAACTTTTTCATTTCGGGAAAACAAATTTCTTATATAATTGATGGCAATCAGAACGATTTGTCCTCGTGGAAGAACAGTTTCAAGTTCTTCATTCTTGAAGAAAGAATCTTCCATGAGATCAAGAAAGCGTCGAGTTTCAAAAAAGCATTTTAGTGAGTCTCTGTTGGGAGCCATTTCACCCCTTCTTAGAGATGAGGAGGGGGAGAGAATTTATTTTGTTCTTTCAAGTTTTCAACATCTGGCTATCTGTACACTTTTCATTGAATTCTTCTGAAAGCTGGCTCCCACTAAACAATAAAAAATTATTTATTTTGATTCCATATCAAATGGGCCACCTTTGCCCGACCCTATAGCCCCAAATCTGCCTGTGCTTTCCGTTACTTTCAGACAACGCGCGAAATACGCCCCCTCTTCCCCAAATTTCAGCATTTGCAACGCCAAATATTGTAAGGAGTTAGTCGAAACATGGTTAAAAAAGGTAATGCGTATTTTCTGATTTTCTTGAAAATGCAATGTGTTGGAAGTTGATGTCTTTATTATTGAGTTAATCACAAACTTGCATTAATGGTTGTTGAAAATTTACATTCATTGTGAAGAAATCATTATTTCGGTTCAATGTTGGTTGGCATTTTTTTTTTTGGACAAAAATTTACAGATGAAGGTAATGCGTATTTTTTGATACTGTCAAAAATGCAATGTGTAGGATGTTCTTGACCTTATTCTTCAATGAATGGAAAACTTATGTTAATAGTCGTTGAAACTTCACATTTGTTGTGAAAAAATAATTTTTGGTTCAATGTTAGTTGACATTAGTTTTTTTTTTTTTTTTAAATTACATTTCAGTTCAATGATTTCATGAGGAAATTTACATCTATTGTGGAAAAATCATTATCTCAACTGATTTTACGTTTACGTTGCAGGAAAAGATATGTTGGACAATGTGAATGACATTATTTTGGTAGAATCTGAGTCCGAGAATATCGTGAAGAAAGTGAACTTATTGGGTGATGAAATTGTAGCAAGAGATGGTGTGTCTTTGCGAGTGCCCGAGGTCGGTATAGAGTTCAATGATGAAAATGAATTGTTTGACTACTACAAAAAATTTGCATACGCCGAAGGTTTTCCAGTTAAGAAAAGAAATTCCAAAAAAGACGATAATGGTGTTGTGAGATATGTCACATTGACATGTAGTCGCGAAGGAAAAAAAAGAAGTACTACAATTGGTACATTGAAATCGCAACCAACCATTCAGACATGTTGTAAATCGAGGTTCACTGCATCTATGAGTAGCCGTAGAATATGGAAAATAAACACAGTCAATCTCGACCATAATAAAAAAACAAGTTCATCCAAGTTGAGACTATATCGATGTAATCGAGAGTTGAGCGCTCATGTAAACAGCGGCTAGAAGTTAATGATATGGTAGGAATTCCATTACATAAAAGTTTCAACTCTGCAGTAGTCGAAGCAGGTGGATATGAAAATATGGCGTGTATAGAAAAGGATTGTCAAAACTATATTGAACAAGTTCGCCGTCTGAGACTTGGAGAAGGGGACGCTACAGTAATATAATCATATTTTTCGAAAATGCAAGCCAGTTGCGCCAGGTTTTACTTCAGTATGGATTTGGACGAAGATTCGAGGTTTGGCAGATAATAGGAGTAGGCAGGTGTATAAAAGAGTTTGACGATGTCGTCACATTCGATACCACGTACCTCACCAATAAGTATGACATGCTGTTTGCCCCTTTTGTTGGAATTAATCATAATGGACAATCTACCTTGCTTGGCTGTGGGCTAGTATTGAATGAGGATACAAATATATTTGTCTAGCTGTTTAGGACATGGCTGTAATGTATGCATGGAAAAGCTCCCCAGGGTATAATTACTGATCAAGACAAGGCAATGCAGAATGCAATTGGAATTGTGTTCCGCAACATGAAACATAGATGATGTTTG
Organism: Olea europaea var. sylvestris; assembly: GCF_002742605.1. NCBI lineage: Eukaryota > Viridiplantae > Streptophyta > Magnoliopsida > Lamiales > Oleaceae > Olea > Olea europaea. The sequence goes on along the minus strand of NC_036253.1, from coordinate 18,240,999 downwards.
TGGCACATATTGAAAATTTTACCAGAAAAGTTTGGATACAACGTGGAGAAGGGTTCAATTTTCCATGCTATACACAGCTTGGTTTACGATTCACAATTTGCTCAAGAATTTGAAGATGGATGGAGGGTAATGATTGATACATATGATTTGCATGATAATGCATGGTTGTCGGGACTGTATGACAACAAATGTCGATGGAAACCAGCTTCTGGGCAGGAATGTTGACAACTAAATGCAATGAGAGTATGAACGCGTTCTTCGATGGGTATGTGCATTCAAAGACTTCGTTAAAACAATTTTTCAAACAATACGAACGAGCTTTGAAGAATAAATTTGAGAAGGAGATTCAAGCAGATTTCAAGTCTTTCTCACAAATAGTGCCATGTGTGACAAGATATGAAATGGAGAAGCAATTTCAAGCCGTATACACCATTGCAAAGTTTAGAGAAGTTCAAGAAAAGTTCACCAGGAAGTTTTATTGTTACTTAATCTTGTCTTTGGAGGGAAGTTTGGGGACAACGTATGAGGTATGCGAGGAACAAATAAACGATGAGCAATCTCACTAAAAAAACCTTCTTTGTATCTTTTTAGCGAGAAGATTGTCAAATTGTTTGTAGTTGCCACCTATTCAAATTTCTAGGAATAATATGCAGGCACATGATTGCAGTATTGATCCGTAATGGCGTTAAACAAGTACCGAATAGCTATATACGACGGAGATGGTGGAGAGATTTAAGTAGAGCCCGCACAGGGGTTGCAGTTCATTACGATGGGTTGGCTAGTACTTTGGGACAGTTGAGTTATGACAAACCACGTCAGTCTTTTGCTACGTTGACGGACTTGGTCGTAGATGATGAAATCAGAGCTGTAAATATACAAAAACGGATCGAACATGAATGTCAAATGGTAACAACATCGAAGTCCAATGTTGTTAATAATGTAATGTCTCCACATAGTACACCGCTAGCATCGCAATGTGGACCATCATAAGAAACTATGAATAGTGGAGTATCTGATCCTAAGTGTGCGAAGAGAAAGGGTGCACCGAAGAAACTTCCCAAGAAGAGCCCGTTGGAACCTATTTCGAACAAAGCAAAAGTTAATACACTAATATTACTAATTGCTTATGAGTTATTTACTTAGTATAACGAACATGTTGGGATGTCATGTAGGGGAGTTCAAGTACCTCCAAAGGAAATAGGCCGAAGGCACGACCAAGTAATGTTGGCATTGAAGCACATGTCGTTCAAGTATTTTAACAGTCACAACATTGTAGGACCACACCGTTAACATATTCACAACTCCTAATGGTAAGTATATTTATATATATTATTAAATTAATATGGATAACAAAGGACTTAAATAATTATTTTTGTAGGATGACAGCTAAGGTCTTGCATTCACACAATAAAGTTTTTTACCTTCGTCCGACAATCATGTTCACTTTCCATGGTCCAGGTAAGTATACAGTTAAACATTCTACCTATGAAGGTGCATCATCCATTTAATTTCTTCTTTAGGTATTAATGACTGGATTGCATAGCTTTTCAGAAAATGCCATACTTGTACCCACGCTTACCGAACCAAGATGGAGAAAACTAATGATTTCTGGGGAGAGAGGCACCCTCTGGATAAGATTTTTCATTCAAACTAAATTAGAAGAGAAAGAAACTGCTACTAGAAAAAAACTGCTACTAAAAAGATGCACCCTCTTGTTAATAAGCAGGCATGGTAGATTTTCCCTTTCCTGTTGCAAGCTGTGGTGAATCTAAACATCGACAAGGACTATTGATGATACGTAGTGTTGCAGGTTTGGGAAAGGGGATCTCTTTTCTACTTCATCTCTTTTAAGTAATCAAGATTGAAAGTTCAGGGAACGTTCTACAACCACTTGGAAATTCACGGGAATGCTAGTGTTACCAAGTATACGTTCCAATTTACCGTTTGACCTTACGTGCGGAATTAATACAATTAATTGTAACAAGTTACAAATTAATTGTTTTCTGGGTGATTAAACATACACGTCCAATTAAGCATATGTTGAATTGTCGGTTTGAGTAAGGTAAATAAAACAGTAACAACTCCAACTCACAATATGATGACGGAGAAACCCCAACGTGGGTAAAACTCTGGGACCAAGCCAATAGTTTCTACTATACCAATCTAGCCAGTACAAGTTATGCCAAACTCCGTACCAAGTCAGACCGGCTGTTTCAGTCTCACGATCTACTACCGTAGATATTGCTAGCCTCCTGCTAGCTTCCCAATCTACCTCCTGTTGTCCAATCTAATGTCCAATACAACCTCCTGGTCTCAAGCTGATTGTATCGTCAAATGGAATTCCAAGAACCTCATGTTCTTGTCCAGTTCCCGCGCTTGTCATCCACCTCTCTCAATCTTCCAATGAGAGAGTCCCTTCCTCAACAGATGAAGAAGTCCAAGTATTTTGTCTTCACAAATAGTGATGTTTTCCCCAACAGTTGATTGCCCGAATCACAAGGTGTTTATGGATGAATTCCTTGTTCAATTCTGCCTTGGATCGCTTGAGAGAATATTGAAGATGATATCTATGTAAAGCATAATATGACAATCTCTCTTTCACGTTCAAGGCCTTTGTATTTATAGTTGGGGGTAATTAGGAGTCCTAGGCCGTGTTTAACTTTCCAGAAATCGAAAACACGACTTTCCATATAACACCGTCGCTCGAGCGAAAAGCAAGCGAACAAAGAGCGACACCATTTCTCTTGAGCGAACATCGAGCGGCGAGCGAGCGATGACCATTCTGCTTCCTCTCACTCGAGCGGTGGTAGGGCAAACAGCTAGCAAACTTCCGGCTCCGCGACCTTAATTTGAACCAAACACTCAAACCCCAGTCCCTACCATCTAGCTTTGCTAAATTGCACCCTAAGTCTCTAACGTTTATAACATTGTACAATTGAGTCCCCGACTTTTACAAATTTACAATTTAGTCCTTTTGCCCACAGAATCGCCAATTACACCTTTAGACCTAACAAACTCTCCCTTTGGCATTCTACGACAAAACTCTACAAATGAAGTCAGGACAATAAAAAATAAGTCAGGACTTGACAACCAAAAACTAAACTACCCAGTAAATCCAATCATTAAGTCTTGCATTCCTTTGTGTACCTGTTTCCTGAAATTCACAAACTCATATACCCAGTGTAAAAGCACGTGATACAGAAATATAATAATTAATTAAAACTCTTAATCACAAATCAACATAATAGTTTGAGACGTGATATTGATGCCAATCAAAATACCAACCAAGACACCAATACCACTAAACATCAAAACTCAAACAGATGGATGTGATATGGAATGCAATGCAACGCCCCTCTACTGCAAGCTTTCATGTTTTTATGCAGTCGGTGAATGTATCTATGCCTCTCCCCAACGACCTCTAGACATAGCAATACAATGCAAGTGATTACAATCAATGACATCATGTGCATGCATATGCAGTAGCTCTCCTATGTGTATGCTCAATTTTTTCTCTCTCTCAGTTACCAACCAAGACACCAACACCACTAAACATCAAAACTCAAACAGATGGATGTGATATGGAATGCAATGCAACGCCCCTTTACTGCAAGCTTTCATGTTTTTATGCAGTCGGTAAATGTATCTATGTCTCTCCCCAACGACCTCTAGATATAGCAATGCAATGCAAGTGATAACAATCAATGACATCATGTGCATGCATATACAGTAGCTCTCCTATATGTATGCTCAATTTTTTCTCTCTCTCAGTTACATATTTCTCTCTCCCTTTTTGTATCAAATGCTGAAGGGGCATACATTAAGGCCAAGTCGACCAATAACACATAATAATAAAAAATGCAATTGATAGCAAGCAAAAGTAAAATCAACAAGTAGTATAACTCCCCACATACTTAGTTCAGTCTAGAATGAAGTAGTAATATAAGTGACTCATGTGTGTAAAGTGTTACTGATCCAATGCAAGCAAGACTCCAAACCTTAATTTTATGAGAAGGGACATACTAAGATGACCCTTGTAGCGAGCGTTAGGCCGGTTAATCCAAGTCAGTTCACCATAGGCGCCAGGTTTTAAGAGACCCCCAAGCTTAATTGCTCGAGTGAAATAGGCCTCGAAGAAGAACATTAAGATATGAGCATTTAAAATTGGGGAAAATTTTGGGTTAAAGTCTATAGAAATTGGTCAATTCATGTTCAAAGTCACCCCCTCAACATGTGACAGCCATCCCAAATCTCACACACGTGGTAGTGTCCCACTAACAAATCTATAGTGTGTGCAATGCAGATGGTACATGAAGAGACGTATACATATTAATCCAATTAGACCTAACCAATCAATGAAAATTATTTTACAATTTATCAATTTTAGTTCCTACATGATGCAACGTGCAAACTCTAAGTCATGTGTCACGCTGTAGAAATTTCTATAACCAACTATTTTTGTCATTTTCAATTTTTCAATATTTTTGTGTTTTTCGTTTTTCCTAAAATGAATGCTCCATACACAAAATAAAATAAAGTCGAGCACACAAAGACAAAAATAAACATGCATGCACCAAAACTCGTAGGTGAAAATGCACATACATGAAAAAAACAAACAAACAATAGACATGTAATGCATGCAACAACTATATGTCAATTAAGAGCCAAGCATGCATCAAAAATTCATAATCAAGTAGGTATATAAGTGCTCTTTCCTTTAAGAGTACCACGATCTCTAACCAAATTTGGGAGATCACTTTTCTTCATCCAAACCTGTCTAGAGCGAGGATTGTTTCCAGACAGCTGTGTCACCAATTGAGTGAAACGATTCACTTGATCAGTAAGAAATCCAATCTAACCAACAGACACCTGATTTTTGTTCTTTTTCAAGCTCAAGTCTTTCCTATTGTTCAGGTAGTTATGACACTTAGGGTGGATGTGACCTAACTCTCTATAGTGAAAACATGTAGGGATAAACCTAGGACCTGTGATATGCTTACGATGATTTCTATTCCTAGGCCGATGGGTCCTACGACATCTGATACACCTACGTCCTGAAGTTCCCACAACATTTGGTATGGGTTAGTCACAATGTTTGGCTGGTCAGTAGCACGAACAAAGGTAGTCTGTGATGTATTAACAACATTCAGGTCAAAACCTAGATCTCCCTTATCACCAGCCGGCTTTCCTATTCCTAGAATATTATCTAGCCTTTCAGAACTGCTAGAAAATGCAAGAAACTGAGACCTAGACAACTCTAGCTCACTCTCAAGGTGTTTAACCTGAATAGCTAAGGTCTTATTCACAATGGTCAGCTTACTTACTCTCCTAGAGGACATCTCATTCTTACTGGTGAGATCACTAACACGGGCCTCTAACTGTTCCTTCTCTAGCTTAAGCTCTTTCGCTTTCTTGCTCATTGTCTGGTTAGTGGTTAAGATCTTGAGGCTTTCCTCATACATCCTATCAAAGGCTGTTTCTAGATCTTCCACACTTCCACTCTCATCACCAAAATCTTCACTACTATCTAAGTCCTCTGTCATTTCACTCTCCTGATCGGATCCACTTTTACCCCTAGCAACGAAGGCCACATATTTTCCACTCTCCTCATGGGTGGATTTCTCACTCTGATTTTCCAAGCTAGACTCGTCATCAGTGAGAGTAGTATTCATAGCCTTCTCTTCAAATCTCTTAGCACTAGGGCACTCATTCCTCACATGACCAAAACCGCAACAGTTGTGGCATCTCACAAATTTAGATTTCTTCCTAGATTCACTCGGGCCACCTCTTTGTCTCTCTTTAGGCTTCTTCTTATTCCTAGACATTTTTTGGAATTTTTTTAGTTAGGTAGGTCATCTCATCATCATTAGGTGAATCAGAATCAGAAGATTCTATCCGGATATTCCTAGCGGTTTTTAAGGCTATGGATTTTTCCTTAGCTGGATTGTCTAAGGTCAATTCATAGGTCTGGAGGGATCCAACTAACTCCTCTACCTTGATAGTGTCTATGCCCTTACTCTCCTCAATTGCCGTGACTTTAGGCCTAAAATGCTTATGTAAGGATCTAAGAATCTTTCTCACTACTTAGGCTCAGGGATTTTCTCACCTAGGTTGAAGGGCGAATTTACTATGTCATTTAAGCTCGCATAAAAGACATCACACATCTCATCGCCTCTCATTCTTATCTATTCAAACCTAGTGGCCAATATCTGTAGCTTAGGACTCTTAACTGCCTGAGTTCCCTCATGTGTGATTTCTAAAATATCCCAAACTTCCTTTGATACCTCACACACGGACACTCTCCTAAACTCATTCGGGAAAACTGCTATAAATAGGGCATGGAGGGCTTTGTTATTTAAATTACACCTATCCAATTAAGCTCTAGACCAGTTTTCGACAGGGGTGGGAGTGACTACACCATCTATTGTGGTACTAGGGGCTGACTAACCATTTACCACAATCTGCCAAACACGCTCATCTAAGAATTTCAAAAACGCCCTCATTCTCACTTTCCAATATGCATAATTGTTCCCATCAAATTGGGGGTGGCACATTCAACGACATATTCATCTAGACTAATGTAAGGTCAGGATTCGCGCTTAGGCTCTGATACCACTTGAAAGTTCAGAGAACGTTCTACAACCACTTGAAAATTCACGGGAATACTTTATTATGTCAAATTCAAATTTTAACGTTACCAAGTTTACGTTCCAATCTATCGTTTGACCTTACGTGCGGAATTAATACAATTAATTGTTGTCTAGGTGATTAAACATACACGTCTAATTAAGCCTATGTTGAATTGTCGATTTGCGTAAAGTAAATAAAACAGTAACAACACCAACTCACAATATGATGACGGAGAAACCCCAACATGGGTAAAACTCCGGGACCAAGCTAGTAGTTTTCACTATACCAATCCAGCTAGTACAAGTTATGCCAAACTTCGTACCAAGTCAGACCCGCTGTTTCAGTCTCACGATCTACTGCCGTAGATACTGCTAGCTTACAGATCTACCTTCTGTAGCCCAATCTACTATCTAATACAGCCTCCTAGTCTCTAGCTGATTGTATCACCAAGTGAAATTCCAAGAACCTCCTATTCTTGTTCAGTTCCTGCACTTGTCGTCCATCTCTCTCAATCTCCCAATGAGAAAGTCCCTTCATCAACAGATGAAGAAGTACAGGTGTTTTGTCTTCACAAATAGTGATATTTTCCCCAACAGTGGATTGCCCGAATCACAAGATGTTTATGGATGAATTCCTTGTTCAGTTCTATCTTGGATCACTTGAGAGAATATTGAAGATGATATCTATATAAAGCACAATATGGCAATCTCTCTTTCATGTTCACGGCCTTTGTATTTATAGTTGGGGGCAATTAGGAGTCCCAGGCCGTGTTTAACTTTCCAGAAATCGAAAATACGATTTTCCATAGACCACCATCGCTCGAGACAACAACGAGCGGCGAGCGAGCGATGACCATTCTGCTTCCTCTCGCTCGAGCGGTGGTAGGGCGAACAACTAGCGAACTTCTGGCGCTGCGACCTTGATTTGAACCAAACACTCAAACCCTAGTCCCTACTATCTAGCTTTGCTAAATTGTACCCTAAGTCCCTGACTTTTATAACATTGTACAATTGAGTCCCTGACTTTTACAAATTTACAATTTAGTTCTTTTGTTCACAGAATCGCCAATTACACCTTTAGACCTAACAAAGACATCCTAGCATGAATCATCAAGATTTGTGGGTCATATTTATGTCTTTTTAGCTTTAATTTACATATTGAGACAACAAATTCTAGCTCAATTGGTATAATTAGTAGGCAGATTCTGATCAGAGGGAGTAATTTGATTGTAGTGAAAATTTTAGCTGTCTGACTTTAGATTTAACTTGAAACTAGGCACTACAATGATTATTTCTCTTGTTAATCGGGCAGAATGAATATTAAAGCAGCCATATCCATTCATTTCCTTAAGTTTGGAGCTTGCAAATCTTAGTTGTTTCCTGGAATGACTTGAGCCAGATTCATTCTCTGTTCAACTTGTTACACATGCCTGCTGAACGTTACAAATTTGGTTAAAAGATTGAAATTACAGTTATGATGGATATTTAGTTTTTGCTGGGTTGCCTCAGGGCTCACTTTGAGGAGGGACATCCAAAATTCCCCAGGGGCAGGGCTAAGGGGTGTAAGGTTATGGCCAAATGCTTTATTGGATTAAGTAACTTTAAAACTATGTTGCACGGACATTTGTTTAACTTTCTACAAACCACAGCATTCATTGTTGAAGAACAGCATTCAAAACAAATTGATGGACATTTGATATACCAATAACAAAATGATTGAACTTCATATGGTGATTGATTACAAAAATATAGAGCCCACAGATGATATGCAATCTGTAAATCACCATTTTCCTACGAACCTAGCAACTAGTTAATGCACTAATATACATTCATTCGTAATTCCAAACTAAGAAAGCAAATGTTTGATAAGGCCATATTTGATAGATACACAGAAACTTAAAATCTCAACATCCAAACCTAGTGTAGAAAATCATGCCGGCCCCTTTTCTTTCTTATCACATTCCGCATATGCATTTCCTTTGCGTATTGTCATGGTTATCTCCACAACTTTTTCATGAGTTAATCGGCACATCGTTTCGAACATGCAAGAGACGATGTTGTCTAATTTAGTCGCCACATGATTAGTGAAGAAGTTGCCAACGGAACTTGATTCACTGAATGTTTCACCCGCTCTGACCCAGTCCCAAAATTTGCAATTTTTGCTACAACACTTGAACAATTTACCTTTGTTCTTAGTGTTCTTGACCACCACAAAACAATTCACATGTGCATCTTTACACCACGAGCAAGGGACCTTATTTTGGCAATTCGCAAAGATGTGACCACGTCTTCTACATCCATGGAAGACTCCATCGTTTTGTCCTGTCATTGTAAACTGAAATAAACACATTCAGTCAATATTCTTTTCACATGGCCTCGTGATGAAATGCAATATACTTAACAATTTTAAATGTGAAGATCAAATTAATTTGTGATACAAAGAAGGAGAAATTCTTGTAGTGACCAGAGGCATGTATTTGATACAAAGAAGGTCAAATTCTTGCAGCGAACAGTTTCCAAAGGCATGTATGTGATACAAAGAAGGTCTAATTCTTGCAATGAACAGTTTTAAATGTGAAGTTCAAATTAATTTTCAAATACGATTCTTGTAGTGACCAGAGGCGGTGACAAAGGCCATGAACTACAGAGAATCATAAGCATTTGTGATACAAAGAATCTCAGAATGTATGTCAACTTCAAACGCTTCTTGCAGTGACCAGTCGTGAATGTGATATGAAAAATCTCAGATTTTCGGTTGTTACTGAAAATTCATAAAATACACAAATTTTATCTGCCAATTTCTAGATACCCATATAAACTACATGTAAACTAGCTTCGACATACCCATGTAAACTAAATATCACAAAAACCTAATTTACTTGCCAATTTCATCGGAGAAGATAGTGGTTGCAACTTCGGAGGTGAAGAAATTACCAAACTCAGTTTGGAATTGATAAACTGAACAATTGTAAGTTCTTAGACTCCATTTGCGGTGTTAAGTTCTATGTTGGAGGAGCAGAAGGATAAAGATGGGATGGAGAGAAGAGATGATGCTTTGATAGCCTTCGAATCGCCTCTAAGGGCTTTCTCTGAGATTTGAGGGAATTGGGGAAATAGAATGTGTTGGGCTAGGTCTTCAAATTTCATTTTATGCCAAGTCTTCAAATTTCAGTGCATTCATTTTTTTCCACCTCACTCCGTCATCTGTCATCCGGATCTGTACGAGTAGCAGCATTGAAAAATTTATAAGTAGGAGGAATGATCCATAATTTTATGATAATCTATAAAAATGCAAGAAGATGTATTGATGACAAAATGTGAGGTGGCATTCTTGATTTGCAAATTAAGAGTTATGTTAATCAAATTAAGATTTGTCTTAATATAGCGTGTGATGGTGCATACTTTACGAGCCAAATTAACATGGATAGTTTAATTTACTCAATGAGCATCATTCTTTTGCTAATAAAATAATATATGGTGTACTCTTATCATAGTATATAAAAATGCAAGTAGATACCCCTCATGGGGTGAGCAAGTTGGTGGAGTAGGCAAGTGCGGAGGTCTTTGGTCACAGTTTGATTCTTCGTACCAACACTTTCTCGGTTGAGCCCATTACACCGAGCTTGTCTAGTGCTGTTTACCTGACTGGCGTGGTTTGCAAGCTATTGCGTCAGCCCTAGGATTTACCCCGTACGCACCCGAATGGTAGCGACTGCAGCGGACTCCCCTGTCATAAAACAAAATGCAAGTAGATGTATTGATGACTACATGATTAATAAACCTTCAACCTTGTATTCAAATCAAATTTAAAATAATAGGTAACTTGTTAAATTACTAGAAGCGTGAACCTTTTGCTCTTTCTTTCACAAGTAATATTAAGAACCTTTTTGTTTTTTCTTCCATATGTATTACAATGAATATTTTAATTTTTCTTTCTCTATTGAGGTCGATGTTTAGAAAAACTTGAGGATTCACAAGGGTCAATTTTGAGATTTTGAAGCTTCAAATAAAGGTAGAACCAGAAAATGATGTTAGAATCAGCTAAAATTTAAAAAAATTCAAATGAATTCATGTCACAAGAGGTTAAACTCATATGACATTCACAACGAAGAGTGTGCAGCACTCAATAAAATAAAAGAGCTATAGATGTTTCACCCTAAGGTGTCCCACTAATACTTTTTATATTTTCTTACAAAATAAAAAATCGACACTTACATTTAAAAATATAAACCAACCGAACCATGATCGGAATAAGTAGATGATACATATCCACCAATGAAAAACTAAGAAATTATTTAATAAATATTATGCCAAATAAATTTGATGACCATTGTTTCGTATGGATACAATCTTCTATATCACTTCATTTTATAGTGACTGAGGAATCATATCTAAAGAGAAAAATCAACTAAGAATTATGAGGGTATTTAATTCATGTCCATAGTTTGTTCAACTTCAAGAATATACTTACATGTAGATTAATTTATAAATAAATAAATTTTAAAAAATATTCTTTTTACCGACGAGATCAAATCTAGAGCAAATTATTTATTTTGATCATAATATCTATTTCATGATCAAAATAATGAATTTGTTCTTATAAGTATGAATAGGTAATATATGAAAACATATGTAAAAATAAAAAATTTATTACCTTTAAGCTTAGCAAATCATGTAGTGTATAGTATCTTTGACTATTAAAATAAGTAATTTTTAATCTGATCAATACAATTTTTCCATTAAAAAATTTACTTTATTATCATAAGTAAATTTAGTCAAAAATGCATTAAATAAAATGCCTAATTTAAAAATAAGATATTCACGTTTTATAAATGTCATGAAAATGTATTTAATAATTGTAGCTTCTTCAACAATATTTGATTAATTGAGCATTGAGAATGGATTAGAATTCAAACTAAAGCTGGACTAATACAAATATTTGGACCAAAATTGAACAAATTATTCTTAATTTTCCATATGAATAGTGGGTGTTAGGCTGGGCTATATCCATCCACTACCTCCAGCCCTGGTTCCAAAACAAATTTTATATAAGGTCTTTTATAAATAGTTGGAAAATTAAATTACATAGAAAGGTTATAAATAATTTTTTGTATATTATATAAAAACATTCAAAATTAAAATAATAATAATTTAAAACTTCAATTATTAACTTTAAGTTTTCTCTTCTAGAATTTTGAAGAAATTGAAGGTCAAACTCAATTTCGGATTATGATAAACGAACGGAGGTAGAGCTGCATGTGTTATGTGTTCCAAATAGAATTGACCTTAGAAAATTAATTGGGCCTTAATATTTTGTGAAAATTATAAAAATATTTTGTGACATTATAAAAATTTTGAGGCTGCCTTAAGAAAAGAAAAAAAAAAATTAGCCTTAATATTTTGTGAAAATTACACACAATCAGAGTTTTAAACTTCCCAATTCAAAATTAAGATTTACAATTTTTTTTTTCAAAAATTAGATAATAATTTGAATTTTAAATATTATTAATGATATTATAAAATTAAACTAATACACCCTCACCCACCCCCATTCCACCCTCAATTTCTTCCAAAATCCTAAAATTCATCCACCCCTCTCTCTCATCCCTCGATGCTGCCGGCCATCTCTCTTATTCGGAGATGTCGCTCCTCTCTCTTATCTGACAACACTACGCGCAGCGGCAACTCACTGAGTGTGATGCCTCAGCCCAATGGTGCGCTACACTGTTAAGTTTTTTTATTAGATCTGTTTAGTTTAAGTGTTTTTTTAAAAATATTTTAGTTTGTGTTTTACAAACGGTGCTGATGGTTGTGTAGATGGATATAGTGATGGCGATTGGGGTGTAGTTGGTGGTTATGGTGGTGGAGGCGATGTCATCATCGTGGTCGTGAAGTAGTGGTGGCTATTGGTTTGTTAGAGATAGAGATTGTGTTGCTATTTCTGGCTGTCATGAGGTGGTGGCGGTGGTTCTGGCAACATTTTTGTTGACTATGGAGGTACTGGAGACCGTGGTAAGGTAATGGTTGTTGACCTATAGTTAATTTAATCCTCAATGTTTTGATCATAACAAAAAAGATTAATTTTATTTACTAACAATTATATTTGAGTGGTTATAGCTATTGTAACAAATTGATCAATTAAGGATGAAAATATTGCTATTGCTATCGAAAGTTTTGTAGAAGGTGCTCAATGAAAGTCGAGACGAAAGTCAAGCATAGTCGAGCATTCAAGTCAAATCATTCAAGATTAGAGCTTGAAAGATGCCTGCAAAGAAAGATCAAAATGAAGAGCGTACGAGATGATATCAAAGAAAAATCAAGACGAGAAATTCAAGAGCTAAACATCAAAGAAACTTCGAAGCAAGACCAAAGAATATGCATCCTGGACCATATGTAAAGGTATAACACTTTGATCTTTAATGATGAATGACAATAGCTCAAAAATTATTTTGTGTACGAAAATTTATTTTCACTACCACTTGCATAAAATGTTTTCCTTTTGACAAAAAATGTAAGATTCATTTTTGAAAAAGTCATACTTGAACTTAGACCATGATTCTTAAATAAATAAATAAATAAAAAAAGGGTGAACGGTCAACGGGACGTCCGGTAGACTAGGAGGACGTCTTGTACGCCAACAGTCAAATTTTTTACCATTGTAACTTCTGACCAATAACGGTAAATTTGGTCGTTCGGTACGTAGCGGACATTTGATAGGGTCGTCTGGTTGATCAGAAACTTTCTGTTTTGATTTCCATAAATAACACTTCACTTCCATTCATCAATGCAACAATGAAGAGAATTTTCTTGTGAGACATATTTGTGAAAAATCTCCTTTGAGATTGACTTTTATTTTTATTTCATTTATTTTTTCATAGCAAAAACTTTGATTGTTGAAATCAAATTTCTTGAATCAATTTCTTTCATCAAAAATTTTCATCTCTTCTTGTTCTTAACTTATTTATATCAATTTTGAAAGAAAGATATATTATTGAAGATGTTTTTTGTACTTACATTGCATAAACTTTTCTACTTCTTCATATTGAAAACTTTGATTATCGAATCAAATTTCTTGTATCATTTCTCTTATCAAAGTTTTCTTCTTTCTTTGTGTTTAATTTATTTATTTATATCTTAAAGGAGAGACATATTTTTTTTGAAGAAGTTCGTTTTGCTTAGATTACACAAACTTCTCTACTTTTTCATATTGTAAAATCATCAAGGTTTCTTATTTCTCTCTTTATGTATAACTTATTATATTCATTCATTAAAAGAGAGATATTTTTTTGAGAAAATATTTTTGAACTTACATAGTATTTGTTTCATCTTAATCTTCTCATAGAAAAACTTTAATTGATTGATTTAAACTTGTAAAATCATTATATTCGTCAAGGTTTCTTCTGTCTTAGCACTTGATTTGTTACAATTATTCATTAAAGGAGAGATATTTCTTGAAGAAGATTATTTGAATTTACATTGTATTAATTTCTTCATAATCTTCTCTTTGAAACACGTTTATTGATTGAATCTAACTTTTAATTATCACATTCATCAAAGCTTTTCATCCAACATTTGAGCTATCATTTGTTACTATTTACTGAAATGTTGAACATACTTATCTCTTGATACTTAATTGTGTTCATATCATTTATTAAGAGAGAAGTTTTCACTTCTAATATTTCTTTCTCTTAATTATTATTGTGGGTCGTGTTGACGTTCCGAAAAACTCAACGTTGTGTAAGGATTGGTGCTCCTTGTTGTAAGTCATCGTGTGAGTCATATTTAGATCTCGTAAAGCTCAATAGTTTGGTGTAAAGCCCAACATTGTAAAGGATCGGTGCTCCATGTTTGTAAGTATGGTTGGATTGTACCATAAGTCAATCAACATAATGAAAAAGGTCTTGCTCATGACGGAAAAATTGGTAACGGGGGACGTAGATCGTGTTTGGATTGAACGTTCATAACATATCATTTGCATCCTCTTTCCCTTTTACTTATTGTTTTTATATTTGCTCTTATTATTTGAATTTATCTATTTAGTATTTGTGCCAATCTGTTTAATTATCTCATTTGCTATCATATTAGTTTAAATCTTGGATTAATTTTCGAAAAAGTTTTTATAACCAATTCACCCCTTTCTAGGTTAGTCATTCCTGGGCTTACAATGGTCGCAAGTGGTGGTGGATAGAAATTATTTAGTTGATTGTGATTAATAAATTAGTTGATTTGTGATCAATGAAATAGATAAATTATAACCAATAAATAATGTTGACCTGAGAAATTGTTAATTTGTGACTAATAATTTGATAATTTGTGACCTTGAAAAAAGTTGTGATTTATAAAATTAGTGATTTTTGACCGATAAATAAATTGTGAACTGTATTTTTTTAATTTGTGATTTATAAATTTTTTTTGACCAAAAAATAAATTGTGACCTTAATGGTTTGAGACTGTAACTGCAATTGTTCCTTTTTAATTTTGACAATTTTTACTATTTTTAATGGTTAAACTAGCGGAATTACACGGTGAGGAATTTTTTGCACAAAAAAAGGTTGTATTTAGCACAAAAGGTTTCAAGCGATTTCCAATAGGCAGGGATATATTGCACATGATCACGTCTCTAGGAGGTTTTCTGCTCTTAATCTTATTTAAAATTATGTATGTGTGAGGATGTTTATGAGAATAAAAATATATCACTTACACATGAAAAGGAATGTCAAAGACAATAATTCAAATTATATACATTATATTGTAAAATAATGAGATAATTATTAATGATTATTTAATATTACTATGACACATAGATAAGTCTTATCTAGTCTAGAAAATCTATTTCATTCCAATTGTAACTCTTATTTCGGATCCTATAGATATGGGTCCTGATTCTCAAGACACACTTAAGTTTTGACTGCTATTTCTTCTTTTATTTCTCTATTTTCTTTTGTTTTATAACACATTATCAGCACGAATATTAATTTATCACTTTTGAAGAGGATTGTAATCCAAATTCAATGTGTTAGACATATGAACTATTTTCCGTCCTTTAGAGAATGGAGGCGAGTAAGACGAGTAAGGTTTGTCATCGATGGAATCTTTTCCTTTCAATCTTAGTTTCTATTCTATTGAATAGCATTATACTATAAATGTATACCATACTACTATGAGGAACTTATTGATTAAAATAAAAAAAATGCCCTTTCACCTTTTTTTACGTTTATGCCCCGCCTAAGCAAGCGTAGCCCATAACTTGACTTCCACGCATCTCCACGCATTTTTCCTTTTAGAACATTGGTAATATGTGATAAGTTACGTCAATCATTCCACGAGAAATAACTTTCAATTGTCGTTCACAAAATTTTTCTTATCAAATTCGATATAAGTAACACAAAAGAGATTGTGTTTGTTATCATTCTAAGTAAGCTAAGAATTGTGTAAATATGTTGGTGTTCATCAAATTATGAAGTGAATGTATTGAATTTCAGAATTCGCCGATTGGCATCTATTTCAATGTTAAACTTGCGTACTTTAGTAGTGTTTTAAGTGCTCGTGACAATTGATGTCCTTTATCGTTTAACTTTCTTTCCAAGATAAATCGAACATATTCTAAACAAAATTTGATCCTATTCCTCATCCAAATTCAAGTGCAAAGAATTGCATTCACTCACACGACTATCAAAGGAGATTGTGCATATCATAAATACTATACCTAACACCTATTGCCCGTATGTCAATTATACAGTACTCTAAATCTATTGTGAGCTCTCAATACTACAATAAGCAACTGGTTATCTAATTGGCAACTAAGCATTAAATAACAAATTAAGCATCCATAATCAATCATGAACACAAAAATTTACTCAGCTACTGTCCATAAATTAGAAATAAATGACGAATGATCTCATCATCATCCAATTCACTATGGAAGTTAGCCTAGTATGCTTATATATAAATTACACAAGTTATGAAAAGTTATCACCTAAATTAAAGAACCAAAGAAAAAATTTGAAAACTCAATTTCTTCGTCTCAAATTTTTAATTCAACATTGAATCTTCAAAATCCTATGTTAATTGCCTTCTCAGCTTTTGCTAGACATCTTCTATGAGTTATAATGTTGCTTGGTACATTCTTGACGGCCTTTCCTAGGTTAAATATATGCTGAGAAGCAACAACACGAGGAGTCGATCTAAAAAAAGGAAACCAACTTTTCAGCATCTGAGATTAGCCATGCATGCGCATGCTGTGTGCCACGTGGACACATGTCAAAGGCAGGTAAGGCTCCATCAAGCATTGTTAGGGGCCTTGTGCATGTAAGACTTGCAGGCCCATGCGTGCGTATGGAATTGGTCCCTGAACTTTGATGCACATACATTTTGGTCTTTCTTCACTCCTTTTCAGCTCATTGTCTTCTCTTCCTGTCCAATTGGATCCTGTCATTATCCAATCATCATTGTAAGACTTGACTAGACTTTTGAACATTTGCATTTACCTCTTTATCTTTGGATTTCTTCACTTTTTGTCCATTTTTCTTTCATTTCACTCAATTCCGTCACTTCCATCGAGTTTTGCCCGATAAACACAATTTAAATAGAATTAAGCTAAATTCATTAAAATAATCAACAAATATCCTAGTTTAACAGCATAGATAAGTGTACAAGTAAAACATAGTAAGTACTTCCAAACTTAAACTTTTTTTGTCTTCAAACAGAACATAGCCTAACTCAACAAATATTGGCGAGATAGATTGTAGTTGGTTTTAGGATTAGAAATTTTTGTATCAAAAATATGAATAGCTTCAATGTGGCAATGTTAGAATCAAATTTTACCTATCCAACGCAAAACTAACATGTGTGAGCTAAAATTTATGCAGAGAATTATAAATTTATAGCTGGTTCAATACCCAATCCGTAATGGTCAAAATTTTCATTTTTTTTCCTCTTGTGAGATACACACCCAAAACTTATTCTTTTACTTATCTTCCAACTTATAATCAAAAGGTTTTATTGTTACAATGCTAATCCACATCCTATCTAGTTTGGAAGAACTTCACTAATTGCAAGTTAACAATTTACTTTTTTTTTTAATTGTTCTACGTCTTCTGTTTCATGCCCAAGCATTAGCCCTTTTGAGTTTCTTTTTGAGATATTTTACATTTGTCCTCATTGGATCTTTTATACGGTAGCTTTCACTCATGTAACATGGTAGCATTTTTTTTCACTTTTTTACTAAACAGTGATTAGTGCAACGGTCCTTATTAGATACTCATTTTTAAAAATCGATCTTGTTGACATCCGAACTCCGATCTAGTATAAACAGTTCGCTAACCCCACCTCAGTTAAACATAAGTTTGGCCCACACCCCCACGTCGGAGTTACCCACCGTTATCTTAAAAAAACATCATGATTACCCCTTGTCACATCACCCTATCAATCAAATACACTTGCCACAGGTGATGTCATCGCCGCCCGGAACAACCAATTCCAAGTCCTCAAACTCCAGCCCTTACAGGTCATCATTACCTGGGACATTGACACATGACCACCGGCCTCATCAACCAATCACAGGAGAATTTGGCAACCCGAGTTTCGAGCTCGACACTGTTGTTGATTTGACTGATTTGATGTAATTTCAGCTGAAACTATGTATAAATAGTTGAATAGGACTCTTGTAAAAAGAGAGCGAATTCATATAATGACTTATGGCACAATCACACTAAAATGACATCGTTGTGATCTTTTTTAAGCATAAATCGCCTTTTTTTCTTAAAGTTGGTTCAAAATCATCCTTGCTAATTTTGATATCAACAGACCTCGCTGTACATGACTGATTACGACCAAGAAAGAAACCACATAGCTCTTCGTACGGACTCGACCTAACCGGGGAAAAAAGGAACAACGCCGAACTCAAGAATGCCATTTACAAACAGCAAAACGCCAAGTACTGTAATCAAAAAGTGCGAAAAAGAGAATTTGAGGTAGGATCCCTCGTCTTAAGGAAGGTATTCCTCCCCACAAGAGAGATCGGCAGTAGATGCCTAGGTCCAAATTGGGAAGGTCCCTATCTGATAACGAAGGTCCTGCTAAAAGGAGCATATGAACTGGAAGACTTGGGGGTAGATCCTTACCCCATCCATGGAATGCCGAACACCTTAAGCAGTACTATTAGTGAAAAGCCCCCTTGTAATGTCAATCACATCAATAAAAAGGGACTTTCCTTTTTTTTGAACATTTTACTCAGCAATCTGTCAGAATCTCATAAAGCCCTGCTCCATACGCAGGCCGATCTTAGGTCGTATGTGCTGCGACACTTAGTGAAAAATTCCTCCTAAGGAATCTCATAAAGCCCTGCTCCATACGTAGGCTGATCTAAGGTCGTATGTGCTGCGACACTTAGTGGAAAATTCCTCTTAAGGAATCTCATAAAGCCCTGCTCCATACGCAGGCCGAGCTAAGGCTGTATGTACTACGATACTTAGTGGAAAATTCCTCCTAAGGAATCTTATAAAGCTCTGCTCCATATGTAGGCCGATCTAAGGTCGTATGTGCTGCGACACTTAGTGAAAAAACCCTCCTAAGGAATCTATAAAGCCCTGCTCTACACGCAGGACGAGCTACTACACTTAGTAAAAATGCCCAATGTATAAGCCAGGTTTGGAAAGCAAGTACTGTACAACTAAGTAAAATTCATTCAAGATAATTATACATGCTATTGTAACACTCTTACAAATTTAGCTAAGTTTGTGAGGAATTGTTTAAAAAAAAAAAGAAAAAAAAATTGTACTGAGCATAAACAATTATCCATTCCAAACAAAATGTCCTAAACAGTCAAAACAAAGTTCACTCGTACGCCAAAAACATATTGCAAAACTAAATACCAAAAATCAATGGTTTTAACCACCTAAGGGTCTTGGGGGGCTGGGTAGTATCTTAAACATCCTGAACTGCCGGTAATACCCGAACTCTAGCAGACTCAGACAACCTCCGTAACTCCTCCTTCTGCCCCTCCAGTGCCTCATCCGAAAAGACCACATCAAAATCAGGCCTCTCCTTCCTGATGTGCCCCGACCAACTCTTCCAGTGCTACCACGTAGACATCCTGGGCTACGACGTCAAACTCGGAGGACTCCTTCCAGGCCTCCACCGCTCTATCAATCTTGGCCCCAGCCTCTTCAGCCCTTTTGGTGGCCTACCGCGCCCTTTCATTGGCCTCTTGTACCTTCTGGATGGCCTCTCTGACTTTGCCGCGCTCATCTTCTTCCCGAGCTCTGGCCTCTTCCTCCGAGGCCCTCAACGCCTTGATCTCCTCCATCAATCTCTCCTCAACATCGAGCCTGGAGTTCAGCTCGATCCCCATCTGGTTCAGCTTCTCTTCATACTCCTTCTCCCTCAGAGCGAACTGGGCCTTTTCAGCCTCCATGTTGTTGTAAAGATTGAAGGCCTGATCCTTTGCCTCTATGAGTTTGTCTAACTCAGACTTCACTTGTTTTTCAAAAATCAAAAATCAAGTAAGTTATTAAAACAGTTATAAAATTAATCAAAAATCAAGTAAGAGGTATACCTTATCCACCACTGCCATCATGTATAAAACTGATCGGTGGCCATGGAGTTGAGCAGTGACCAAGGCCTCACCAATGGGCATCTCATTTAGATAGCTCTGCTCTCTCTCACCCCAGCTCCGGGTAAGTAGATTGGCCGACTCTCTCAAAGGTGAAGTGAGCGCGGCAGTCATTCCCTTGGAAGGAGAAGGAGCTCAGAGACAGTCTAAAAATATTTCTAGTCTGTGTCCCACCAGACTTTCTCAGCTCGGCCTCTGTAAATCTGGGCACCGAACCTGCAAGTTCGTAGAACTGGTCCCAACAACAGAAGGGGCAGTTGAGGATGGCAACGAAGGGGACGATAAGGTCGGGCTCGGCAAAGGCACTGCCTCAAGAATTTTCAGTGATGCTGGGGGCGCAGATCGGTTCCTCTTCAATGGAACCTCCTCCTCCACTTCTTCAGAACGGCTCTCCATCCATTCTGGGATGTCTCTCTTCTTTCCCTTGGCCGCAGCTGCCGCCTTTGCTGCCTTGTAGCCCCGCATCTTGTCCTGATGATCTGAGAAAATAGTGAAACACTCAATAAATATATACATAAATAAATCACAATCGTGAATGAAGGTTAAAATATTACCTGAACTGGATGGAGCCAAACTTAAAGCTCGTACTTGTAACAATCCGGCCCGGCATAAGTTCAAATTTGAGATACAAACTTACAGGACCTTTGCTTTTTAGGTAATGATCTTATTACCTCAGCTCGTCTCTATGTATCTTTGGTTAACGTCTCCTTCTTGTAATCTACACAAAGAAAAAAAATACCGAGGTCAGTATTTCGTCAACATACACCTTGCTAAAAGACTAAAACCCAAAAAGACACTTACATAATGAATGACAGAGTCTGGGAATCACGTCCTCCCTATTCACCTCGGCAGAATGAAACTGCCACTCCCCCGATACATAGAACCACTCTTCCTTCCATTTCTTAATTGAGGAAGGGGTGTCTAAGACTAGAGAACCTCCTGTCCTGGGCCTAATGCTTGTGTACCACCAGCCTGAGTTCTTCCCATCCTCCTTAAAAGTAAATAGAGAATCGAATGGCTGGACACTTAGCTCGGGATTCCCCATTTGGTACCACAGAATAAGGGTAGCTATTAAGGTTCGCCACCCATTAGGGCATAGCTGCGTGGGAGCTATGCAGCTATTCCCCAGGAAGAAAGGAATTTAAGAATTACCCTAGGAAAAGGAAGCCTAAGATCGACCTGAAGGATAGCCGAGTTCAGAGCAACACATCCCTCGGGAGGAGTGTCAGCTCGATCAGATGGTTCTGGTATTATCATAACTACCGAACTAGGGATGGCGTATTTAGCTCGCCAGCTAGCTAACACATCCCCTATCACAACCGACCTATAAGAACTCGACCCACTTCCCAAAATTACTCTCCTCAACATCCTTACTAGATCTACCCATCCCCTTGGAACCCTCACATCCTAAGTCCATGACAGGACGCCCTAAGTCAGTCGGGTTAATTATGGAAATAGGAATAGGGGTAAAAACTTCCCTACAACTAGAAGACAAACTCGTCGAGAAGGAGACTGATTCTTCCTACTGATTGCCCCAGGAATGAACTTTAGACTCGTCCGAACTCATGTAAAAACTAGGAAACAATGAGGTAGCAGATCAGAACAGAAGGATACTTAGGAAATGAACTAGGAAAATGACCTCACTCGAATACTGAAATACGAACTCAGGAAATTGCCCAAATATTTGAGAAAGTAAAACCAGCGAAATAGGAGAAGAAATGACTGACCAAAAAGGGATTTAAAGAAAGAGAAGATGAGAGGGCGCGATCTGGGCCGTTTATCCAGAAATGGAGGAAAAAAATCAACGGTTCAAAAGTCTGAGAGACAAAACGACGTAGTTTTAGCTAAGCTTGCTGAAGAAGCTACTTATAAATGGCGTACAGCTCATCCACCTCAAAAGATGACACTTGTCACAGCAATAAATGTACTTCTTGGAAAAAGCATCACTGAGGTCAGCCCCCCCTACAGTAGAGCTGACCTGGGAGGTAACTGTTGACATCCGAACTTCGATCTAGTATAAACAGTTTACTAACCCCACCTCAGTTAAACGTAAGTTCGGCCCACACCCCCAGGTCTGAGTTACCTGCCGTTATCTTAGAAAAACATCATGATAACCTCTTGTCACATCACCCTATCAATCAGATACACTTGCCACAGGTGATGTCATCGTCGCCCGGAACAACCAATTCCGTGTCCTCGAACTCCAGCCCCTTACAGGTCATCATTACCTGCGTAATATATTGACACATGACCGTCGGCCTCATCGACCAATCACAAGAGAATTTGGCAATCCGAGTTTCGAGCTCGACCCTGTTGCTGATTTAATTGATTTGATGTAATTTCGGCTGAAACTATGTATAAATAGTTGAATAGGACTCTTGTAAAAAGAGAGCGAATTCATATAACGACTTATGGCACAATCACACTAAAATGACATTTTTGTGATTTTTTAAAGCATAAATCGCCTTTTTCTTAAAGTTGGTTCAAAATTATCCTTGCTAATTTTGACATCAACAGACCTCTAACTCAAAATTTTCACCAACTTTCATCTTATTAGCCTTAGACAATTGACAAAAAAAGTTATCGCACATGAAATCCCTATTTACCTCAATGTCTCTCCACAACAATTCCATCTCCCAAAATCGTTCTAAAATTGGTTTAATAATGTGTGTTGTAGTGGTTTCTTCGATTTTAACATCTAAATTCCCACTATTCTCAACCTATTTCTTCATATGAACCAAAAGAAAACCTCATGATGCAATAAATAAATCCTATGCACAAATTAATGTTAAGTTCTATTTGAATAAGCACAAATTAACCCAACATTCAACTTCCCAATTCAAACATATAATTTTTGACACACCCCGTCCCGTGTAACACCACTAGATTCGGACGTGGCATGCGCCGATGATAGATACAAACTAAAAGTCGGATCTACCATCAATGCTACTACAAATACAATATATCATTTTTTATGCATCATTTTTCTAACAAAATTTCGGCATTATCTCCCCTGTAAACAGGACTAATCAACCTGTGATCAATTTTACACAAATCCCAAACTATAGCACAGCACAATAAAGATAAGCCGAAATATCCACTTTTACCCAGAAATACAATGAAATATACATATGGATACATAATACATAGTGAGCCCCATAACTATTTACAAGTGATGCAAAATCACATTTAGACATGAACATGAGTCCCAAAACACTGACTACATGTTCTATGAAGTGAGTCATACTAACAAACTCTGTCGTGTGGCTCTGGCTCCAAAATCAAGGCTCAACTCCAAAAGATGCCCAGATTCTCAACTGCTGCCTGATAAGGAAAAACGTGGAAAAATATATGAGTTGATAGCTCAGTGAGTGGAGAAGTTCAAAATAAATATACTTTTTCATTTATATATTTTTATTGAAAATCAAATTCATACCATTTGATAATTCACAAGCTACCATCATGTAATTATAGCCAAAAAGTGAAATATTCACCTAAAGTCATACAATATCATCTTAAAATCATGATCTAAACATCAGCTGATAACCATGCTATAATCTCATCACATCAAACGTACTGAAAAATCCACAAAATATGTATCATCTGACTGAAATATGTAATCCGCCTCTCGGGCTAAGAACTTTCGCCACGGGACTTTGGCCCCTTTCGTGAACGAAAGTCGGTCTCAAAGACCTCTCATAATCAATTCTAGAATATGACCAAGCCCCTTTGTAAACTATATGTACACGATCAAGACTAATGTCAGGTCAAGACCCTCCGTGTAGGATAGAACACGGCCAATGCCCCTCTGTGAACTAGAAGAAGCATATAATCATAGGTACTTTTCTGGCCGATCTCAATATTGCATGTCTTACATACCAAACAAATCTCAATATTACATATCTTACATAGTAAGTCACAAATATGCCATAAATAATCCTTGATATTCCACATGTATCACAATAAAAGAGATTTCCGTAATAACCATATAATTCGAACACATAATTACACATACTTT
Organism: Olea europaea var. sylvestris; assembly: GCF_002742605.1. NCBI lineage: Eukaryota > Viridiplantae > Streptophyta > Magnoliopsida > Lamiales > Oleaceae > Olea > Olea europaea. The sequence goes on along the minus strand of NC_036253.1, from coordinate 18,216,740 downwards.
CACAATATACTTAATTTATAAATATTTTATAAATATTTATATTTTTCCACTCACAGAAGTATGTACGCCAAAATCAATTCGATTGGTACGCTGTCCCGATATCCGTATCGCCGCCTGAAATATAATATAATTTTTAAATCAACAATTAACTAATTTAAGTAATTTCAATAATTAAATAGGCGATACCCAAATATAATTATTTCATGTTTAGGCGATTTCTAAAGTCTCTTTAATTACTAGAATTAATTTTTCTTTCATTTTACTCAATTTCATAGTTTATTACACTTAACCCCTTCAATAAAATTAAATTTAACCTAACAATCTAACAACTATAAAATCAAACATAACTTAACAGTAAGTAACTTTTTACTTACCTTTCAAAATTGAGAAATTCAAGGCTAATAGGATAGAGCACTTAATTCCTAACACATTGGCGAATTTTTCCTTTTTTTCTTCTTTTTCTTCCTCATTTTCTTTTTTCCCCTCTTTTTCCTTTCTCCTTTTCTCTCTTTTTCTTCTCTGGTCCGTTTTGTTTTTGTGTGTGCAGCCTAATAATGTAGACCACTTATTTTCTAACAACATAGGCAAACTTTCCTTCTTCTTTTTTCCTCTTCTCCTTTTTTTCTTCTTTTCCTTTCTCTTTTCTCTTCCTCTTTTCTCTTTGCCTCGTTTCTTTCCAGTGTGTAGTGTGTGTGTTTGATTTTAATTTGATTTTGTGTGGAATTGGATTGATATCTTTTTTTTTTTTTTTTTTTTTTTTTTTTTTTTTAAGTTTGACTTTTCTTTGTGAATTGATTAGAGTATTACAATTTTAATATATACATCATAGATGGCAAGGCTATCCAACCTATAGAAGCACACAGTCAAGAAATAACAAAGAAATCTGAAAAGAATTTATTTATTTATTTTTATTATTTTTATTTTTTATTTTTTTTAAACATAAAACGAACACGCAGACAAACATGAAAAAACTATAAAATATTGTAATCGATGATAATATCCAACCCCCAAACTTGAAGCGCAATGTACCAAAAAAGGACAAGAAAAAAAAACAAAAATAATGACAAAATGGAGAAATTGAAGACTCTCTTGGTCAATCTGCAAGTGGTGGTGGAGATATCATGGGTGCAAGAATCTCCTGGCCATCTCGTAAGTCTGGTCAACATGGACGTACATCCCATCAAATCATCTAGTTTATCTACCAAACCTCCTACAAAGTAGGTCACCCTCCCGCGCATATTGGTTTCATCAAATCATATCATATGGACATCATCCCATATGATATGGACATCTATCTCAATAGACTGAACCCTCAACTACAGAGCTCCTAGTGACTACTATATGCCCTAGATCTCTCTCATGGTCCCTGTCGTGCTGGCGAACAACTATCATAGAAGTGAGCATCAATAGCGTGATCTGGTTGTAGATGATGATGAAAATAGGCTTCGACCTATTGGCCTTCAACAGTCCCATGATGCATCTGTTGTTGCCTCTGCCTTTGAATCACTCTCTATGAACTGGTAGCTGTCCTAACATTAATTGAAACGTTAGCATAACAATGTGTTGCAACAATCCATTTCTGATGCCAAACCATAAATCTGATTGTAAATGTGGGTTCTTAAGTCTATCTTTAACCCATGTGCCAAGTGATATAATAGCCCTGCCTTGGGATGATTGAACGTAGTTCTGTGGGATATGGGATCAACGTAGTAGCATGAGAGCATCATCAGAAGAATGAGTCCACTTGTTATACTCAAAAGTCATCTACTGATAATGGTCATGTGTCAGCTCTTCCATAAAGCACTGTAGGCAAGTTACGTTTCAAAGGTAATGGAACAATTTTGTCCTGAATCAATCGAAAGTAGTCATCAATAACTTCTGGAGAAAACAAGATACACTTGTCTCACACCCAAGTTTGATGTGCATGCTCTATCCGTGGAGTGTCGACATCAGCGTTGAGGTTTGCGAAAAATTCTTGCACGAATGTGGAAAAAGCCAGATGCAACTCAACTATCCCTATTCCCAGCCAGCTCTATGCATGATGTGCTCCAACTCAAACCCTCCAAAATCCTCAAGTACTACCCAGAGCCGGTCTTGTGTTTGATGGGCCCCGAGGCGGCCGATGAAAATTAGGCCCCCCAACGACAAAATTCAAAGGTGTATTATGCGACTCATTGCTAACTTAAAAAACAAACATTAAAACAACCACGAAATATATCATAGAAACGGTTTATATTATAAACCATCAAACCAAAAATTTCAAACAATTAGTTAAATACTATTCGTCTTGCTGTTTTAGAGGCAAAAATATCAATCAAATTTGAATAACTTAGCTGCTCAACCATTTCTTTTTCTATTGATAATATAGCCAACCCGTTTAATCTTTCTTGTGACATAGTTGATCGGAGATAGGTCTTGATCAACTTCAATTTCAAGAAACTTCTTTCCGCGGATGTAACTGTAACCGGTACGGTTAAAAAAATTTTGTAAGCAATATAAGCATTTGGGAAACAAACATCCAATGTCTTCAAATAGTGTAGCACTTCAATTGCTCTTGTTGCTTCATTTGGTAAATAAATCTTCAAAACTTGTAACTCCGAACATAAATCATCTCTACTGATGTCCGAAAGCCCATTATGTTCAAGATATTTCTCAAGATTCATACAAGAGTTCAACAAACATGATAAAATTGCACTCCTTAACCTCTTCAAATTAAACAAAAATCCAAATATAACATCATATTGTTTGAATTGTTCAAATCGAGTCCTCGGAGAAGATAGAGCTTGATCAATTATAAAAACAAAGTACTCAACTCTAAATGATTCTTCTGCTGATTGCTTTACCTCATTACTATAGTTTTCATCAAATTGCTTTTTTCTTCGAATTATGCATTTTTCTGTAAATACAGCTTCAATTCCCATTTTCTAGTTTATCTACCAAACCTCCTACAAAGTAGGTCACCCTCCCGCGCATATTGGTTTCATCAAATCATATCATATGGACATCATCCCATATGATATGGACATCTATCTCAATAGACTGAACCCTCAACTACAGAGCTCCTAGTGACTACTATATGCCCTAGATCTCTCTCATGGTCCCTGTCGTGCTGGCGAACAACTATCATAGAAGTGAGCATCAATAGCGTGATCTGGTTGTAGATGATGATGAAAATAGGCTTCGACCTATTGGCCTTCAACAGTCCCATGATGCATCTGTTGTTGCCTCTGCCTTTGAATCACTCTCTATGAACTGGTAGCTGTCCTAACATTAATTGAAACGTTAGCATAACAATGTGTTGCAACAATCCATTTCTGATGCCAAACCATAAATCTGATTGTAAATGTGGGTTCTTAAGTCTATCTTTAACCCATGTGCCAAGTGATATAATAGCCCTGCCTTGGGATGATTGAACGTAGTTCTGTGGGATATGGGATCAACGTAGTAGCATGAGAGCATCATCAGAAGAATGAGTCCACTTGTTATACTCAAAAGTCATCTACTGATAATGGTCATGTGTCAGCTCTTCCATAAAGCACTGTAGGCAAGTTACGTTTCAAAGGTAATGGAACAATTTTGTCCTGAATCAATCGAAAGTAGTCATCAATAACTTCTGGAGAAAACAAGATACACTTGTCTCACACCCAAGTTTGATGTGCATGCTCTATCCGTGGAGTGTCGACATCAGCGTTGAGGTTTGCGAAAAATTCTTGCACGAATGTGGAAAAAGCCAGATGCAACTCAACTATCCCTATTCCCAGCCAGCTCTATGCATGATGTGCTCCAACTCAAACCCTCCAAAATCCTCAAGTACTACCCAGAGCCGGTCTTGTGTTTGATGGGCCCCGAGGCGGCCGATGAAAATTAGGCCCCCCAACGACAAAATTCAAAGGTGTATTATGCGACTCATTGCTAACTTAAAAAACTAACATTAAAATAACCACGAAATATATCATAGAAACGGTTTATATTATAAACCATCAAACCAAAAATTTCAAACAATTAGTTAAATACTATTCGTCTTGCTGTTTTAGAGGCAAAAATATCAATCAAATTTGAATAACTTAGCTGCTCAACCATTTCTTTTTCTATTGATAATATAGCCAACCCGTTTAATCTTTCTTGTGACATAGTTGATCGGAGATAGGTCTTGATCAACTTCAATTTCAAGAAACTTCTTTCCGCGGATGTAACTGTAACCGGTACGGTTAAAAAAATTTTGTAAGCAATATAAGCATTTGGGAAACAAACATCCAATGTCTTCAAATAGTGTAGCACTTCAATTGCTCTTGTTGCTTCATTTGGTAAATAAATCTTCAAAACTTGTAACTCCGAACATAAATCATCTCTACTGATGTCCGAAAGCCCATTATGTTCAAGATATTTCTCAAGATTCATACAAGAGTTCAACAAACATGATAAAATTGCACTCCTTAACCTCTTCAAATTAAACAAAAATCCAAATATAACATCATATTGTTTGAATTGTTCAAATCGAGTCCTCGGAGAAGATAGAGCTTGATCAATTATAAAAACAAAGTACTCAACTCTAAATGATTCTTCTGCTGATTGCTTTACCTCATTACTATAGTTTTCATCAAATTGCTTTTTTCTTCGAATTATGCATTTTTCTGTAAATACAGCTTCAATTCCCATTTCTTTGCCTTTTTTATCGCTTCATCCATGGCAATGGAAAATCCAATTTCTCTATAATTTTCAAGAAATGAAACAAGTCCTTGCAATAGGTCGATAGCATGATCTATATCCATGGATTCAGTTTGAAGAAATTTACTCACAATATTAACTGCATGCAACAACCTGTACCAGATTACCATGCCAAGCAAGAACTCAAAATTCTGAAGTTCATGTGTTGCCAACGACTCCACTTCACTCTTTACTTTAGGATCTTCGTTAGTTTCTGCCAAATCAAGTGATGCTTCTCTTATCTGTGCAGTTTGCTCCATTATAGGCTTCACACTCTCAACATGACTTTCCCAACGTGTTTGTGACAACGGCTTCACTGTCAACCCTTTTACATTATCTTTAAATATTTGTCATCGCTTGGTAGAAGATGAAAACAAAGTGTAGATACATTGTATCACTCCAAAGAAGGATACATCTTTGGAACAACAATTCACCATATCACATAACGCTAGATTTAGACTATGACCGCCACATGGAGTATAGAAAGCTCGGGGATTCATTTCATGTACTCTTCTTTGTACACCTTTATGCTTCCCACTCATGTTAGATCTGTTACCATATCATTGCCCTCTAATGTCATCAATATCCAGATCGAGTTTGATCAAAGCCTTTTGAAGCTCGGTTGTAAGTCCAAGTCCCGTAGTGTCATCTACCTTCAAAAATTCAAGCCAATGTTCTTCAACTGTAGGTAAATTTGCTTAATCATCTACAAATCGTACTATTAACGACATCTGCTCCTCCTGACTTGCATCTGGAGTACAATCAAGTATAATTGCAAAATATTTTGCATGTTTAACTTTCTTGACAATTGCACTTCTCACCTCATTAGCCAACAACTGTATCAACTCATTTTGGATTTTTTTGCCAAAATACGTGTATTGAATCTCTTTTGCATTAGCCCGCCCGAAGGTGCTCTTTCATTATTGGATCAAATTCACTAACCATTTCTACCATTTGTAAAAATAGACCATTGTTCTCAACATTTAGCCTCTCATCATCTCCTCGAAATGGCAATGTGTTTTTGGCGAGTCTTTTTACAATAGCGATTATCCTTGTTAATACATGCCTCCAATGTTCTCTTTCCGCATCGATCAACAATTCGACGCCTTTATCGATTGTAGTTTTTGTTCGAAGCCTATTTTCCAATTCAATCCAACTAGTCATGCAACATAAATGTTCTTCATTTCCTTCATGACTTTTAATAGACCGATGCAAATTATGCTAATATTTGAATCCATCGTTACCAAGTTGGCCAACTCTGGTAACATTTTTGGGTGTTTTAAACAACTTGCAACAAAAGCAAAAGATCCTGTCCATAGATATTGAATATACTAGCCATCTTCTATCAATTGTTTGCCCATTTCGTAGCAATCGCTTATATTGTGAAGAATCAAAATGCCTATTTGTACAATCTTTCAAGAACGAGATGTCATCAACTCTTTTTGGACCCCTTTCAACTAAGTAATCCCTTGTTCTCTGATCAATGATTTTCCAGTTCCCGGGATCATCCAAATTTAGAGAAAAGCAACCCTCTTCTTCCTTGTCATCTACTTCATTAACACATGCAGGTTTCATCACCTCTTCTTCCTTATCATCTACTACATTAACGTAGGCAGGTTCACTCACTTCTTCATCTTTATCATCTACTTCGTTAACACATGCAGGTTGAATCTCTACTTCGTCCTCATTCAACGTATTCACATTGTTGCTTTTAAAGTACTTGTCAATATCCCCAACTTGACTTTGAATTAATGAAATTTCATTTCGTTTCCTTTTTCTCTTTTGAGCACCAGACTCATATTTAGGAGGCATGGTGTATGAGTCTATATCTGATGCCCAATGAGTAACCTAAAAAATAACTACAAAATATCTCAAATCATCACACAGTTAGAGTTTTCAATATAGTTATTATGTGCACCTGTGCAATTGTTGATCCTCTAATAATCAATCATATAAGCCGACCAGGCCACAATTATATAAGCCGACAAGGCTTCAAACATTTTCAATTTCTTCAATAACAAGTTAAGACAAGCCATTGCTTACCTGACAAGTAGAATTTCAACGAAAACTGTGGAGTTACACCTTCAAGAATTTCACTGTCATAAGACTCACAACTCCCGATCCTGAAACAAAAATTTCACATCAAACATTATTACATATATTAACATGATCATCAAATTGAATATATTAGCACTAAAAGCAAAAATGCATAGGAAATTTTAGTATGTTACCTCCCAAATAAATGTGGCTTCCAAGGAAAATTTGTGATAGCAACGTCGAGAAAACAGGTTGAAGCAGCTGGCAGCATATACAAGGAAACCAAGGCAGGGACTAGAATCTTATTTGACCAAGTAATAGCACAGAGCAGATACTACAAATCACTGTAAAAGGGAAAAAAATTTTAAAAATATATAAAAATAAACAGCAGACTCTTAAGCAATTCACTTAATTGAATGCAAGGGGAGTAAATATCAAGTCTTTAATGGTTTAATGTCCAGCTCCCTACTCTTTCAGAAAATCGAGTAGTTTTTGTTTCAGAAAACTAGCAAAATGTTCTTATAATGCTAGAGCAAGAGGCACAAAGTTGAACCACAAAGAATCATGCAACCGATAGCCAATGAGGGAAGCAACTTAAATATCTTGGTATCTCTCCTCAACAGTGGACAAAAGTCCACTTAAATTGTGGACGGGTAGGNCATTTCGTTTCCTTTTTCTCTTTTGAGCACCAGACTCATATTTAGGAGGCATGGTGTATGAGTCTATATTTGATGCCCAATGAGTAACCTAAAAAATAATTACAAAATATCTCAAATCATCACACAGTTAGAGTTTTCAAAATAGTTATTACGTGCGCCTGTACAATTGTTGATCCTCTAATAATCAATCATATAAGCCGACCAGGCCACAATTATATAAGCCGACAAGGCTTCAAACATTTTCAATTTCTTCAATAACAAGTTAAGACAAGCCATTGCTTACCTGACAAGTAGAATTTCAACGAAAACTATGGAGTTACACCTTCAAGAATTTCACTGTCACAAGACTCACAACTCTCGACCCTGAAACAATAATTTCACATCAAACGCTATTACATACATTAACATGATCATCAAATTGAATATATTAGCACTAAAAGCAAAAATGCATAGGAAATTTTAGTATGTTACCTCCCAAATAAATGTGGCTTCCAAGGAAAATTTGTGAGAGCAACGTCGAGAAAATAGGTTGAAGTAGCTGGCAGCATATACAAGGAAACCAAGGCAGGGATTAGAATCTTATTTGACCAAGTAATAGCACAGAGCAGATGCTACAACTCACTGTAAAAGGGAAAAAAAATTTAAAAATATATAAAAATAAACAGCAGACTCTTAAGCAATTCACTTAATTGAATGCAAGGGGAGTAAATATCAAGTCTTTAATGGTTTAATGTCCAGCTCCCCACTCTTTCAGAAAATCGAGTAGTTTTTGTTTCAGAAAACTAGCAAAAGGTTTTTATAATGCTAGAGCAAGAGGCACAAAGTTGAACCACAAAGAATCATGCAACCAAGAGCCAATGAGGGAAGCAACTTAAATATCTTGGTATCTCTCCTCAACAGTGGACAAAAGTCCACTTAAATTGTGGACGGGTAGGTTACCCAAGTTGCTCCAGTAAATATTAAATGGGTAGAGCCCTAATCCTTAGAGCAATAAAGGGTGACATAATACGTAAGAAACATTATGCACACAGAGCATCAAATAATAACTTACTAAATAGAATGATTACTGGTAGTCACTGACTATGGATAACGTTATTCTTATTTATCACATTCACATGTGCAAAACATATAATTTAATGATTTGCATTCATTTTTATTGCGAATATAAAATTACAGGTTGCCATCCTCAAATCATACACTTGATCATTCACTTGATTTAGAAATTTGCATTCAATGTATTCGTTGTGATTACATGCTCATAATTCACTAACGTTGGTCATTAAAGTATTTGTCTTGTTTGTAGTCAATAGTCACTGCATTTTCCACTATGGATGTCTATATGAATTAATATTACGTAATTTAGTTAACATTTTAATATATTTCAAGTTATTTGATAAAATAAAATAGATCTGAATTTTAATTATACTTGTCTTGAAAAATAATAATTTTGTACTGATATTTTACTCTTCTTCTTATACCACCAGGATCACAAAGGGGAAATCTTCACTTAGATCAACCTGTTATGAGTGAGTTGAAGTGAATTACTAGTTGCTATAGTGACCTTTTTGGTACTTATAAGTAGAGGGAAACCTGAAACTTCATCCTATCACTGAGAAAATCTTTTTGCAGGCATAAATCAAACACTCTGAAACAGACAGAGAAGTCCATGTACCAAGTCATTTAGAGCATGTTTGAGCATACACAAACGTGCTTTTAATAGTTACATGGTTCCCATTTTGTAACAAATTGCGATATTAAACCCCACACAAAATAAATTGACGATTATAATTATCACAAGTTGTCAAAAGGGTAACGCCACTTTAGGATGATCATTGAGAGCTGGAAATATGCAAGTTATTATGAATAATGCTATGAAAAAGGCACTAATATACTTATATACAACTCTTCAGATGTCAATTCTCTCAGTTTTTTAATCTGCTTATTCTTAAAATCATACAAAAACAAGTTAAAATAAATTCAATCATCTACTGCAGAAAATATATACTTCTACTATTCGTGGAGTGTCTGTGTCTTCAGTGAAATTATCTACTATTTAATTATTTATTTTTATAGATATATCGTATATAAATTGTGGCGTTAAAGGAAAAGGTGTCCATGATTTTATTTTACCTTTTAATTTTTTATTTATGGTTGAGCTGCCAATGTCTTATATATCCATCGTTGGCATGTAAATAACAAAGGTTTATACTTTATTATTTATAATTACAGCAGCCAAGTTTTTTAATTTGTTTAATTTATAATTACTCATAGCTCACCCAAGTTGCTGCAACAAATTGATATCACAAGAATCAGTTAGTTCACATTTTATCTTCTTTTTTTTGGAAACAGCTAAATGGATTTCTAATGGTGAGTTCAAGTTGTCAGGGCAGATCGGCAGACCTGGATTCCAACGCCAATAAGGTGGAGGGCGTCAATATCTTTGGTAAATAATCTTGCTCCAACATGTAATCCGATTCCGAGGATAAGAGCTAGAACCAATCCTAGAACCACCCCCAACTGCAGTGTTTGACAAAGTTGAATATGAGAGAGCAACCAGCTTCTTGAAACCAATCGAGAAATTCGAAGGATTTGAGGGTTTTGGAGTGAAGCTTCAACAGAAATCGATTTGGGGATTTTTTTTATTTCAGGGATTTGGGGGTTTTAATTCAATTGGGAAAAGATAAAACCCTACATGAAAGTTCAATAATCGCCTGGACGCTGCCCCGCTGCCGCTTGTCCAGTTGGAGACTTGGAGGTCAACCGTCGACGTCGTAGGTAGGCGGAGGAAGCGGAGCAATGGCAACAGGAGGGAAAGGGAATGATAAAAATAATTTCCATTCGGCTTTAAGTCCATTAAAAAAAAAAACAGGAGGGAAAGGGAAACCGTCGACGTCGTAGGTAGGCGGAGGAAGCGGAGCAATGGCAACAGGAGGGCTTGGAGGTCATAAAAATAAGTCCCATTCGGCTTTAAGTCCATTAAAAAAAAAAACAGGAGGGAAAGGGAATGATAAAAATAATTTCCATTCGGCTTTAAGTCCATTAAAAAAAAAAAAAAAAACCTGGGCGAAAATGAGGCCCCCATCCGGTTTGGGCCTGAGGCGCAAGCCTTATGGGCCTCGCCATAGGAACGGCCCTGCCTGCTATCACTTACCCTTCATTGGGATAGGCTAACTTCCACCTGTGACCGAATATAATCAACCTTTTTCCAAATTATCAGGGTATCAGGTTTTTTTTTTTGGGAAAGCTATAAAAAATCCTCATGAACATGTATAAGCTTTTTTGGTATTATGTGAAGTCATTAGTCACAAAAGAATATTAGCCAAAGCTTTCTATATGTACTTATTTTTTTACTTTGAATGGTGGTGCAAGAGAATGAGTCCATTTCTTACCTGACGTGAGCATCATGTTATGGAATAAAATGGTGCAAAAGTTAGTTATGAAATTCTTTCCACCATCTTGAGTCCATCAAATTCGGAATAAAGTCCATACTTTTAAGTAGAAGGATCTCGAGAGTTTTCCAGAGGCATGTAAGATATTTAAAGAATTGTTTAGGGAGTGTCCTAATCTTGACATTCCTAAGTAAGCTCAGGTATAGATTTTTAACTATGGACTATACTCAGAATATATCAATAAGACAGATGCTTCAAAGGGCGGTTCAATGAGAAGATTAATATTGATGATGCTCAAGATCTATTTGAGAAGGCTGCAAAAATTAAATCTATGTGGCTGACCGACCAAGATATTCTTAAGAAATCAGCACGTGTTCATAACATTGATGCAATAATAGCACCAGCACAACAAATGGAAGTATTGACAAAGAAACTAGACAACCTATCTCAGACCATGAGCATGGCATACTAGCTCACATCGATTTGAGTAGGATGTGAGATTTATCATATGACTACAAGTTACCTTTTAACCTTCATACATGTCATCCAGCCTGAGGAAATTAGTTACGTACAGAACTTTTAGAGACAGCAGAATAACACCCACTCTAACACCTACAATCCGAGGTGGAGAAATCATCCTAATTTCTTGTGGACCAACAATAATGTAAGAAATATCAGGAAAACCACCGATTTTCCAACGACAAAAAATACAAGATAGAAAGCCATCATTAGAAGACTTACTCACTTAGAACATAACAAGGACTATGACTAACTTTCAAAATCAATAGGCATCTATAAAAAAAACTTGGAACAATGGGTGGGATAGATAGCTATCGCGTTATGAGGTAGAACTCAAGGGACTTTGCCAAGCAATACAGAGACAAATCCAAAGGAACGGGTAAAGGCCGTCACTATACGAAGTGGAGTTCAATTACCTAATATTTACGTGAAAAGGCTAGCTATAGCTACAGAAAAGTACCTACCACAACGATGGACAAGTGGATTATTTTGCCAAAATCATAGAGAGAAATCAAGAAGAATCTTTAGACAGTCCACATGTTAAGACAACCACTGCTTTCAAAGCTTCCAATTATTTCCACAAGGATTACAAAAACATAGCTTGATAAGCAGCTCGCGAAATTTTTAGATGTGTTCAAAAAGCTACACATCAACATATTGTTTGTAGAAACCTTAGCCTACATCCCCAGCTATGCTAAGTTTATCAAAGATATACTGTTAAATAAAAGTAATTGAAGGATAACAAAACAGTGATAATGGCAGAAGAGTATAGTGCGGTACTCAAAACATAATTTACCACCAAAACTAAAAGACCAAGCAATTTAACTGTTCCTTGCAATATTGGTAACAACATTTAGAAGCACGCACTAACTTAATGCATTTATCTTTTATAGGAAATTAAGTTTGGGAAAAGGAAACACGGGTACACTTTCATTGTGGCTAGCTTATAGGTCAATAAAATATCTTCGTAGCATCATTGAAGACATTTTGGTGAAGGTTGGCAAGTTTATATTTCCCATGAACTTCATTATCCTGTAAATGGAAGAAGACAAGGATATTCCTCTCATATTGGGTCGTCCATCCTTATTTATCGATAGAGTGCTGATTAATGTATAGAAGGTCAGTTAAACGAAGAGGAATTGATGATCAATGTCTTCAAGGAACTAAATTTTTAGAACGAATAAGATTCATGCTTTCAAGTTGATGTTATTGAGATGCAGTGATAGAGAAATTTATATTTGATAATACTTAAGATTCGTTAGAGGCTTGTTTGGTACATTTTGAGGATTTTCCGTTGGAAAAGGAAGAAGCAGAAGAATGCACTTTATACTTGGCAGTTAACCTATCATTCTTCAAGCAGCCATGGTTAAAGCTTAGGAAGTGTCCCATCTTACAAAGCCGTTACTATCTGTTCAACAAGCTCAAGTCCTTGATCTAAAAGAGCCAACTCACTTACGTTATATTTACTTGGAGGAGCAGATTTCACTTTCACTCATCATCTCAAATTCTCTCATCAAGGACGAAGAAGATAAGGGTGAGTTACTGAGCCATTTTCAGTTTTCAATTTTGTAAAATGCGCAAAACTTTATTGGTTTGGATTTTATGAAAATGCATTTTTGAATATAATTATATAAGGGAAAATTTATAACACGTTTTGAGTGTTTATAGTAAGAAAACTCAAAAACGTTCAAAAAAACTCAAAGCAAGTAAACATAAAAAAATCAAGAAACTCTAAAGACGTTTTGCCCTCATTCACTAATAGCACCAGACGACTAATCTATCAATTCTCTCTTCTACTTTCTTACTTGCTGCCTTTACCCAACAACTTTTTGGCGACCATTCATCTCCAGCAAGCTTTCCTCCATTCCATTGAGTAGTCCGTCCTTTTTCTATCTCTCTGTCTATACCTTCAATTTTTTGGATTTTTCGAATTTTGGGTTTTGATTAATTCTTTGGCCTTGTCTTTCAATTTACTGTAATGGGCTTCTTTTATTATTATTATTGTTGTTGCTGCTAATATTGAATTTTCATGCTGTTTAGTTTTGATTTTTTTTCTTGATTTTGATTGCTATTCATGAATTTGTGTGCCATTTCCCATCTTCTAAATTTACACCACTTTCCAGAATTGAGGATTAGAATACAGAAAATATAATCCTATATTTGAATACAAACGATTTGGAATGCATTTAATAAAACTCAAGTTTTTATTGCATTTTTTTTTTTTTAAACATGGAAAGTGGTTGTTTTCCTAAATCTTTGACGTGGTTTCTTCATCAACAAATTTCTTATAAATTTGTTTTTATCTCCAAACTTGTAAATGATTTAGGATGAGTATAATATCAAAGGATTTGGTGGGTTGTAGAGAACACAAAATTAAGATGAATAATTCCGTACTCTCTTTGATTTTCTTTAGTATTTTTCCAATTGTGATCTGCTATGTAAAAATATTTCTTAATGGAAATTGGAATGTTTAAGGGGTACTCTAAAATAAAATCTTGCAGTAACAAATATTTTAATTTTGTAACGGGAAAAAAATTATTCTAAGAGTCACCAAGTTTAAAATAATATATATAATTTATACAAATTTTAAACCAAACGTTGTTGTTGTTGTTTTTTTTTTTTTTTTTTTTTTTTTTTTTCAGAAATAGTTTTTCAGAATATAAAGCGAAATATATTTTTTGAAATCTTAAAATAGACCTTCAAAATAGAAAACTAAAAACAAATTCAAAACTCAAAATTGAAATACAAACCAAATGCCACCTAAGCTTTGGAGTGTACTAAAAAGATCACAAACACCAATTGGGTAGACCATCTTTGACATAAAAGCAATCAGCCATTTTCTTTGTATGCACAAGATTCTAATGGAAGAGAAGTACAAGCCTTCAGTAGAGCATCAACACGAATTGAATCCAACAATACAGGAGGTGGTGAGAAAAGATGTTTTGAAGCTTTTGGATGTAGGAATAATATACCGTAAATTAGACAGACATTGGGTTAGTCAGTACATGTGGTGCTGAGAAAGGCAGAATTATTGTGGTTCCAAATGAAAATATCGAGGTAAGAGAATTTGTATTGACTGTCGCAAACAAAACAATGCTACTAGGAAATGTCATTTTCTCCTTCCTTTTATTGATAAAATATTGGAAAAATTCAAGAGGCACTCATGCTACTGTTTTCTGGATGGGTATATAGTGTACAATCAGATTTTGATAGTTCTAGACGATCAAGAGAAGGCCACTTTTACGTGTCCCCTTATGGCACTTTTGTGTATTGGCGGATGCCATTCAGTTTGTGCAAAACCCCAGCTACGTTCCTGCGATGTATGATGTCTATATTCTCTACATGATAGGGCACTACATTGAGGTGTTCATGAATGATTTTTCACATAGATCACCTAGGGATAGTCTTGAAGAGATTTGAAGACACCAACCTCGTGTTTAACTGAGGGAAGTATCACCTCATGGTTTAAGAAAAAATTGTGTTAAGGCATTATTATCAACTAGGGGCATTGAAGTAGATAGTGCGAAGATATAGGTGATTGAGAAACTACCTTCACCAATTTCAGTGAAAGGGATTAGAAGTTTCTTAGGCCATGCAGCAATCTATCGTTGCTTCATCGAGAACTCTGGCAAAATCATGAAGCCTGTATCGAACTTGCTAGAAAAGGATATTCCTTTTCACTTTATTGAGAAGTATTTGGTTGTTTTCAACACTCTGAAAAAAAGTTAATTTTAGCTCTAGTATTAGTTGCACCTAACTGGATTTTTCCATTTGAGATGATGTGTGATGCAAGGGAGTACACGGTGGAGACAATGTTGGGTCAACACAAGGATACGGTCTCAAACATAATTCACTATGCCAGCAAAACTCTTGTTGAGGCTCATTTGAACTACGCTACTACAAAGAAGGAGCTTTTGGCAGTGTTGTCCGCCTTTGATAAATTCAGGTCATACTTGATTAAATCAAAGGTGATTGTGTATACAGATCATTTAGCACTGCTAAATAAGAAGGATACCAAGTCGAAACTCATCAGATGGATACTTTTACTGCAAGAATTTATTTAGATATATGAAATAGAAAGGATAGTGAGAACGTAGTTGAAAAACATCTATCTTGCCCGGAAGCACAATAATATAATTCTATAGATGAAAGTGAAGTGAAGTATTTTCAGATGAGACACTTTTTCAAATTGGGACAACACCATGGAACGCAGATTATGTGAAGTATTTTGTCAATTCTGTCATCCCATCAGAATAGTCAAGTCAAGAGAAGAATAAATTTTTCAGCGACATTAGGCGTTAATTTTGGGATGATCTCTTTCTCTATAGATGGGGTCCAGATCATAATATTCGTCATTGTATACCAGAAGAAGACATAACCATCTTTTGGAGCATTGTTACTCTTCTCCATTCATGGACATTTTTGCAATGATCAAGACAACAACAAAAGTTCCACAATAAGGTTTTTATGGGCCTACTTTTTTTTGGGATGCATATGCCTTAGTGAAGAAGTATGATAAATGTTAGACTACAAGAAATATCTCAAGAAAGAATGAGATGCCCTTGAATAGCATTCTTTTTGAGGCATTGACTTTATGGGACCACCTTTCTCTTCTTATGGTCAACAATATATCCTGATAGCTAAGGATTACATGTCAAAATGGATCGAGGATGTAGCTTTACCAACAAATAATGGACGTGTGGTGACATAATTCTTCAGAAAGAGCCTTTTTTTCAAGGCACGGGACACCGAGGCCGATTATAATTGAGGGTGGAAAGCACTTTTGCAATCGTCAATTCTCATGTGTCAACTCCTTATCATCATTAGATGAGTGGGCAGTGGAGGTTTCCAATAGAGAGTTGAAAACTACTCTCGAAGTAACAGTGAATGCATCATGAACAGATTAGTCTAAGAGGATAGACGATACACTTTGAGCCTACAACATAGTATTTAATATACCTATTGGCATGTCTCCTTATAAGTTGGTTTTTGGTAAAGCGTGTCACCTTCCAGTCGTGCTTGATCACAAGGCCTATTGGGCGACATACATGCTAAACTTTGATATGAAATTAGTTGGGAAGCAAAAGATCCTTCAACTTAATGAACTTGATGAGTTTAGGTTGGGGGTATTTGAGAATGCCAAGTTATACAAAGAGTCTGAGAGATGGCACGATTGGCCCATGAAGGAAAAAGATTTTGAGGTTGGTCAGCAAGTTCTCATGCGTAATTCTCGCCTCACGCTCTTTCCACGTAAGCTAAGGGTGAGATGGTCGTGTCCTTTCGCAGTTGTGGCTGTATACCCTTATGGCAAAGTTGAGGTGGTATCTCAAGATCTCTAGAGGAGGTTCAAAGTCAATGGGAAAGAATGAAATTTTACTTGAGAGGTAACTATTCCAATGAGAAGACAATCCTCCCACTTGTGAATCCAGAATAGCCTACATGAAAAAGTCGAGCAAAAGACTTAAGCAAACACTTATTGGAAGGTAACCCTTCTGTTTTACTTATTCAACTTTAATGCATTAGAGTATGATTTTGCAAGTTTCATACATCCATAATCCATAATCCATAAACTTTGGTTAGAAAAATCATTTGTGCATTCATACAAGTTTCATAATTAATTTGTGTATTGGAGCTGATAAAAGCATATATATTTAAATTTTTTTATGAATAATGTGGTTTTGGAGTAAAAAACGAAGTTTTGGAGCCAAACTAAAAACACAAGATATATAGATCTTTCTGACACTTTTTGCATGTAAATCGGGGTTTAGGAACGGTAAACCAAGTTTTGTGGCAGAAAAATATTTTTCCCTGCTAATAGCCCACAAACATGCATGGTCCTGCAAGCATTGTGTACGGGAGGTTTGTTTAAAAGTGTGCTTGACAGCATGAAGCCATTTTGACCTTACCATGCATGAGCATTATTATAAGCCATGCACGCGCATGGGTTTAATGGTTTTGACCCTAAACCCGTTAACGTCAAACACACATACACTTAAACACGTTTTGCCTCTCCCCTTCTCCTCATTTAAACTCCCTTCAGAATTTGCAAATTCCCACAAAAAAAAAAACTTAAAATTTCTTGAAATTTTGACTTGGGTCTTCAAGTTTGAGCAAATTTTAACATCTTCCAACAAGACCTTCTTTCAAGGAATTTTAAGAAATTCAAGGTAAATTGACTCACTTTGGAAAAAAATTCAATCTTTGATATTTTGTTGATTTCTCGCTATTTGCTTGATGTTTATGCAATAGTTAGTTGGAGAATGGGATTAAGTAGTCACGGAATTATGAATTTGTGGTAGACGTTGTGGATTGAACAAGATTATATAAAGGTTTTGCAACATCATGTTTTGCATACAATGTATTAAATAAATTGTCCTAACGTAACTTTTGGTTATAACTTTTCTCCAAAATCACAATGCATTGTAGAAATAACATGATTTACATTAGAGGTTTAAGGGGAACAAAGATGTCCTACTTGTGTCCTCTCTGATTCAACATTATGACCCCTACTTCTGGTGTCTATCTTTCATATCTATTGAGTATTGTGCTACATTTGGATTATTTAGGGATATTAAATTGACACTTTGAACTAATAATTGATTTTACTCATGTTTGATAAGAATGGCACTACAATGAACTATATCCTTTCGACCTCTAAAGGAAAGAAAAAAACTACCACATCAAACACCATGAGACAAACACGTGTCGATGAGGAAACATTGAGGAGATTCTTCACATTGGAGCATAAAGTAAGGTTTGATTGCATATAGTCCAAGTGGAAAGTTTGGCTAGAAAGGTGGGTAGTACCAGGTCCGGTCCTATAGCGAGGCCCATGAGGCCTGCGCATCAGGCCCAAACCGGATGGGGGCCTCATTTTCGCCCAGTTTTTTTTTTAATGGACTTAAAGCCGAATGGAAATTATTTTTATCATTCCCTTTCCCTCCTGTTGCCATTGCTCCGCTTCCTCCGCCTACCTACGACGTCAACAGTCGACCTCCAAGTCTCCAACTGGACAAGCGGCAGTGGGGCAGCATCCAGGCAATTATTGAGCTTTCATGTAGGGTTTTATCTTTTCCCAATTGAATTAAAACCCCCAAATCCTTGAAATCAAAAAAATCCCCAAATCGATTTCTGTTGAAGCTTCACTCCAAAACCCTCAAATCCTTCGAATTTCTCGATTGGTTTCAAGAAGCCGGCTGCTCTCTCATATTCAACTTTGTCAAACACTGCAGTTGGGGGTGGTTCTAGGATTGGTTCTAGCTCTTATCCTCGGAATCAGATTACATGTTGGAGCAAGATTATTTACCAAAGATATTGACGCCCTCCACCTTATTGGCGTTGGAATCCAGGTCTGCCGATCTGCCCTGACAACTTGAACTCACCATTAGAAATCCATTTAGCTGTTTCCAAAAAAAAGAAGATAAAATGTGAACTAACTGATTCTTGTGATATCAATTTGTTGCAGCAACTTGGGTGAGCTATGAGTAATTATAAATTAAACAAATTAAAAAACTTGGCTGCTGTAATTATAAATAATAAAGTATAAACCTTTGTTATTTACATGCCAACGATGGATATATAAGACATTGGCAGCTCAACCATAAATAAAAAATTAAAAGGTAAAATAAAATCATGGACACCTTTTCCTTTAACGCCACAATTTATATACGATATATCTATAAAAATAAATAATTAAATAGTAGATAATTTCAATTGAAGACATAGACACTCCACGAACAGTAGAAGTATATATTTTCTGCAGTAGATGACTGAATTTATTTTAACTTGTTTTTGTATGATTTTAAGAATAAGCAGATTAAAAAACTGAGAGAATTGACATCTGAAGAGTTGTATATAAGTATATTGGTGCCTTTTTCATAGCATTATTCATAATAACTTGCATATTTCCAGCTCTCAATGATCATCCTAAAGTGGCGTTACCCTTTTGACAACTTGTGATAATTATAATCGTTGATTTATTTTGTGTGGGGTTTAATATCGCAATTTGTTGTAAAATGGGAACCATGTAACTATTAAAAGCATGTTTGTGTATGCTCAAACATGCTATAAATGACTTGGTACATGGACTTCTCTGTCTGTTTCAGAGTGTTTGATTTATGCTTGTAAAAAGATTTTCTCAGTGATAGGATGAAGTTTCAGGTTTCCCTCTACTTATAAGTACCAAAAAGGTCACTATAGCAACTACTAATTCGCTTCAACTCACTCATAACAGGTTGATCTAAGTGAAGATTTCCCCTTTGTGATCCTGGTGGTATAAGAAGAAGAGTAAAATATCAGTACAAAATTATTATTTTTCAAGACAAGTATAATTAAAATTCAGATCTATTTTATTTTATCAAATAACTTGAAATATATTAGAATGTTAACTAAATTACGTAATATTAATTCATATAGATCCATAGTGGAAAATGCAGTGACTATTGACTACAAACAAGACAAATACTTTAATGACCAACGTTAGTGAATTATGAGCATGTAATCGCAATGAATACATTGAATGCAAATTTCTAAATCAAGTGAATGATTTGAGGATGGCAACCTGTAATTTTATATTCGCAATAAAAATGAATGCAAATCATTAAATTATATGTTTTGCACATGTGAATGTGATAAATAAGAATAACGTTATCCATAGTCAGCGACTACCAGTAATCATTCTATTTAGTAAGTTATTATTTGATGCCCTGTGTGCATAATGTTTCTTACGTATTATGTCACCCTTTATTGCTCTAAGGATTAGGGCTCTGCCCATTTAATATTTACTGGAGCAACTTGGGTGACCTACCCGTCCACAATTTAAGTGGACTTTTGTCCACTGTTGAGGAGAGATACCAAGATATTTAAGTTGCTTCCCTCATTGGCTATCGGTTGCATGATTCTTTGTGGTTCAACTTTGTGCCTCTTGCTCTAGCATTATAAGAACATTTTGCTAGTTTTCTGAAACAAAAACTACTCGATTTTCTGAAAGAGTAGGGAGCTGGACATTAAACCATTAAAGACTTGATATTTACTCCCCTTGCATTCAATTAAGTGAATTGCTTAAGAGTCTGCTGTTTATTTTTATATATTTTTAAAATTTTTTTCCCTTTTACAGTGATTTGTAGTATCTGCTCTGTGCTATTACTTGGTCAAATAAGATTCTAGTCCCTGCCTTGGTTTCCTTGTATATGCTGCCAGCTGCTTCAACCTGTTTTCTCGACGTTGCTATCACAAATTTTCCTTGGAAGCCACATTTATTTGGGAGGTAACATACTAAAATTTCCTATGCATTTTTGCTTTTAGTGCTAATATATTCAATTTGATGATCATGTTAATATATGTAATAATGTTTGATGTGAAATTTTTGTTTCAGGATCGGGAGTTGTGAGTCTTATGACAGTGAAATTCTTGAAGGTGTAACTCCACAGTTTTCGTTGAAATTCTACTTGTCAGGTAAGCAATGGCTTGTCTTAACTTGTTATTGAAGAAATTGAAAATGTTTGAAGCCTTGTCGGCTTATATAATTGTGGCCTGGT